>NW_022639468.1:1215111-1216796 GCF_010583005.1 Odontomachus brunneus | reverse complement strand
AATTCAGCGGCCCAAAATTTCACTGTCGTAAATGATGGTGCAGAGTCCCCATACACAGAATCCAACTCATCTTTGATTTGCGTAGGCGTATTGCCTTTCAAAAACAAATATTTAATGACAGCTCGATACTCGATTTTGTCCATTTTCACAAAAACACTCACATCAACTTACTCAAACGACTGTTACATAACAACTGCGAGTCCAAAATGGCTGAAACTTCGGTGAGTAACTGTCAACAGATGAACAACGAAATTCACTAGCTTTTATTTACAAGTGCTGCTATCTTCACGTTGAGGTCGGAAACTTTTCAGACCACCCTCGTAGTTCCACGGGCACTTTTCCGCCCGCACCCGTCTTCTCCCTGTCGTTGAAACGCTTTAGAAATGGCACGCGCGCGCATCTCGGCCCTGCGAAAAATTGAGGAATGCACCGATCGACGATGCTGCTTGACGTTACTATTAGCTATCTCGTCACATGAGTGACGTTAAGCTTCGCAGAAGCAACGGTATAATTTTGGACGAAATATTACTCCCCTCTCCGAGTCGGCCGAGTCCGCGGAATATAATGTGTAGGTGGAGCATTTTCGCTCCCGGCGAATCAAACTCTTGCCAATTTTTCCCAGCCGAATTACATCGTTCTTTCGGTAATTAGAGCGTCGAGCTGAAACCTCAGGCGGACTTAATTGGGACAGTTAACCCGACAAAAATACTTCATCGCGGAAATTAATTTTTGCGCAGCATTCTGTTACGATAGGGAGAAGAATAATTTCCCGATTGCTTTACGCATCGCCACGCTGTGTGCTCGCGCGCGACGCCTACAACGAGATGTACGATAAAATATTTAAGGCGACATCGCCTTGATTACTTTGACGTTATCACGAAAAATGTCGTGTAGCTTGCGACGCCCGGAAACACCGTGCGGATTTGCATAATATAAGGCACTAGGAGAAGAGGGTCCCCCCATAAGGAATCTCGTCAAGCCCCTCGACGTACTATTTATATGAACGACATATATCTCGCTCTTGAGGATACATACAAATACGTATAAAGCGTTCAATCAGTCTTTTATTTGCGATTTTTACACGCCCGAGCATTCTATCTGGCTTCCCGAGTGTCACCCTTGATCTCTCCTGAAATTCCCCTGTCGTACGACAATGTTACATGGTTCTCCAGCGACAAGCTGAAACCGCTGTCAGATGCCTTGCTCCGTAGCGGCTTTGAGCATCTTCTGGCGGGGCAACCTAACTACCATACACGTTCCAACAATTTGTATCGCTCCAAGCGCATACGAAATATTCACTCCTTGTGATGCGCAACTCATATTGCACTTCGGAACTTAATAACAATAATCGAATCTTCTGTCTTTAATAATTATACGAATAATTATACAGTCTTGCTGAGTGAATGAGAGTTTTTTGGAAGAGAGCTTATACAAGTGATTTTTTTATGAGTCGATTGAAGGTAAAAGTATCAATTGCCATACACGCGTACAAAAAAATATCTTACTCAGCATATCTCTGCCCTTCAAAGTAAAAATATTAATGCTTAAATTCCTGATTCTTATTGTTTTGGTCTTTGAATATTTGAACTCTCAATATAGAATATATATATATATATATATATATATATATATATATATATATATATATATATATATATATATATATATATATATATATATTTTAT
>NW_022639468.1:1208816-1214705 GCF_010583005.1 Odontomachus brunneus | reverse complement strand
ATATATATATATATATATATATATATATATATATATATATATATATGTATATATATATATATATATATATATATACATATTTTATGTTGAAAACTTAAATATTCGTATTTAGAGATCAGAACAATGAGAATGTCCAGGATTAGAATTCGAGCATTGTGTGATATTTTTACCTTAAAAGATAAAGATATGCTGAGTACTTTCTTGTCATACAGTACTATGTAGAAAAAAGCGATATAGGGGAACAAACAAGAATGTGAAACAAAGTAGAGGAAAGAGAAGACGCGTTGATCATGTGGTCGCTTCTTCTTCTTCATTTTCCTTACTAGCTAGACAAGAAAAGCATCTTACTTTCTGTTGCCTCCTCTTACTAATGTTGACTTCAGCCCTCCAATGGGAATACGTAGTCTGTATCTCTATAGGTCTAAGGAGAAGAAGAGGCAGACGTAGGAAAAGGCATAGACTGTCAAGACAGACGTAGAAAAATGTACTACCATGAACGATGCGGTGTGTGACTTCATTTAATTGCGATAAGAGTTTGAATTCGCGCGAATGTGATAACAATATATTCAATCTCCAAGATTATTTTTCAGGTTATTCTTTCGCACCTTTGCAATATATTGCGTGATCGTCTTTATGACTGCAATACGAAATCCCATGGTTCTTCCGCAAGAAAGAAGATTTCTTCCAATTTCTTCCAATCTTCCTCGTGCCTCCCACGCTCTTATTATAATTTACATTTCCACACGACTTACACATAAAATCCGTCGCTAAGGAATAGCGGAACCAGCGTCAGGCGAGACTCTGATTCCCTCGATGCCGGTCTGACATATGCGATTTCTCTCTCGGCGCGTAAGGCATAACATTGTGCACATCTGTAGACGCGTTTCTCAGGTCGATGGAGCCGAAGCTCCTCTTACAAATCTGTCAGTATCACGCATCTCTTCATCGCGAAAATATTTCAGAATTATTCCGATACGGAGCGTTCGCCAAAATCAAATCTCCCATCCTCCTGAGACGAAGATGCTACCGAGGACAGCGCGTGTTGCAACAGCACTTTTTTATCCGTTGCGTAGAGAATAAATCACGCTATTGGGAGCCCCTATTAATTGCAATAGAGCACGGTTTGCGTTACGATGGCGATCCTCGAGTACAGGTGAATTCTAAATTGACGATAAACTCGCACACATATCGAATATTGCTTACTGATACAAACTGAGTCTGTGTTTACTCTGAAAGAGAACGGTGGCATCGAATAGTGATGTGATCACGAGCGCAATGCGATTAAATCGATGTTTTGTTTCGTTCGTATTCTGGCGAAGATAGAGCTCCGGGAATTGTCACGTTTGAGAGTTCTCGCCTACGTGGTGTTTATTTAATAGAATGTTGGATTGCAACATTCGCGACTATCCGTTCGCTTTCGATCACCATGTTGAACAACTTCCATGTTGTTACACATCCCGAAATGTTCGCGCAGTTATGGGAAACTTCAATTATCATTGTGAAGGATGCCGACATGGGAAAGAGAGGAGAAACGGAATAATAATTGAACTAGTAAGAAGACGGTGCGCACTTTTTCGAAATCCCCGTTGACATTTCAAACCGCATGCGAAAGTGTGCACAAGTTACTTAATCCTTTTAAACTTTCATAGCGCACGTCGTTAAAGTGCATTGCATTTCAGCTACAAAGTCGAATGATGTGCATATACTTAGCGTAGTAGTTAAAAGCAGGAAATGAGAGAAACTGTATTCAGGTTGCGTTAGGTTTCTCTTGCGTTAAAGCGGAAGACTCGCACGGAAAACAGAGTTTCTTGAGACCTTCCCTATTTTTCTATAAATAACACGATCTCGTATGAGGCGTTCTGTCTCGTTTCACGTTATTTGCTGAAGGAAACACTGTTGTTTCCTACATTGTGTTTTTTTAAACTGAGTTATAGTTTGGTCTATCTATTGTAATGTTTGAAAACAAAGTTTTCGTTGGTACATTTTGTCAACATCTGTTGTGCATTGACTGTTATTTCATCATTTTCAACGTTTGTTGATAAGTATGGCATTTCAATGTTTCTTGAACGTTAAAAGGATATATTATAAGTAAACCAATTTCTGTATGATCATTGCACTTAAGTAATGTGGGATAGACAGCAACCGGATGGGCAACCATGGCCGGATGAACAGAGGAAACCACAGAGAAGAAGGGAACATATGAAGTGAGAAGACGTCAGTAATGCAGAAAAATTGACATACTAAATTTGTTAAAGTTATTAAAACAAAAAGAGCGAAAACTTTTCTAGTAAAATAAAAAAATTAAACAAAATAATTCTGTTTTGTATCAAACAATAAAATTGATTATGAAATCAAATTATTTTGCTTATTAATCAAAATCGTATTTTCCGATTAATATATTTGTCATTTGTATAATTCTAATTATTAGATCTGTTGAAAAATTGACATACTAAATTTGTTAAAGTTATTAAAACAAAAAGAGCGAAAACTTTTTAGTAAAATAAAAAAATTAAACAAAATAATTCTGTTTTGTATCAAACAATAAAATTGATTATGAAATCAAATTATTTTGCTTATTAATCAAAATCGTATTTTCCGATTAATATATTTGTCATTTGTATAATTCTAATTATTAGATCTGTTTAAATTCGAGAAAATTTATTCGAAAAATAATATTTTTCTCTGTGCAGGAAATCTTTTTGAGAAAAATCCTACTCATTTTTAACGTTCTTCAAGCGCATAATTTCAGTAAATAATACTTCGCCGAAAATACCTCTTGTATCTCTAGAACGTTCCGCGCTGTACGTTTTATCACTCGGTTCTCGGTCATTTCGCAAAATTAATCTAACTAGAAAAAAGCTAGAAAAAAAACTTTGCGTAAAAATAATAAGCATCGCGTCTCGCGCATCTATTATTCACGAATTGATAATGTGTTATCAGTACTCTTATAACATTTATTCAAACCACGAATTGAGGTTGGGGAGCCTTGTATTATAAATAGAGAGCACAATTCATTCGGCGCGGATCCGTACTTCAACATTATCATGCGAGGAGACGCGCATAAATTTCTGATTGTTCGCGAAGTTCGAACTCGCGTGACTTCTCACCCTTCCGAGCTCCTACTGAGAGCAACTCTCATTATGCGCGAACCCGAAGGACTGTGTGGCCTTTATGTCTTCGGTAGATTCATCTCTGTAGCCGACTTAAATGCCTCTCGTGTGTGCGTTCGTTCGCACACACGTGCATATAACGCATACTTTGGTTGGTGTGCAGACAACGAGGACGCGGCAAAAGAGCCCCAGGCTACAGGTAATTCAACCAATCCGCGACCGGCAAAGTTTTAAAAAGGAACTCACCAGCTTGTCGCATTGAGAAAGAAAGGAAACGCGCGGAAAGTTTTGCGAATGTGCTGCGGAATAAAACGAAAAATAATCAAACTGCGCGCAAACTCTCGCTCGGAAACATCGTTAACGCAACATCGTTGGGTTATCACGGCAGTAGAATTCTCGCCGAATCATAAGAACACAGATTGTACAGGAAGAAAGACTGTGTTGCGGGAAAATAGTTCCAAACGAGTCGCGTCAGTTAGGGCACAGTTGCCGGCTTGTATTAAAGTGCGCATCTGTATATTCGTGTATAATGAATGTTTATCGCACAAATGAGCAATTTCGTACGAGAACGGATGCAACCTCCCACGTTCACAAGAAAATTCCGCACCAGCTTAAATCGAACGCTCTCGAATTCATGCGATATTCATGCGGCATCGCGCGATATTTCATCAATGCAGCATACAAATTCGTTTGACATATCAATAAGAGATACCTCGTTTCACGGAAGATCTACAGCTCGGGGGGCTGCCGTATCTTGACGAAAGTGCCTCGGGGCTTACCTAATTTGCGTTAAATTAATGCGTTACGCGCCGAGGCTTAACGCGTTAGTCGGAATGTGTATCGCCGCGTTCTTAACACAATTTTTAACCGCTAATACAGGGCCGCTTTATGAGGAATATTCGCTCTTGCGCCTCCAGGGATTTTGTTAATTAACCTAAATCCGTCCCGAAAGAGATTACTGCACCTTAATGGGAATACGTAAGCGAGCCAAGAAGCCGAATGGGATTTCGACGAATATATAATAATTCTTGTCGCTGAGTTTACAAAACAACGGCGGGTGCAATTAAAGCCGCTAAATTAAACAGATATTGTCCAAACGACGGAACGCTACAAATCACATTTCGCCACGCTCATTTGGATAAAGTGCTTAGCATTTTATCCGTCGCTTAACTGTAAACCCAGAAGATATAGAATTACAGTACCCACTCTCCAGGAGCGGGTGCAATCTCATTTTTTAAATGTTACAAATCAACATGGCGCGTTCGTAAATTCGAAATAGCGTGGAATGTAATAAGTACCGGTGAATTTTCCGTTTTACGGAACACTTTGTGGGAGTGCGCACATATTTCGCGTTATTCTTCAAAAGTTAATTGTTCGAGTATAAGAAAGAAATTCGATTGTCGCAGTGCCGCGAGAATTTAATTTTGGACGCTCCAGAAGTACGTTCAACGAGGTCAGGTCGAACTCGAGCTTGCCTCAAGGAAAATTATGAGCTGATAATTTGTCTATTAACGTGATGCAACCACATCACTAATAAATTATTGATTGTTCAACGTTATTGAAGCGTTGCTTTACCGCTGTGTTACTAGCACGACGAAAACATTCGCCGCGAGATGAAAAGCATCGCTCATTTACGTCAAGCTTGGTTCGAATCAAATGCACAGAAAGCTAATAAGTTTAAAGTCCCGAATTTTGATTTATCAAACGAGGAGCTGGAATGTTTTCAAACCACGTGAATATGAAAAGATCTCTGAGATCTTTTGGGTCAGTCTCTGCGTAATTTTCTCAACTTTCCTGTTACAGATTAAAGACTGTAAATTGCTACTTTCCCAGAAAGAGTCGTTATTTTTTAGAAAAAAGGAAAGAGAGAAATATTTTTGTGCGTTTCACGAGGGTGAAGATCGCAACAGCTCTCTGTTTTAGCAAGTTAACGGAACAAATAGTTACTGGATTAACCCGCAGGAGAGGCGCGGGAGAAAAGCGAAAGAAAAGCGCAGAACGCAATAACGGATTCCATCCATCGAAAAGACTCTTTTTGAACCATCCATCCTGCACAATATTTCGAAAACCCTCGGAATATATCGAGTGGATAATGATATGCACGTACGTTCGAAATATTACTTGCCTAATAAGCTGACATTAGTACATCGCAGAATCGCGTTCGTGCTTTGAAAAAAGTGACGGGGAAAAATTTCACAAAATTCCTCAAATTATCGATAATTAGTTCGGCGAATCACACCGCTAGCAAATGTAATAACGTTCTACTTATACACTAAGAGAAAAATTATATTAAAATTAACAAATATTTCTTTGATGGGTGCCATTAACATATTTACTTAAATCTACATTTTCTTTATTTAAATCAAATATTGTTTATCTGATTTAAATAAACAATATTTGGTTTAAATAAAGAGAATATAGATTTAAATAAATATGTCAATGTCAATAGCATCCATCAAGGAAATATTTGTTGATTTTAATATAATTTTTCTCTCAGTGTACGGGAAAGTTTAACGCGGAATATATTGTTACGTGTAGTAAGCTTCGTCTCACTACACAGTATTATTAACCAGAAAGAAAAAGAAGAGGAAAGGAATGATTTATATAATTCTGGTTATCCTGTCCGCATGTATATCCACAAGGTATTTTTCAAAAAATTTAAAAACTCTATCGACGTTATAATAATGAACGTCAGCGAGATTTTTACACTCCTCGCCGAGCGGATATGTGAATTTTTGTTGAAATTCCATTGCGATCGATTCGCGACTTCGATAGGAGA
>NW_022639468.1:1190016-1208806 GCF_010583005.1 Odontomachus brunneus | reverse complement strand
ATTTGAATCGCGGCCACTTAGCATACGTGCAATTTGGCGCTTACGACGATTCCGTCCTCTCCTCGGCGGCGTAGCGCGCGGCCAGCCGTCGTAGCGACGGCGAAGACGGCGCGCAGGGACGAGCCTACGAGCTCGGCTCGCTCTCCACGAAGCCAAAGATCCGTAATCACCGACCTGGGATTGAACCCGCGGGCCTGCCCAAAGACACACACAGGGCCTCGCGCGCGGGGGCCCGGATAAAACGCGACGAATTACGCGCGTAATTTGCGGGGCCCCCTTTCGACAGTCCGGGCATTCCTTCCCTCGAAGTGCCGTCGCCTGGCTCTCTTCTTGCCACTCTTCTCGCATAAAAGCGCCTCGCGGTGAATTCTCGCTTCGCCGTAAATGATCACGTTAGACGACGCTGTTATCTCCGCGGCCGCTTGAGAAGGTGTTTTGCGGTAGCGTGCGCGCCGACGACGTGTGTACCGACGCGAGTCCGACAGCCGGGTGTTGTCGGATATACGCGGACGGAATCCTCAGGTAACGGAGTCGTCTGAAAACTGCCAACGACGGAAGCGAGAAAATTATTACTGCGAGAGAGAGAGAGAGAGAGAGAGAGAGAGAGAGAGAGAGAGAGAGAGAGAGAGAGCGCTTATACTCACACGTACATATATATAAGCGTACATTTACACGAGCGCGTAACATGCCGAAATACCTGTTTGATTCTGTTCGGTCTCCAAGGACATAGATTTTTGCACGATCAAGTTTCAACACATTAAATTTACTCGTATTTCGGAATTTTCGTGTAAACCATACGCGAACGAGGAGACGCTCGTGTTACGCGACACATTGCGCCGAGAATTTATTCCAAAGTCAACACACGGTCGTCACGACTTTTGTCGAAAGAAAAAATGTGTCCGCTCGTGCGCGATATCTGAGAAAAGAAATAGTTGATCTAACTAAAATAGTAAGTACTTTTGATCTCAAATTTTTATTTCATTCTTTATCTTTGGATTGCTTTAACACAAAAATAGTAGTAGCAACATACATATTAGGTATGCATATCACTGATGTTACTATAGGATTTATAATAAAAAGAAAATTTTTTTCACCATAATTTACAGTAATTATTTCCCTATGTGATTATTAAAACACTTTTTTCTCAGTGTGTGTCGACTATCCCGAAAATTAATGCGTATCTCGAGCGAGTCTTTTTCTCATTTCCGCGTGACGACGTCAGAAGCGTAATATCGCCGTGCTGCGATTATTTAAATGTATGCCGCGTTAGTTTCCGTCTCAACGAGTCCATCGCGGGATACATAATAACGGCAGCGTCAACATTTATCTCTCTGAACCGTACGATCGCACCGAGTCGAGTATACGCCCGACCTTTGTCGGAAAAGAGAAAGAGTTAACACCAATATATTATTATTATTATTATTACGGAATGTTATAATTAATATATTATGCATAAATTCACATCGACGGTAGTTTTGCATGAAAAATCCTTATTTTACCCATGGATTTTATTCTACCAACAAATATTTAAATTGTAATTAATTTAACGTTAATTTCATTTTAGACTATGCTGAATGTTTACTCAACAGCTCGATAAATACAGAAAGAGAACACTTTTATACGTTGAGCTTTGCAAAAACTAACCGCCCCAATTCAGATTTTATTCACCGTTTTCATTAACTTGCTAATTAATCTTCTTGTATACACGGCGATAAAATCTCACTTTACTAATAAATCTTCACTTCTAAGAAGAACCACTATCTTTCCATCAGAAGCACGAATATCTCAGCTTTTCAACGAGCCTTATCTGAAGTGCTACAAGTTCTACAAGCGAAAATATCGACGATCGTATCGAGCTGCGCTGTATAGATCGCTCGTCGCAACTTCAGCAAGGTCAATGTTATCTGTTTGCATTTGTGGAAATGAGAGCGAGAACGCGTATAAACAAGTAAACACAACCTGGACCTACCCCACTCACCTACCACGTGACTCTTGGAGCACGCGGCCCGTCTCCCCACTCACTTAGAGCGTTTTCGCTACGCTTGGCAGCAGTGACGTCAGAATGGAAATGCGTCTTCACAGAAACCGTATAAGTGTGTGTGAGAGAAGATAACGTACACAATCGAGAGAGCCGCGTACATGTGCGCTAGCTAAAGCGCGAAGCGCACATGTACGCGGCTCTCCGTTGTGTGAGTTATCTCCTCCACTACAGTTTCAAGGTAAGGTCGTGTTTCCATTCTGCTATCACTGTCTATAGGTACAGATACAGAAATGGGTAAGAAAAGCTAAGTTAAAGTGTTGAGGTTGATTCGTCGCGCCAATAGATCAGAAGAGAATCTTTTAATAAAGCTACGTCGATGTGGTTTACTATGAAACTTGGTTCGCTTCTAGATTAGATCCTGGGCGCAGATATTTCGATTACATATACTTGATACTTAGGCGCTGCATTTTTCGTCGATCTAATATGAACTTTTGAGCAACGGGTGTGTGAATGATGTACACAACCGTGTTCTCAAATTCTTACTAAACTGTTCGTGTACTAAAATTGATGATGCGGCATCTAATTAGCATTTAATTCCCGATTTTATTCTCAATTTTTGCGCTGAAGATGCTAGTTTAACAGAGTTATTTGTCCGTGTAATCGCTCGATTATCGTCGTACGCATTAATAACACCCTTGAGCGAGTCCCGCCGAAATTCATTTTCATCAGGACATGAAGCACAGGTGGATGCGCATCTTGATAACGAGATTACACGTTTACGCTGGTAAAACATGACATCATCATCATCATCATCATCGTCATCCTTGCATACAGGAATCAATTTGCACCACGGCCTTTTCGTCTCCTCTTACCTCTGATCCTCCTTAATAGTCGAGAATTTTTCGTTCGATTTCGTCTGTCAATCTTTTCACCGTCAGTTTCACAACAATTTATCTCGAGATAAATCGTAGAAAATAACTCGCAGAAAAATTAAAGAAATGGATCGGTGAATAGAATTTAAAAGCAATTTTCGCTTTGAGACTGGAGGCTGCGAGATTGGAGATTTTCGACTGGACATGTTTGAATTTTTCGTATCAATTTGATCAATTGAGAACTGGCAGGCGAATTTCTAGCCCGCGTGTGGTTTCACGCTCGGATGCGTGAGATTACGCGCGCAGGAAATCGTTATCTCGGAAGCGCGCGCGTGATGCTCGGGACCTCGTGGCCGCGAGGGTAAGTTTCCCTGCACCATTTCCACGAAGGAGCGAGGAACTTTGATTAATTGCTGGCGGTCGTCGTGTGACCTTCTCCCTGCCGCGATGAGATCCATCCGGAACGTTTATTATACCCGACGCACACCCTTAAAATCCTTCAGCGTGCGCCCGAGAAGGACGGGAGAACTGACAGCGGTTGCCTCGCGAACCTCGCGGCATACGAAGCGCTATGTGCTCGCGGAATAATCGGAATTTCCCGCTGGTCGCAAATTGCCGCCCTTAAAACTAATCGCGTTCACGGCATGTGAAACCGCGCCGCGTTTGGCGACACTTTCGAATTCAGATCGCCGTGCTCGCAAATCCGCGAGTCAGTCTCTCAGGCCGGGGCAGCTAATAGTTCGCAAAAACAGATTAGTCGTAACTTCGACGCGATTTGCTATCTCACGTGAGGAGAATTGTGGGAACGAATTACGCGCGATAGGAACGACGGTGCACTCAAAAAAAGTCTTACAAAATTACGGTACTTTGGGTTATTCGGCTCGACTTGCCATTATTCGGCTCACACGTACTTATTTTGTTTGTGTGCATCTTACCACACAGGAGCAACTTACAATAAAGTAGCAAATCCTTTTAAAGACACTTCAGTTAGCTGCAAATGTGATTGTTCCAGCGAGAGCTGCTATAAAGCCGAATATACTCGGTGAAGCCACGGTGGAAATGTCCAAAATACCGTAACTTTCCTCTTATCGCTAATTAAGCCTTTCCATTGTAGAATGCTCCTTTCAATAGTATTAGACATTAATCGATTAAAATCCTCTTTGACTGAGATGATCGGCGAATTACAGTAGTTAAAAGTAATTAATCGTCATATATAAAGTCAAATAATCTATCGATTGATGAAATTTATTTTTAATCAGTTCATAATAAATTCAATCTAAGTTTGACGTGAATTAGATTTGATAGACGGGACATCGGTGTTTGGTAAAACAATAGGTACAGGTGGATGGAGTTCCCAGTGAGTGCGAGGGAACCGGCTAAATTGTAAATACTCGTTAGCCACTTAACGGCGACGATGATTTACTCGCGAAGGTGCAGCGTGGAACTTGAAGTGTTACGCTCCAACTTCTGAAAGGGGTAGGATTCACGCGCAACGCTACCCGAGCGTTCTTACGTTATTTCTTTGGACCTGATCGCTTCCCACCATCATTGTACTTTGTGTATACGCGGCGACGCTGCGACCTTACAACAACTTATATCTATAAAAACGATGAAAGCGAGTCTTTCGTAATTCTCCCGCAAAGTTTCACCGTCGAGATTTTCATCGCGCAAAAACTTGTCGGAATTGTATTTTAAGCTCCCATAAGTTGGGTGCTTATTTCCATCCGGTTTAAACGACGCTAGTGCGAAAGTGTTGATCATACGTAACCGTGTCTGATCAATTATTTTGTCAAGTTATGTGTGTGTGTGTGTGTGTGGCGCAAGTCACGAGGAACATTTGAATAGCCGTATCACAGAACGCTGACGTCCTTTGACAATTCCGGAAAATGACGAGAATTCGCGCGATATCATAAATTTTCATATGTAGCGAAGTTACCAGATTTTTATTACCGCCGAGGTATCCGCGCCCGGAGGAGGACTTTTTTATTTTTCGAGCGCACGCGAGGTAGAGACTCGGAGGGCGCACATCGCTGACATTCTATGAACGATGTGAAATCGAGAAAAGTCAGCGGCGTGGAATTCAATCAAAGGAAGCCCCAGCGCGAAAATTCGTTTCGAGGATAGTGAGATCCCCTCCGATTTAAAGAATCGGGGACAATTACGCGCGCGGCTGCAGCGTTTTGGCTTTTTCGTGCGTTCCCTCCCTCGTTACCGGCCCATCTCGTTTGATTTGCTCTTCTACCATTATCTGCCGGCGGAAAATCCTCTTTCTACGCAATCCCTTGGATCCTCTCTGATAAGTTGCCTTGTAAGCAGCCAACAAGTATCGAGTAAATCCGTTATAACATCAAAGACAGATATGCTCTAACCCGGATATCAATTTCAAGATATTTTAACCGCGATCGTCTCGAAACCGTCTTTATAAGCAACGACAGATTTTGCTGATGGTCTCTCTATTATTATTATTAATATTATCATTACTTCTTATTTAACCTTAGAACTCTAAACACGGATGAAATTTGCCCGGACCAACCTTTCATCACTTAAAAACATGTGTGTTTCGTCTTTTTATTATAACTTTTTTCAATTATATTGAATTGCAGAAGCATTAATAAATTCAAATTCCTCGATGTTTCCTACATTAATTAAAAAAAAAATAATTAAATTTCGATTATTTTTTTAGAAGTGATGAGGAAATGAAAAAATGCTCTGGGTAAAACTTATTAACATGTTTAGGGCTCACGTAACTTTTTGATGTTTAGAGTTTTAGAGTTAATATTCGCAAGTCTTCTTGTTTCTTAATTATATGTCGATCCTCCGAGTGACAACGTATTCTCGCTATATTTGAGCTAGCAAACAGAATCCTCCCTCGATTTTTCTCGCCTTGGGTGCTTGAAGAAATCCCCTAAAATGATTGAAACTTCTTTTAACCCTCTAGTTGAAGACTACATAGCTTCTGTGTGAAAAGTACATCGTTAAGTATTTTATTTCTAGTGATTTTTAAAGAAATATCTCCAAGAAACGAATGACATAGACACAAATGAGCTTGGTTGCTACTCTCGGAGTATTAAATTAACACACACGTTCCATTAATCATGCAATTTCAAGTAAAACCGACTTATAACCTTCTGACGAAGATTTCCACATGAAAGTTACTTTATTATTATTATTAATAAATGCAAATGTTATGCATGGTTGTTCAGACGGAAAGTCATGTATATCTTGGCGCGGCCAGTTGTAATTTAAACTCATTTAAAGGCACCACATTGTATTTCATCATGAGGGTAGTGCTATCTCTGTGACTAAGGACTAAGCTGGCAATGTTATAATTATTGTTGCTGTAATTCAGGGTAGCATCAAATGTGTGTGACATGCAATGTTCCTCGGTATTAATTGCACGTAATACTGACTATTGTCTTTGTTAATTGCGATCGCGTATAGAGCGTGTCACGCGGAATACTAACCGATGCGTTTCGCCAAATTGTTCAAATGCTTGCTAGAAACACATTATATATGATATAACGTTTATACGATCCGGTTACGCAGCGCAAATAATATGTTCCGCGTGGCATTGCATCGTTTGGTGGTGAAAAGTTTCATCAGATTTTTCAGCACATCGCATAGAAATAATTCCAATTAATGTAAGTACGTAGCGCAATACACATCGAGCGGAGCGAAGCGATGAAGATGATATTTTAACGTCCTCTCTCTCGTGCCGCGCGACGAGAAAAAAATTTACAGTCACCGGCAAATTCGTAAGAAGCGCCATTTTTCCATCGGTATTATCTAGATCTCGGCATTATATGTTACTTTCTCAAGCTTCATCTCAGTGAGACCTCTCAACTGGCGACTTATCTAAAGTACTGATTATTTTCTTTGTTACGGAGGAGAAAAGAGAAACGGAGCCGGGAAAAGGGATGTGGAGAAGAGGGAGAAAGAGGAGAATTTTCATTCTTGCCTTGGGTCTGTCTACTACGTTTCACCTCTGTCCTTCAGAGCACGCGTTTTCACGCATATACGAGGAGGAGTACGCCGAATTGAAAGTCTAAGTTGCGGTTAGGGTAAGGGCTGCCGCTCACAGAATCCTCCGAATTCCTTCAAGGATCACTACGGGGCGGCAGGAGAATGTCAAGGATTTTTCACGAACACTCGTTAAATTGTAAATCGAGCGCGGCTCTGACACAATTTCGCAGATTTCAGTCCAATGCGAATTTTCCTGCGGGAACAGCGCTGGCGGCGATGTACCGTCGTGACGTCGAGCGGTTCGCCCAAAGATATTTTCCGCTTTGCGCGAAGCAACTTCACTCGAAGCTTCTCACGATAATTAACGTAATTTCATCGAGAAAGAGAGGAATCGCAATGCCGATACACTTTTCCCCTTAGGTAAAAAATCGTATACCGTCTTGAAAATGCCAAGGTTTGCTCGATGTTACGTCGTGAATCGAGCAATTTCGCTGATTTCAATTGCATCGTACAAGGAGATGCTTCCTTCTTCGATCGTATCGTTTTACGGACACGATTATATCGGAAAGTTCTACATCAAACTCGTGCAGTCGTAAAATGCTTGCCGTTGCTGACCGAAGATCCAGAACACTTTCAGGCACAGATGAGTCGAATGATCAGATTGAACTCAGGCAAAAATGATTGTTTTTAATTATTAACGGAGTGTGATATGACATGTATGTTAAAACGTCTTCGTTGTTCATTAAGAGACGTTCTCGAAATCCATCTCTGACACACCGAAGAAACTTCTTTTCGTTGAATTGATAAACACCGGCCTGCGTCACGTTGTCAGTATGATTTCATACTTTAACCCTTTACGAAAAGCTTATATACACCTTCAGAAACCTAACCTAACCACTCATTTACGAAAGGCGTATATATATCATACATCTCCATTAATGTGTACAAAAAGCTTAAATCTACGTCGATTTCACTGAGAATAATACATCTTTTTATTGTTGAATGTATTATATTACTTTGATTATAGTGTTACATACATTTTATCATCAATATTAAATACGATTGCTCTTCAGTTCACTCGTAAGCACCTGCCACGTGTCAACCCGCGCGTTCTGATTTTAACGACTGATACGCGAATATTGTGCCACACATAGCATGGTAGTTTTTTGTTAGAACGCGCCGCAGCTAAAAGGTTAATAAAAAAATTCCGACAATACGAGTAATGACAGAGGGGAGACACGCATGGTGACAACAAAAACAAGCATACGAATGTGGAGTTTAACGGAGCTTTCTTCGGCATTCTTTTATAGGATAGCACTATCGCGAGAGATTTGTGAGAGTCGTCGCCCACATCTCCGTCCGCCTTACGCGAACTGAAAAAATGTTGAATAAAGATGGAGATGAAGCGCGCGACAAACGGAACGAACCCCGGGATAAAAAATCGGGAAGGTAGTTCCTTCACGTAGTTTATGAAAAGGATCGAAATGAATAATGAAGTTGCGTTCGCCTACGAGATACTTTCGATGAGCGCGAAGATTGCCTGCAGTATATTTCAAGATGCTCCTGTATATCGATACACGTAACAGTTGACAAGCGGCGATCTCGCAGTAAAAATACGCGGCGGAAAAGCATCAGACGCGCCAATTGGCGTCGCCGTCGATAAGACGG
The DNA here is from genome assembly GCF_010583005.1 of Odontomachus brunneus. Lineage (NCBI taxonomy): Eukaryota > Metazoa > Arthropoda > Insecta > Hymenoptera > Formicidae > Odontomachus > Odontomachus brunneus. Next base: position 1,200,322 of record NW_022639468.1, on the reverse strand, counting down.
CGTGCCGTTTTTTCAAGCAGACGGCGCGCCACCCGCACACGATAATGGATGGTGAAGGAGGCATATATTGGAACAAAACAACAAGAACGAGACAATGGCACGGAACGCAGCCGAGCGATGAGAATCGCCCGGCAAAAATAGAAACCGATGTCCTTTTGTAGCAGAGAAATACACGAGCAACGCAGCGACGACGGTTATCTATGCCGGCGACGTTTGGTGGTTTTAGGCTCTCTCCCTCTCTCGTCGTCTTTTTGAAAATTATTCTTTCCGCGTATCGATCTTGTAAAAGATCGTAAAAGATACCTTGGCACGTATCTAATTCTGAACATTCTTATTGCTTTGGCCTTCAAATATGGATATTTGAATATGAAATATATGTACATATATTGAATATGAACATATATTCTATGTTTTGAAAGTCTAAATATCCATTATTATAAGACCAAAACAACAAGAATGTTTTAAGTTTAAATTAAATAAACGTTTTAGGAATAAACGTAAATTTAACTTTGTGCTGTTAACAGCCGAGCGCTAATATTGGTGGGTGAAATAGATAATAATAACATAAATAGACAGAAAATCTACCATAATTAAAAATAATTATATTATATATTCTCATGGCAACAATCTACTATAATTAAAAACAATTATATTTTATATTCTCATGGCGTGTGTTTCATTCCTGAATCTTTGGATTCTCTTCAGCAGGAAGAAATTATACAATGGATAACCAAATGTGAAATATTATCGTTTATATTCGTATCTATTCGTTTGTCTTTCCTTGACTAGTCTTTGTTATTTTCCACAGTCAATTTTTATAAGAAGTGCGACTGGTTAATCCGGATGGGCGCCAGAGAGAGACTTTCTTACTAAATTTCATAAATGGTCCAGACATTCTGTCTCTGCTTCATCTATATTGATTAAATAAAAAACATCGCGATGTGCGATATCGCAGTGTTTGTGCTATTCATTTATCTATCTTAACTAACTTCTCATATCTAGATAATTTTCGCTACGACTGCGACTATTCTTTCTGTGCGGACGGGATTGATTTCACGAATTGAATAAAGAGGGAAGTCTAGAACGAAGAAATGCGAAGGGTGCAGCTATGATAAAATTATATGTTTATCCTTTATATCTGCTTCTCGCGAGCACTTTCCATAGCATCCATCATAGAACGGTGGCATACATTCTGATTGATGGGTTTAAAATCACATTGTCGTCATCCATTCGATTTTCCTGTCTTATTGACGTTGGAGATACGATCGTAAAACGATTTCGCTCGGAGAAATTGTCCCATGGAAATCTCATTTGGGGGAAACTAAAAGAATAGAAGCGAGGTGAAAAGGAAGAATGGTCTCCGAATGAAACAACCGAACCGTCACTCCTCCCGACTCCGTCTCCACGTCCATCAACGATGATGCTAATCGAGAAGAAAGACCGGAAAAAGGAATTAGGCCTTTTCTCTCCTAAGCTCGCCTTTTTCATTTCCTTCAACCATACATTCGCTTGAACCATGCAGTATACTGGAACAATTACGCGCCACCCACCGGCACTTTCACTTTCATCCCTCGCAACGAATTAATCGCGATATCGCGGAAGGAAACACGTGTTACCGCTCGTTTATCGCTCATCCACGGCCGCGTGGTTCATCCAGAAACAAAAAGGGCGCGTCATGATTCATACGAGCTGTAGCACGCGGTTTCGCAGCAACAGGGAGATTAAAGCCGCACGGGATACGCGGCGCGGCGTGCTGCAGACGTTTTGGAGTTTATCCAGCGGCTGATTGCATTATCCCAATTGTTTCTTCCACGGTGTCTAACCGCGGAACAGATTCCGAGTCTGACCAACGAGCGTTTGGCCTATCATCGGTCCAGTCTTGGTCTATGACGAACGAGAGCGATTTTCGCGCCCGTATACATACCATGATATCAGCGATTTTTGCGACGCGGGTAAAAGCGACGGCAACGAGAGAAAGAGAGGGAGGGAGAGGGGGAGAAGCAGAAGCGCAGCAAGAATGAAAAATACCCGAAGAAAAAGATATCAACGGTAACATCCCTCCGGCGCACCTGCTGGGTCAGCGCATCGATCTTCGAAAACTCGACGAGTGGTCTCCATTCTCGCGGGGCGCTCGCTACTCCCGACCTTATTCTTCATCGTCTTCACCCGCTACTTCACGTATCATTGTCTCGCACACGTCCAGACCCCTCGACAAGAATATACCGCGCAAAACGCCTCCTCGTCGCGCGGCCATTGTCTCGATTACACCCCCATTCATGAAGCGGCTCGGCTTCTCAAAGGCCCCGGTCGATAGCGAACTTCGACGTAGAGACTCTTGGCCCGCTTCATGCCCGCTTCATGCGCGAGTGCCACGCATCGTTGATATCGCACAGAACTATCGGTGGACACGGCGGATTGTATTTTCCCATTCGACGTCGATACGACGACGATCTCGGAGGACTAGGCGACGAGGACGTTTATTGTCTGACGTTTCTAAAGGGCTTATTCGACGTAGACGCGCTGAAGAGGATAAAGGCATTCTCTCTTGAGACTCTCGTCCGTGTGTAGATAAGAGGAGCGGGATGTTGAAGAATGTCTGCTACTGTACTGGCTTCCACCGCACGTCGTTTGATGGAGATCACAGCCAGTTCGCAAGAAGCTATCGGATAAGACGCGCGCGAAACGCCGCATTTGGAACTGGCGTCTTTATCAAATCTCATGTCTCGGGACGTGTGCGGAAGGTGTGCGTCTTGCTACTGCGGAATTGCGAATGCGTGTGACGTGGAATACGTGGCAGGAAACATTTCACGAAGATGTGGACCGAGCTCGAGCTCTTTTTGCTCAAACGTTGTTACTACAAAAGCCAGCAAAGTGCAGCGACGTAAGAACGATGCTCGGTCTTTTGCGACGGTACATGCAATTCGCATTTTTTAATTCGTCTCTCGCGCGTTGCGGGCAACACGATTTTCGAAACAGAGACATTCGTAAGGAGAACTGCGTTAAGAACCAAAGGATAAAAGTTAACAGACGTAAAGTTTCTCTCTCACAAACAGCTCTCCTCAATACATGAAGGTATTTCTCGTGAAAATGGTATAGAAGGTAATGAGATCTTTAGCTTTCCTTTGCATGCAAGATATATACTATAATTGACGTATTTTTCACACATAGTAATGATATACAAAAATTATATGAACGATAAAAAATATCCAAACCGCGGTGAATAAATTGGTGAGAACTTGCCGATGTATGGTAGCGCACAACCGTCATAACACTTCAACGGTAGTAAAAAGCTGGCAATCATCATTCATTCATTCAGTTTATTTCGAGAGCGTGCGCATGAAAAACAAAATGGCGGAGATAGGATCTGCCACGGGAGTTGTCCGTTAAATAAAGAGGAGCGAGCGGGCGCCACTAAACAACGAGAAAAAGGGTGACGCATTCACTGTATCGAAATACGGAAGCTACAGATTAAACTTGGAGAAAGTTTGAGAGGAGTATTAGGAGTAATTACGGCCGATACAAATCTCATTCTCACCGAGGGATCCGTCTCCCTCGAGAGGCGCGCTGTTTTTCACCACCCTTCTCCTGCGAAGATTATACAACTCTGTCGGTACGATCACGATATTACTTGCATTTGCCGAATATATGCGCATTCTATATCTCGAGGGTAGGAATCTCAAAAGCAAGTCTGCCTACGTAAAACAAGCATGAACAAGCTCGGTACACGTGTAGAGGATTTTGTAGTAAAGGTCTGTAGAATTTTATGGAAATAATCGACGTTCTGCAATAATTGACTATGCTTTTATATGTAATGTTATCATCTTATATATACTACTTATAACAAAGTACTACTTACAGATCAAAAGTTTGAGACCACTAATAAACATGTTTATTTTAACTGTATGTTAGGCTATATAATAAGTAATTTCGAATTTTTATAATTTTAGGAAGCAATATATATCTGCCATTTTGATCTATGACCTTCATCTTTCTTTTTTCTTTCTTTCACAAAATTATAATGACATGAAAATACAATCGCTTCACTCTCTATCAATAAAAATTACTCATTACGCAATTCAATATTTTAGGAACTAAGAAATTGAAATTGAAAACAATTTATATGAAAAAAGAAAATAAATAATATTTTCTTATATATGGGTATATGTTTTACGAGGAATATACTGACGACTGTATCGTGGAAGAACGAGATAACAATTTTGCGACAAACACATCAACCAGCGGAAATGCTTACAGACCACGCGCATACACGCATTGCGTCAGGAAGTGAGTTGGAAATTGCTCAACCCGATTTCGTGCTGGCCGAGAAATCTCTTGAACTTAGTGTTTCACCGGTGGACGTGAGTCGCGACATTTCACGTATTTTATACTAGAGTACGCGCGAACGATTCAAGAATCCATTTTCATTCGTCACCATGTCGATACCATTTTTTTTCATCATTGATCCTCTCTATCTCTCAAGATAATAGCAATTTATCACGAAGGCTTCGCGCCATCGCAGCTGTCAGATTCGCACATTGGCAATGTTTCTTTCTTTCTCAGCAGCATTATGTCGTCACGTGACGGCACGTTAAACCGCAAAGCTGTCACGCTGTTCGTGCAATTTGCGATTTAACTCGCGCTCCGTTGTTCTTTGCAACGTACATGTTAATACCGCTTGCATATTTAATAGTAGCACCTTTATGATTCATTCCAAAGTAGTTGTATCACCAGACCATTGTAAATTCCATCGTTTTCTATAATTTCTCTCGTTCATACAATTCCACTTGTTTCGGTGTTTTCTTTTTAATCCGGTTGTCAGTTGAAGGTACTTTCGCATACATATTCAAAAACAGACTTTTATGTGTCTAAAGAACGGCTCTATAAACGAATAAAAGAGAAGATCACGTGCAGTGAGTCTCGGTTTAAATTTATCATGAAGTTTGACTGCGGCACTTCCTTGAATCGTTAATAAAAAATCAAACAACGCGCGGTGTCGCATTTTAAGGAGATTAGTTTTTATTTCATGTCTTTATATCAATTCGCTCACGAGTTACTTTTTAAAAATTTGGCACACTCAAGTATCACAGTAAACGCTGCATATAGTGACGCGCTGCGCATCGCGTGCACGTGTTCTTACTCTTGAAAAACGCAATGCGCATGCGTCAATCAGCGACCGCGTAGTCGAGCAATCAGCTGTCAATGTGGAAGCAAGCACAGCGCCCACGTATTGTACATTTTCTAATGTTTAACTGAAGTCCACCTTCGCATTTTGGGATTGAGCAGGTGTTGTTGACCTCATTTCAACATTACTGAACTGATCGAAAGATTACTTCGATATAGTCGACATTTTCTAAGACAGAGATGAAATAAAATAAATGCTTCTGAGAGACAAGAAGTCGCTCTCTTCTGCGAAATAAAATAATTATTTAATAGAATTAAATTATTGTAACAGAAAATATTGATTGTTTTCAGGTTGAAGTGGAAATTATGTGAATTGGAAGACTGGACTTAGATTGATAATATTGCAAACACCATTTCCTGTTTTAACGGATCATATGCACAAAAATAGCAGACTTCTTTTTCATTTTGATATTTTTAAAAATTAATCTGATTTATTTCGCGAGATCGTACAGGAAGAAGATAATATAAAAAAACTTGCGTGTAATATTGATATACATGTAAATTTTAAACTTCCTCTGAAATATTAATTGTTTCATATTATCGCATCTTTTTCTTTGTTCGATGAAAAAATTTGCATTATAAGCTCGACGTTAATGATGGCGCATTGAAACTATTACAGTTCCGTAATTCTCATTCATTAATGAAATGAAGAGAACAAAATGATGATGTCATTATGTAAATTACTGAGTGAGCAAGTGAAGAGATATTATAGCTCCGTTATGAGTCGTCCATAGCAGAGACGCAATTAACGATATTCATTACTAACATTATCTACCCCACTAATTTGACAACTGATGCGAAAAGCAGAATATGTGTCAACCGCAGCGTGAAGCACGGCTGACATCTTAATTATTGGAGATAAATTATGATCGATGTAAGGCTAGTACTTACGCAACATCGATCAATTGCAAAGGGAATGCACCATTTCCCGCACTTGATTAAATCCAATATTCAATTGCGAATAACTCCACGTATCTCAACTAATGTATATAAAAATACAAAATTTCCATTGAGCACATAAATTTCCACAAATGCGGACATTTCTAAAACAAATATATAAAACTTGTAAATTTTTCTTAAAATAAATATAAAATTTTTTAAAACAAGTATGAAACTCTTTTTCTCTCTCTCCCTCTCTCTTTTCTAAAAACTTTTAAAATACATATATTATTTCAGTGCAAAACTTGTAAAACACTTCTAAAAAATTTTCGAAAACAGATATGTTATTTTAAAACATATATATCATTAACAACCTACATAGTACTTATTTGAATAATATTTCGGGGTGAATGTCTCGAAATTATAAATTACCCGAGCGGCTTTTAGAATGAAAAATCTAGAGTGCGGAAATGTTCCTATCATCGCGGAAAATATTCGTATTACACGTGTATTCATTCACTGCCGAGTAGCGAGCGATACTCGCCTTATTTTATACGCAACAGGTCTTCGGGCTCTACAGCCGTGTTTTAAGTGTTATTTTTTTTCCTTTTCGATGATTAATTTGTCTTCCGCGTGCGCGGAAATGAACATGGGAATGTAAGTTTTAGCCACACTCCACCGGCGAGTGTCTAACGTGAGTTTACGCAGGTTGATTGTCCTCGTAAATAGAGATATCGCAAAAGTCATGGATATGCATGACACACAACGTTCGTTAAGCCAGTAGTCGCATTCAGAATATCGTCGGACGCGACTTGCTATCGCAAACGTGCCGCAAAGATAACAGAACAGCGTGTACCCTTTGAAAAATAAATCCCTACCTTAATCCTATTCGGACTAAACTTTCGCGTACCCGTATTTTCGTATCGTCGACTCTTCGACTTTTTATGCGCGCGATATCGCCGCCGCAAGTTCTCGACGGAACATCCGCAGCATTTTCGGAACTTTAATTGCATCGAGTTAAGTTGTGAGCGGTACTGCCGGTCGGGGCAATTCTTTTCTTTTATCGCCCTTTTTTTGGAAAAAGTTTACTCGAATCGTTCAACGGAAAGGGATGCGCTAAGGGCCCAATTTCTCGTTTTGCAGAGTGATTGGTCGACTTTCAACTTCCGGGAGTATCCTCTCGGAGAGACCCAATGAAATCGTAACAAGACGTGAAGTGGGTGGCACTCGTGTAAAAGTTGAATCGAGAAGTGCCTGATTCCTCTCTCAACTCGCAGTTCTGTCAGATTCGCTCGTGAAAATCCTCGAGATTTTTTTTCCATGCACTTTCGAGCTCGCCTCGACTCCGTTCACGTTGAATAATTGCTCGTTAAGGCGCGCGCTAGGTGCTTCTCTCATCTAACCACCGTTCGCAGCTCGAAGAACGCGTGATACTTCGCGCTTTCTTCACGTCGGTAATGACGGCGCTTGTAATCGCTCACTCCCCTCGACAAGTTTGAAGTCTCGCACACGTCGATGTACAAATAACACTTGACTTTTCACCCAGTTCTTTCGTCGTACTTTAACGATCCCGGATCTACTTCGAATAGGAACGTTTCAATTTGTTGGATACGCGAGCTTCAATTTCGTGCCGACGATTAACGCGCGTCGTATATGCGTTCACGTATGGGAAATAAAAAAATTCATGGAATGCTCTCTCTTTTTTTTTCATTTTGCACGGCCAGACGAATTTGACTCTAGAGAATATATCTGTAAAGAAGTATTGCGAGTATATTTAGTAGCTGATCTCACACGAAGCCCGTTTCCGCCTCTTTGCTTTTAGTGCGATTCCGGAGTGGCTGTCGACAGATTCTTTCATGCATTGTACTCGACGAGGAAGAAACCCCTCATGCCGTTTCTACTCGGCACTGCCTGTTCCGAAGTTACTGAGACACTGGCCAAAATTGTGCCCTATTGGAACGTCATTCAAGTATCGTTTGGGTCGACGGCACCAGCCCTCTCGGATTCCAACGAGTTCCCACTGTTTCTGCGTACCGTCGCCCCGGACTCAAGTCACAATCCCGCCAGGATAGCGTTGATCAAACACTTTGGATGGGACACCGTTACGGCGCTTTCGCAAACAGGCGACATGTATTCCTTGGTAAGTAGGTCGTAACGAACACGAATGCCGAGTAAACCAACTCCCCAAATTTATTGTGACAGTTTCAAGTTCAGTAGTTTCCAGTCACTTTAATAATAATCGCATCGGAATACACTATATATATATATATATATATATATATATATATATATAACAATCATACATTCTATAATATCCTAACAATACACAATACATACATTAGGGTGATCCTTATTTTACTCTTGGTCGAAATTTTTTTTCAAATTTTTCCTGCGGCACCCTCCAAAAAGTTTCCATTTGACAAAAAAGAAATCCCTGCCAAACTTTTGCTTCTCGTTATCCGATCGAGCAAAAGTTTGGCAGGGATTTCTTTTTTGTCAAATGGAAACTTTTTGGAGGGTGCCGCGGGAAAAATTTGAAAAAAAATTTTGACCAAGAGTAAAATAAGGACCACCCTAATATACATATATATCAGGATATATTGTTATGTATATCCATGAGGGCATTACATATTGTGTTTTTCCGTCGAAAAAACGCGACAATTTTTAAGTTCATTTTATTATCCATTAAAAGACTCCTTCAAAGTGCGTTGCTCATATCTCAAAAATAATGAGAGAATTTTGAAATAATTCGAGATTAATCTGCATTGCATCTGAAAGCAATCATGAACAATTTGACATTGCTTCAGAGTCTGGATCCAAAGTTATTACAAGTTTGAAGAGCAAGTCTAGTAAACATGATGAAAATGTCAAGTGACTTTTCTTAATAACATATTAATAACGTCTCCAATATATGATGTTACTATCTTTAGTAAAGGGAAAGATAGCTAAAAAATATGAAAGTTTAAGCATAAATGTTTAAAAAACCGAAAATGATATAAAATAAACGATAAAAATATGACATAGTGATAAAAATATATATTGCAATTTAGAAATATATCGGGCATATGTATCATATGTTTTTATATATGTAAAATAAAAATATTAATGCATTTTTAATTTTTAATTATCTTTTACCTATATAAGAGTCTATGTAGAAAATATGCTCATTGGAAAGTCATAAATGGGATGGGGCGCAAGAGAGCGTAAATATGAAATATCATTAATCAAAGTGGACTAGTCGGAATAATTTTCATTCAGAAGCACGAAAAATCGGCTTGTGCCCGTGTGGAGAGTCACGTTCAGGTACTGCAGTTGACATTAATCGCAATCGAAATTCGCAGCGAAAATTCTCACTTATATAACCGGTGGTATCGCCGTATTTTACGGCATAAACATCGGGATCGGATGAAGTGAAATCCGATGGCTGGAATACGGAGCAAATACAGCACGAGTAGACGATAACGCGCGGGCGCATTTTCCGCGATACATTTATCCCCGTCTCGCTTTAGGCAACCGCGTATTTAATTGCGAACTCTCTGTGCACCGCGGAAGTTCACCCTCCCCACCCTCCTCCACTCTGATCTGTCAGGGTGTGACGTGCGGTCTATAAAGTGAAGTTTCTGTTGTGCTTTTAATTAACTTTCGATTTGTACCCCACGCATAGTTAACACACGAAGAGATTGCTGGACGTTTGGTATCGTGTTTCGGTTAATTTTCGGTCAATTTCCGCCGTTACATTATAACGGAAGCTACCGCGCACATCCGGCTTTAATGCACGACGGGAATATGTAATGAATAAAGCCACGTCGAGCGTCGCGCGCCGAGCGAACGAGCATTTCGAAACGCGACAGCGAAGTAATAAATTGGCGATAAGAGGCAAAACACGCTGCAGTATGGTGATGTGACTGTCACATACACAAACCCCTACACACGGAGAAAATATCTGAGTGAAACTCGCGCTATTTTGCCCCTTCTCTCCGAGCTCGAAAACTCGGCTTTAGCCGTGGCTATTTATAAAAGTCTCGATTTTGAAGATTTTTAACGAGGCGCGCCAGTCATTCGCTTGAATGTTAGAGCAGTTTCTCGGACGTCGAGGCGATCGACGATGCGTTTCAGCTTATATCTGCATCTCGTTAAGATACATACTGTTTCCGAACTGAGCACTTTTAAGATAAACAGCTCGTATCCAAACATGCGCGTATATATATATATATATATATATATATATATATATATATATATATAT
>NW_022639468.1:1129613-1189411 GCF_010583005.1 Odontomachus brunneus | reverse complement strand
TATATATATATATATATATATATATATATATATATATATATATATATATATATGTATATATATGTATATATATATACTCGCGCTCGCGTTCGCGCGCGACTTGGTCCAAATCACGAAAGATACATATGTACACCGCAATACTTGACCCGGGAAATGCAGGATGCAGACCGCGCAGGTCGCCAATTAAATCGCACGATGTAAACGAGGCACTTACGTAGCCTTCGAGGAGGAACGCAGTCGCGATCGTGTAACGAACAAACAAACGAACGTACGAATGAACAAAACGGCGCTATTCTTTTCGGATAACGAGACGAGACTGCTGTCGCGGCCGTGACGTACGATGCGATTTGTAAAGGTGACGTGAAAGAGAGAGAGAGAGAGAGAGAGAGAGAGAGAGAGAGACTTGTTTCGTCTAAATAGGGTGAGGCGGACAAATGGCACATGCTCCCCAGTGTCTATCGCTGACCGTCACCGACTCCTCCAGCGCTTTTCACGCTCTGTACACGTGTATGACGCACCTCTCTGTTTCAGGCAGTGAACGATTTGGTCACGGAACTGGAGCAAGCGAATATCACGTGCTCCGCCACCATCACGTTCGCCGAGAACGATTACAAGGAGCAGCTGCGAACTTTGAAGGTAAGTCGCGCTTAAACGTCGCCCTGTTCTTTCTATTCGCTCTTTTTCCTCTCTCCTTTACCTCCTTCTCCTCCATCTCCTCGCTCTCGTCTGCTCTCCTCTTCTCTCGACGACTCGACGACGAGCATTTGTAACGATCGCTTCGCGCAGTTAGATCCGGCCGGAAGGTCGTGGTTCAGCCGGTGGTTCGCGAAGCGCGGCTGTCTTTTGATCGTAATTCGCCTCCTTTGAAATGCAAAGTTCGTTTTCGCGAAGTGAACACCGCCAAAGTATCGATTGGCGCGATACGGACGCATCGAGATTGAATTTGCACTCGCGGCATTAATGTGTGCGAATTAACCCAATTTCGGATCGCGCAAACGAGCGTTTTAGCATCGTGCTTTAGAGACCACTGAGACTAAAAAGAGAAAAGGAAAAAGAGAGAAGAAGAAAAAAGAAACTCTTGTTTACATTTATGTCGTGAAGGAGGTCGGAATGAAATTTTCATTTGGATTAACATGAAACCGCGACGAAGAAGATACTAAAAGTGCTACTGCCGCTCTTGCTTTATTATTATCATTGGCGAGTGTAATCAACGTTTACCGATATCAGTGATGTTTTATTAAAACCTTAACCCCTGCAACAAAAGGTACGCGCAGTGTATCAACCCTGTTGTTTCGTTTAATTGCAGGAACTGGACACCAGAATCATCATTGGTAGTTTCTCGACGCAACTGGCGCAACGTGTTTTCTGCGAGGTGAGTCGCAAAAATTAATTTTAGTCCACGAGAATATTGTATTCGGGGCGTGTGCAGGTTTTATAATTATCATGAGAGTCACATCCCCTCGAGTGAACAGAGACAAAACCACCACCGTAGGCGGGCTGACGTTCGCGCCGTGATAAAGAGCAGCAGCGAGCGCGTCCTTACGGGCCAATTAATGGCTAATTAATGGTTTTTAATGACTCTCATTACAACTCGCGCAATCCCGCTCGTGAAAAACTCTCGGTCGCAGGTTTCGGTTATCCATTCATTTCCAAAGTTTTCACATTCACATACACACACACACACACACACACACACATACACACACTTGCATCGCAGTTAGAAATACTCACGATCGAAAAACAATTTTGTGGTTGCGAACTGCGTTCGTCGGTAGCATTCGAAACGAGGTTTTTATCGGCATGCAAGAAGTACGGTAGAACGTAGCCAGATAAACCTCCCGGACTCGTTGCATTCCCCAAGAACTTTAACGCGCGTTTTGTTGCGCGCCCGGCGACTATAAAATCCGTTTAAAAAGTTTAACTTCCCGGCGCTCATACTTTCGAACGTCATTACTTATTACCTCGATTAAGTGTCCCGTAGCGACATTATCTGCTTTGTCTCTCCTTTGGAATTACTATTAGCAAAGAGGTAAGGGAATGCCGCTCCCGCAAGTTCCGTGGCAACCAAATGAGATTTCTCTCAGACTCTCGACGAAGGGCCGCGCGTTAATATCGCAATTACGCGACCCGGCGGACGCGTGTCAGCGATAAGTGCATGTCCATTCGATATTTTCGTTAGATCGTTCAGTACATCGCCGAACTCGAAAGTGTGCTCCCGCCGTCAAGTATCACGAGTACGGCGTGATGAATTTTTCGCTAAAGTAACGCATCCATCACGCAGCTATTACGGCTTGAATTTATGATACCTATTCAACGACAAGGATCCATCCATGTGCTCTCGTCCATCGGACACGCAGCGCACCGACGATTTTCTTCTGAACATCGCAAGAATAAAACGTTCGGCGGTCTCTCCCCAACAGATTTCGGATTTTTCCGAGCACTTAAAGCGGTTTGACGGTGATTCCTCCATTTCTTGTTCTTGCGCAAACGCCTGCAAAACCGAGGTGGAGAGAGCCGAAACTCTTCTACGCCCTATTCCACGGTGCTCTGAAAATTTTCGCGAAGCTCTTTGACATCTCCATGTTGAAGCGTTCTCGGTTTCTCTGCGGATCTATAGCGGACTCGTTTATTCACCGTACTACCGCCATCGGCGATCCCTTGCGCCACCATTCATCAATTGGACAAGATGGCACCTCTGCTTATCGCTCATGTGTAACTGTGCATGCGAGTGAAATGAAGGCGGCATCAAGTGTATCAGATAGATGCTATCAATAACCATAAGAGCGCATAAACATAAGCACATAATACCGTTGCCGAAGTAGGACACAGAGTTTACCTTCCCGCTCCCACACCTACCCTTTCGTTCCTCGTGTTATTTGAGACCATGGCGCATTTTGGGGAACTTGCGAAGCCTTGTTATGTCATGCGAGTTTTGAAGCACATATCCGGTTCGTATAGTGACAAACATGCAGATTTGCCGGATTATATATACGAGCAAATGAATTGACGCCATCAATCGCGGGAAGGACTTGGAACGCTTTAAGCCGGGCTCTGGCACTCGAGGCTCTGCCGTAATTTACCTCACGTACTTTGGAATTGCATTATCACACAAATAACCTGGTGAGGATATGACGCACGTTATGTAATATTGCATAATATATATAAAAGTTTATTAATGTGTCTACAACATGTAGCGACCGTAATTAAATTGCGAAGCGAGTATGAAGGCTACGTAAATATGAGGTTGCTTTAACTTTGATGATGTAAATAAGTATGCCGCGAAACTACACGGTCACTACTTAGAAAATGCTGACAGTTTTTCACAAACGACTGTGTTTCACTGTCTTCTTATTATGGCACGCATGCAACGACCCTGCTCTCCCGTGGGGCTCTTCATAACTGCAATTCTTCGCTTATGGAATACACAGCTGTGTGACGGCAGCTGTGTGTCCCATCGCAAATGCACTTTACGTAACGTTGGCAATTTGATGCGAAGCCAAAGAGATCGAACTAAGAAGGGATGCGAAAAGTTTCCTAATGATGAAAGCATATAATACGATTGTACACATTTCGTCTCTGAGCGAGGATGAAAAACTTATTTTTAACAATGAGAGTTAATAGTTGTTTTCTGTCAGACATTTTCCGCCTGACCTTTGTCCCTTCGTTACCTCGACTTTGGATAATGAGTTGCTTCGATCCGCTCTCGATTCACCTCCTTAATTGTTATTCTGTGACATTAATTGAAGCGCAAAAGAGAGAAACGGATATCAAGTTTCATCCGCAATATTTTTTTCAAGAGTCATCGAACTGTGATCTTCTCCACATCAAGTTCCACGTGGGTACATGCGTGTACATGTCAAATTTCCATTTATCTAATTCCTGCATCTAACACTCGTAGCATTAAGTTGAGATTGCACGTAGTTTTTTGCTTTCTAGATGTATACATACTATTTATCCCGTACAATACATTACCAAGGTTGCAATAAGTCACTCTATTTCTCTTATATCTCCGTCTTTCCTTCCACTAACCATCCCTTCGCAAGCGATGCTTTAAATCGTGCTGTTTGGTGTTCCAAGATTTTACGGTTTATTTCCCGAGATCAACCACATTGTTTCCGCAGCTGCGTACCTGCGCCAGATTAACTTGTATATATATCTCGAAATATTTAAAAACTTCTCTCATCTCGCGATGACATTTGTGTTCGCGTTTGTAATACTACTTCTTCATGGCTAAATATTATCTGTATATTTAGATAATACAGAAAGAAAAAAAGGGGAGGGAAAAGAAGTCGGCTTTTTGGTTCTTAGTATTTATTAAATTAAACGTTCATTACAGTTACAACTGCCCGTCATTCCCATTATTTCAAAAATATCACATCCATCGGTAAAGGAGATAAATCTCCTCGTCCCGTTAATCGTAAATTGCGATGATTCTCGTTCTCATTTACGGGCACTGCGCAATGCGCTGTGCGACCGAAGAACAACCCATTGTATTACAATACGAATGTGTGTGTGTGTGTGTGTGTGTGTGCGTCCACGTCAGCGTCCAGTGAGCACGTTAGCATTGAAATATATCGGTTTGCTTCACAGTCTCTCTCTCTCGAGTGAGCATGTAATACACGTGACATCTTACGTGAAACACGTAACACCGTGAACGTCGACACATAGCTATTTCCCTACGGCTGTCGCAATCGCTCCCACGCAAAATCCTATCGTCACGCACGAGAATGGTTCCACAGAACGTATGAATATTCAACCGTGATTTGACCCACTCTTAAGGGGGATGTCAAAATTACGCGTGACGACGTTAACATCAGAATGGAGTTCTCGTATTCACGGGACGCATTCGCATATGTTACCACGCAAATGGAGAAGCTCGGACGCGGTCCTGAATATCCTTCCCATCAACTAATTACACACACATACACACACACACATATGTATATATATATATATATATATATATATAAACATAAGCCAAGCTTGGAAATGAATTTCCGGATACGTACTTGGGGGTTGGAAGGGACGGTATCTCGGATGATCGTACCGGCGATCCAATAATGTGATCGTCGCCGTTCGCAAATAGCACTTACGTCGATATTATCGGCGCTGGACCACGCTTCCCTCCGAACGACTCGCCTCTGATCGTTTCTGTGATGTTTAATATTTCCTAAGTCATCCTTGCGCCGTTTGTTAGATGGGCTAAGGCACCACCTGACTCTCTTATACTGTTTCGACGCCGTATTATAGCGAAATAGGGCGCGGAGTGAAATACGACGAAGCGCAAGATCGATATCTCGTATAAATGTTAGCGGATTGACGGAATTGTTTTTATATACTGCAACAAAAAGTGATCGTATATCGTACTCTCTAAAAAAATATTAAAATATTCGCTACCCCGGCGTCACACATGTGTGACCCACCCTGATCTCTCAGCGACCAACGTCCCATATGTGTGACAAAAGGGAAAATTATCGCTGTCGCATACACATGGTGATCTTTTTTATTTCTTTGCTAACATAAATAAATTAAATTTACAGAATTGTGCAAAAAATATAGAAAATATAAGAAGAAAATATTATAGCTTTCTTTTTTATATAAATTCTCTTCATTTTTACTATGTTTAATGCAGGAATATAGAGACTATCAATAAAACTTATCTTGCTAAGTAAAATTCGTTAGAAACATTGAAAATTTTTTAATAGCACTTTTTAATTCCTAAGATATAACACATGAAACAAAAGGCAAAAGACAACAATAGCATATAAAACCAAAGAACATAGTCAATTATCACAGATGTCGATCTATTTCTCGGTTAAAAGATTTTATAGCGATTTTTACTATAAAATTCTCCTTGTGTATAGTATACGAAAACGTACGTGTATACGAAAACAAAAATAAAATAAAAAGTATTTAAAATAGAGGTAATCTGTGGGGAGAACTGTCTAAATGAACTGTGATAGCGAACGTGTCAATGAATTAGCTTGCATTTCCTTAAATATCTCTCTAGAGAAATTTGCTTCCGTACGCGCCCTATATGTAGTCGTAGTTTATAATACTGAGATAATAATAGTATCTTCTTACACGTGCGCAGTATCTCCTTGATCGTTTCGCTTCATTTTGATAACGAATCATTACGATCACGTTAGGCGAGGTGCAACGTATTAAATATTATATCGTCTCAGCCACATAACCGTAGCCGTTGGTTTCGTCGTAAATGCCTCACTACGTGAATCGTAATGTTTAATGCAATTTGCAATTTCCACAACCATTCTTTTATGATAATAATACAACGTGTTACCAGTCTGTTATACCCGGTGAGGTTAAATATTCTTCTACTTTCTCTCTCTCTCTCTCTCTCTCTCTCTCTCTCTCTCTCTCTCCGGGGCTCACGCGAGATAATTATTAACGAGTCACGTTAAATGCACACGTATACGATAGAATTTTTATGTCGCGGAGATTTGTTTTCACGCGCGCTATAACGTCCCGTATGCGCAATTTCAATTGCGTTTCTCTCCTCTTTTTTTCCCCTCTCTCATTTGCATCGATATTCGCCGATGACGTGTACGTACACTCGTTCACAGAACGGTTTGAAAATTTATTATTTTTCGCTTCTCGTTGCATTTTTTTCGGCAGCGGACCGTTGTCCAACGAGAGAATTTATTTTTCAATGATTTTCAGAAGACGTCTCTTTTCCTGTTGGATAGATCTCCTTGTTGGGTGCGTTTCAGGACGCACCGGGAACGTAAGTGTCGAAACTCGTTTTGCGAACGAGTGTACAAGTGTAACGAGGGCACAATTTTCCAGCGGGACGGACAAATCTTCGTGTGTCGATCAATCGCGGCGCAGGCTAAGCCTAGGCGAGGCACGTCGGAGCTGCGGTTTGCCGCGAAATCCGTCCATCCCGTGTTGAGTGACAAGTTGGCTCAGAAATTAACGGATAATATTGTAATTCAGGCATCGTAACCGCGACGCTGATACACGTGTAAGAATCGATCACTTCACAAGCTAGCCAAGCCGTATATCGCCACACGTGCTATCACCTGCTGTCACGTACAACTGATACGATTATTAATTCAGCGGCTGATTAAATCGCGGCCGTACGACTATCGGAAACGCACTAGCCGGATCTTGATCGCGATCAAAACGGTGAGGACGCGCGAAGACGAAGACAAGGGAAACGGGATCGTCGCTCTTTATCAACTACCCTTTTAGCGATTATGCAGGTTTCCTTTTTCTAACGCAGTGTAATTTCCCACTTTCCTTACTGCCGCGGTGCTCTCATGATGTATTATTATCGAAAAACCCTATACCTAAAGGTAAAACGCGGAAACATGCATCTACCTTCCCTGGTCCGCGCCGGATCACAAATAATCCCGGCCATTAACTGCGAGCGCGGCGCTTAGCTCTAGGTAACATCTTTTTATTGCCACTTTTAGTATACTGCCTGTGTAACGCGTCTGTAAATAACACGGGAACCTGATTTACGAGCCTGATACTCCCAACATTTTGTGTTAGATCTTTTGAGAAGCGTCGATGCGTCCTTCAACACGTTCACGTCACGTGTCAGTCTTTCTCCCGCAAGAAATCGCTACATGATTCCCGAAATTTTTATTATACATACAAAGTGAGGGTGTATTAATATCATACGAAATTCGACTGTTAACTCGTTGGAAAGTTGGTCCAATGATTGCAAACAATTGAAACGCAAGTAATAATAAGCTTTTCGAGAAGATTTAACGCGTTCGCTACGTTTATTTAGAGAACTCTTCCCACAAGAGCCACTTTGTATTCCTTTTTTCTTTCAACATAATGTAAAGTAGACTTGGTTTTATAATATGGACATAGAAAAAGAAAACTTTGCCGTCACACATATGTGATGTTGGTAGCGCGAACGTATTAATTGGAAGGCTAAACGCTATGTCTTTACAGCGTTTTGAATGAAGTGGACTTGCGGTTCGAAATCGGAGGAGTCTGAGAGAAATCGACAAAGAAGAAAGATACAATTTATATAATTATTTACAATTTTTGTAATCATTTATGACAGGAGATAGACAGGATTTTAGATAAGAAATCAAAATGGAAGGGTATAAGGATTTAGAAAATGAAGTTTATGCAGCAACAAGGCACAAACTGGTCTTGAACTACTATTGCATCCAGACTCTCAATTGTGCTCACAATGTACGTATTTAATCGCGCTTACAGGTGATTACAGTTGCGTCTCTCGGGAGAAATTAATCGATTGTATCTCAGAGCGCGCAAAACCGCGCGTTATGGAGGAGAAACACGCCGGCCGAGTACAATTTCATAACGACGACCTACTTCATGCGCCAACTTGACCAGTAAAGCGCGAGGAGGCGATATAAAATGCCTTAGGCAGATATAACAATGCTCAAAGTACATCCGGCAAAGCTGTGAAAGCTGGCAGAGCGAAAAGAGAATTCTGGAGCGGAAGACAGTGCGCAAAAGATGCGCCGGAAAGGAAAGGTAACGAGAAGACGAAGAGACACATGACAGGATATATTTTACAAAGACGTGCCGGAGGGTTCGCGAACAACTTTCTTCCCAGAGTCGTTTCTCATTACAAGGGACATCCGGACTCGTTACACGATTGTCATAAATATCTGCCGGGAGTGATGACACAATCGCGTTGACCTTTCCGGAGGAAACTTCGCGAGCTCGCGATTTTAAAGGTCCGTTTGAGGGCAATCGCGCGGACTCTACAATCCCGTCACTTATCGTATCTCGGCGAATCGAGCAAGTAAGCCGATGCGATCGTATCCCTCTCGCGTCGCGTTTTCCTGGACAATCTTGGTTGCGAGCTGTGCGACCGTCCAGCCATTGATCGTGATAACGTCATGTTATCGACACAGCATTGCTCCTGTGCACCTATTGTTCGCCAACGTGCAAAACCGGAGGATGCTTCTTCTTTTTTTCTTTTACAACGCATGGTTTAACATATTGACTACCGAATACAAGTTAATTCGTAGTTCGAAAAGCGCTTTTCGCGCGCGAAAAGCGCTGCTTTAGACAGCCGAAAAATAGGTTCTTACAAATCCCTTTTTTTCATAAAGATGAATATAGATATAGGATATCTATATGAATATAGATATCCTATATTGATATAGGATTTTCACTAAATTATTTATTATTATTTTAAGTATAAAAGAATTATTTTTTTACTTAAAAACTTGAAATTCTGTCGTTTATGTTTCTCGCGGAGCAGGTGATAGCACATGTGACGATATACTTCGCCAGCTTGTGAAGTGATTGATTTTTACACGTGTATCAGCGTCGCGGTTCCAATGTCTGAATTACAATATTACCCGTTAATTTCTGAGTCAACTTGTCACTCAATACGGGAATCACTTTCAATTGGTTAGGACAACATTACAGCTCGTGTAGTAAGCTTAAACAAATGGGATCAGAAAATTGTATTAAATTAAAACTTCTCTTTAATACAAAAAACTATATTAAATTTTCTGGAGGATAAATCTTTATTATGTGCAGAAAGTCGAAATTTAACAAACTGGCGGCATTTTGAATTTGCATTTTTCCTCTCCCTTTCTATCTTTTTTTTATTTAGTTCTAAGAAAGATATTAATTTTTTAAATTTTTCAATAGGTTTTGGTACATCTTCCAGCGAATTTAATATAGTTTTTTAAATTTTCTTGTTCCGTTTGTTTCAGATTATTGCACTAGATTATTGCACTAGAATGTTGTCCAATAATTAGAGGTGTCTGACGACGTCGCGTTTAGCATAAAAAATTTATACGATAGAATTCCAATTTTTTAAATAAAAAATAATTCTTTTATATTTAAATAAGAAATAGGGTGATCAAAACCTTATATTAATATTTTCATTCATGTCTTTAAAAAAAATTCGCAAAATTCTTTTATTACTTAGCTACCTAAACCAGAATCTCCCCTTAATTAGCATATTGAAATAATACCTTGATTTTTAAATGGTGTCGGGAAAACAAAATTCCCTGATGTAACTATTAACGTTTTGTTAACGCATTAATTCTGCGTTGAAATCTTATTGAATACTTAATATTGAATACTTAATATGTTATGCTAAATATCGGATTCGGTTGTTTACCTGCGAATTGTATGGAAGCGCGGTCAAGTCTACCTGTCACAAGCCATATATCATCTTTCTTTCATCGCAGGCTTGGAAGCTCGGGATGCACGGCGGTGATTATGCGTGGATCTTGCCAAGCGACACAATCGACTTGTCGGAGGTGACGGGCGATCGGTGGCACGCTGGCGTGGGAGAGTGCTCGCCATCTCAGCTGTCGCAAACTCTGGACGGTTTAATCATCGTGAAGAGCCACGCCACGATTGTGGGAGACGAGATCAGCGCGTCGGGATTGGTACGTTGTTGCTATATCACGTAATTAATCGCGCCGGACGCGAACTTGGTGAATAATTGCACCGTATAAATAAATAAAAGAGCACGTTCAACCAATGTGCCGTATGCGCGAAGTAAACTAATTTAAACGACATACGCCGTACAGAGCCAGCGAGTTGTCCGCGTCTTTCTTTGATCTACGTGTCCTTTGATCAATCTAAAGTCGATTTACCGTGAACGAAAATTGCATTTAACACTTTAATAACGTCCGTTCTGTTTACACCGTTTCAATGAAGCCTCGCGGGGCGTGCGTTCGATAAGAGGAAAAAAGAGAAAAGGAAAAGAAGTAAAATGGGAAGGAAAAGAGGTAAAATAGGAAGGAAAAGAGATTAAATGGAAAGAAATTGACGGTTGCGTTCCGGCCATTACTGCTAATGACAGCGGTAATTGCAGAATTCTACCGTCCCATAACCGGAAGCGAAGATGCGGAAGGTTAATCGCGGAGCTGTTGCAATAATGACCCTCTTGTTGTCGGCGATTCTGTTGCCAGCCAGCACATTGCCGCCGCCACCGCCGCAACCGTCGCCCGCTGTCTCTACTGCAGCAACCTAACGCGTAATAAATGAAATCCCGCGAGCGGAAATTAGAGTATGCAGCGAGAAGAAAGCTGCGCGAAGTCCCACGTCGCGCTATATAGACGAGCTCACCTTCCATTCTGTTCCATTAGAGGCCCGTATGACGTAAACGTCAAAGTAGAAAGGGTGATGCAGGTCGGACAGAGGGGAAGAGGTGGCATAGAGCGCGCGAGGGCCGCCTTTCACACGTTGAGCCTTCTATAGCTGGGTAATCAGTCTAATGACGAGCCGCCATAATCGACACTCGCGTCAAAGTTGCCGTCGATTTTCGAGCACTCTCGGAAATAACAACGTCGCGAAAATAGAGACGGCGCCCCGCGGGGGCCGCCGTCGAGCTCGCCGCGCGCGGATTGTACACGTCTCGCACTTTTCACGTCTGACCGACGTCTTCCAGAATACCAATCCAATATAGATCTGTCCCGGAGCACACGACGTGGGACGCTTTCGTCATGAATAATTTCACGGCGCCCCGCGTATCCGTGTAATTCCTCATTCCAGCCGCGCTGATAAAAATATAAGGACATTTGATACGGGGACTTTTATGACGCTATTAATAAGCGCGAACGTGAATAGAGGAAGCGTAACCTTTTTTGATAACTAACTTGAAGCAGGAGGAAAAGTGCTATTAACGAGATTAAAAAATAAACTGCTACTAATTACGCTATTCACTCGGAGTACCGAGTTGCGAATCCTCCTGATGGGGCAAAGCGTCCTAAATTGTTCATAAATCATAGTCGCACGCGCAATATCGGGATATTAATTAGAGCGACGTGTACAAGGGGGTGAATTTGAGATTCCTTCGGGTGTGATGGTGTGACTGCGGGGCATAGCGTCTGAGATCTCACGTTTTCTCGCGCGCATTCCGCGAGTTAAACCGCTGAAAGACTATTTCAAGTATCCCGAGCAACAAGGGGGAAGAAAGATTCGACGTTACAATTTTCCCCTTCGATGCACAGTTCTCAAAGTTCCGCTCTGGAATGGGAAATTATAAATGCGAGTGTGCATACTGTGCGACGCTTTGGCGGTGGTTATCCTGAGTGCTTTCGACTCGCCGAACGAACTTGGCGCGATATGCAGGCTCAAGTGTGCTGATTACACGTATTAATCTATAATAAAGTGCGATTTGTAGCCACTTGATTAAATCCGCTGCGGCAAGTTCGAGAGTGCGCTACCTTTATTGTTGCCGCACGAATTGGTTTTAACTAGAGACGTGTGCCAACCAAGAATTTCTGAATCGAATTGTCGAAACTTCACTTTTAATTAAGAGCACCATTACATGGCCAACCGTGGAATATTAGAGTGAATAATTTTAAACTGTGGAAAGATAATAATTCTAATTTTAGAACTCCATTAACTCCTCCTAATTATTCAATTCTGGATAAATTAGTTTTCTTTAATCCTTCTGCTACAAATTTTTTTCTCAAAGATATAATTTTTTTACTTCTGCATCAATAAATGTATTATTTTATACACACACACACACACACACACACACACACACATATATATATATATATATATATATATATATATATATGTAGTTTTAGTAAAAAAACTTAAAATCTCATGTTTGCTACCAAAGGAATATGGGCGAGACACTGATGATCCACTAGGTTCTTAGAGAGGACATATTTGTTCTAACGGTAATAAGTAGAGTGTTAGCTGATATGTTCTAAATACCAAAAAAACTGTTTGTTCAATTGAATAACGTTGTTATTGATGATGGAGAAAATATGTGTCCCGCTGGTAGTAAAAGGGTTCCTCGGGGATTTGGCAGATACATGGAGAAAATGTTGTAGTGAAAATTACAACGAAGTCTTTATGATCGTGGACTATACAGAACTATGACTAAAGTTACTAAATGTTTGTTTAAAAATGTTTGTTTTTTTACTACAAAATTATTGTAATTATTTAAATGTTTTTTATATTCTAGAGTAGATCGTCAAAAGATTTACTATTTCCACAATAACTTATATTATTACAATTTCAGTATAGTTCAGCTTTACAAAAAAGCATTGAAAAAATGAATTTAATTTTAACGTAATTTTTGCTACAATATTTTCTCCGTGTAGGGGAATTCAAACATGACTTACTCATTCTTATTTATTATAGTCCCACTTTTTCAGCATGACTCTCCAAAATCGTCAATATGCGGAAACCTATATTCAAATTTGCGCAACACGAAATTTTTAATAATTAGATATTAAGGATTTAAATGGAGCTAAATCTCACCTGATTTTATTAAATTTTAATTAATTTAAATAGTTCACATATCTCCAGTTTTGACAAGCTTCATCGAGCCGCGACATTTTTCTCGTCGATTCGACTCACGTTGATTCACGTTTTACATCAATTCGAATAGGTTATTAAAGACTGTAATTCATTCTTTTCGCATGAATACTTTACTGGCACATCGATGGCGAAATGTCACATTAACGAGAAATGAAAGTTCCTTTTTCCCTACACGCATACACACACGCGCGCACACGCGTCATCATATCCTTCCTTTTTTTGCCGAGTGAACGGAACACGTGCATCGTTGGTGCGAACGGCAAATTAAATTAACGTTCGCTCGCCCGTCGATTCAAACGCGTTCGCCGCCTCAATTTTCTTTTTTCCTTTATTTTTTTTAATTATACAACGAAATTCACGCGAACGTTTCGCGAGACGCCATCCGGCCGGTGGTCCGTCCGCCTCACCGTCTCCTCTCCGTTCATTTTGCAGACGAGCGCGAAATTCATCTCGGAGCTGGCTAATAGAGGCGTCACGTACTCGAAATTCGCGGGGCAAACGTACGACGCCGTGTGGGCCATGGCGCTCGCCCTCGCCAGGACTGAAGTCCTTCTGAATCGACAGAACGAGAGTATGGCGCGGTACACGCACACGAGAAAGGACCTCACCTACCGTTTGCTGGAGCAGCTTAAGCTGCTGCACTTTATCGGAGTTTCGGTTAGTCGGGACAGTCGAAGGATAAGTAAGGCACCGAGAGAGAGCGGCTCGCTTATTACGCACGCCCGCGGAAAGCCACGGGGGAAGTGGAGTACAGTCGAGTCCTCGCAAAGCCGGTCATGTAGGCCACATCCCGTAGCTACCCGCGTCTTTTTCGCCCGCAGATCCTTTGATTAACGCAGTCTTTTCGAGTCGAGCTCTCCCTCTGAAGTTCCCTCTCTCTTGTCGGGCCGTTAACGATCGTTCAAGTATACGTGATCGAAGCTGAAGCGATTGAGGTAAGTTTGAGGCCGAGTCATCACGAGCGTTGACTGCGGCCTTTTCCTCTTCGCGCAGCGACGGACTTCCGTCAAGAGAAGAGAGAAAGCTCTTCATAACGCGCAGTTCTTCCCGAACGAGGACGACGTAACGACCCTATTAGTTTGCCCAACGTAGAGTAAACTCGTGGTCGGGGGAGGTACGCCGGAGGTTTTAATAATAATAATGAAACTCTAGTTGCTTTTAATATTTAACGACTTCAAACACGGGGGTGCGCGCTTTCACGACAGCCGGTCTGCGTTATACACTTGTTCCCGTTGTGTTCGCAGGGGCCGGTTTCCTTCGATGACGCGGACCGCGTTGGTGTCACAGCATTTTATCAGATGCACGGTAAGTCCCCACGACAAGGCGTCGAGGTCGATGTGTGTCAACCCGGTCAAGTGATCTCCACCTCCGGTATTGGGATCCACGTGAAAGCCGCGAGAAAATGTACAAATTTCGCGAATTGATTGGCACGAACTAACACGATGTCGGAGGATGATTGGTTTAGCGACACTTGGCGCGATATACGCCATTGGTTGACACGAATCGAGGCTTCACTGACGAATCACTGGCGCATTTCGTCGAGTGTTCTGTTTCTCTCTCTCTCTCTCTCTCTCTCTCTCTCTCTCTCTCTCCCTCCCTCTTTCTCTCTGTCTCTCTGGACTTTACGCTTCATTCGTTTAGCTCCACTGTCAACAACGGTATGGAACGTACAGTGAGTAAGAGCTTACGCTACGGAACACGATGAAACGATACAGCCGCGCTGAAAGCGCTGACAATAGCTCGTTTCTAACGATGCGGCATATCGTGTATCCCTCTTGTTGGGAATAACTGGCGCGTGGACGCGCGGATAATCCAATTTATGAGTTTTCTGCCTGCAAGCCGCGTTACGTGCCTAGTATCCCGCTAATACGAACTGTTTACGGGCATTTCCGGGCCGAGCTTTAGAATCTCGATCCAACAAAACGCGGATACGTGACGCCACATAGAGCGTCATCGCGCCGTACGTGGTCCCACCTCGAATAGAAAACGCAACCCTCCTTCTGAAAGTTACTTTGCGTGCCGATGTAGCGAATAATCTCCATGATCCTGCGAAAACGAGATTACTTATCCTTTGCTTTGATATGGAGAATCCGAAAGATCAATTCCGCTGTCATTGACGCCTGGCAAATTGCCCCAATATCACACTTTTGCGAACAGTGATCTGGTGTCTCATGCATTTAAATGAATGTCAATGACAATCACGTGCCTGTGCGTCGAATGAAATATTAATATCAATGACTCACTATATAATTTACATATGTACACGGAGGGAATATTATAGAATTCTTTCTTTTCGTGTAAATTATTTTCAATTTTACCATGTTTTTAGTTGTGCAACGGAATAAACCGTTAGTAATGTCTATCTTGCTAAGAAACAATAAAGTTCGCTGAAAATATACTTTGAAATGAAACAGTGAAAATGTTTCTGATTGCATCATAAAAGATTCCGTGAATATTCATTGATTTTCAGTAAAGGCACTTCCACTTTACTGCTCCGTCTTATATCTCACTGATTTTGATCAGTGCAAGTAATATTTCACTGCGGAATTTGTGGTATACAAATTCGTGTACAGCTATACCAAATTTCTACGTTTGTAGCGATGAAATTGACGGTTTGTAGCTCGTGTAATGACACTGTATGCGTTCGCAAAGTGCATTAATAATGGGAACAGTTGTCGATATTAACTGGTCCTTTTGGCTTCATTGATTGCAATGCTATATTCATAACTAAACCGCCAATTATAAATACAGCATTTGACCGAATAAGATATTGATTGCATTTTAGACAACAGCACATTTTTTTAATAATATATTCAATACTTAGAATATAAATAACGTATGAAATGAAAAGTCAATGATGAAATGAAAGTCAATCATTGTATGCAGAATATCGATCTATTTCTTGTTTACAAAATTCTATAGTGATTTTTATTGTAAAATTCTTTTCGCCTGATTAATTTATATCTGATACAATATCACACATTATCGCCACTGAGCTGAATAAACACTTTCAATTGACGCAGGTAAGCACGGTGCATTTATAAATAATTTCGTAAACCGAACGGTGCGTCCACAAACAATTGTCAAAATTATATGGCAACGAGATACAAAGGTAATACATACGCATAATAATAAACATAATAAGCTCACGCGAAATGCTCACAAAAATTCTGGGCTTCTAACTTCAACGAGGCTTTTTGCTCGCGGAGGCGCGAACAGCGTAAAAATCGTCGTGTGTAAAAATAATCGCGCACACAGTGAGACAGCAATCGCATTAAATTAAAAATTAAAGTCTCCCCTTTTATCGTTAACGTCACGTTAACACTGTGTTGGCGCTCACCACGATATTCGCACACAAGGTAATCCGTAATAAACATTAGCGGGGAATGCCGCGCAGAAAGTGATATTTCGCACACCTATGCTTCAGCCCCCGATCGCTCTTCTCGTGTCATTTCTTCCCTCACGTTCTCGTTTTGCGCATTTGCACGCGTGTCCCGAACAGGAAATTGCGTTCGTTAACATTGTCGCAAAATTGCTCAATTGCACGCGCGGACCGCGTGAATCTCGCCATTTCGGCCCCGCAAATGAGATCTCTCACGATATATCGTGCGCGCAAATAGTATTAGCCGCATTTTGCAGCGCGCATCGGAAGGGAGTCCGTATGTGGACACCCGCCACGGCAACCGACTCGCATTTTTATTTCTCTTTTTCATCGCGGGCAGATAAGCTATTTTCTCTTGTTTTTGCCATTTTTTGCCCCGCTGCTCTCTTGGGGGTTCTGCTTTTTTGTTTTGCTCTCGCGTGACTTGATGTATTATATCGCTCGTATTCGCGGTATCGTTGGTCGGAACACTTCACATATCGTCCATAAGAACGATATTCTTGTATTTTCTGGAAATATTGCAGAGCGAAACGTTGGATTCATTATCGCTTATTTATCGCGAATTTTATTATTAACCGGCGAGAGAGAAAGATAGACAGCAGGACTCACCGTTGCGTCGCAGCGACGGCAAATCAGCGTGAAAACTTTCGGTGAAATTTCCATTCATCCCCTGCAAGCTTCTAAGAGGGAATCACGTGGACTTCAGCAACTCCCTAACTCGACGTAGCTCGACTGTGCGACTTGCTAACTTCGTTCGTGAAACTGCCATTGAATTATAAAACTGAATGCCTCTCACACTTAAAATCGCGACCAGATGTCTCTTGTATTCTATATTGAATTCTTATTTCGTTTCTCTCTCTCTCTCTCTCTCTCTCTCTCTCTCTCTCTCTCGTGTTTTTCGTTGCCGAATCAGCATAAACAGTCGATCGAATGCAGAAGTGGCAACCACCGCGAGCCTGTGTTGTCGCAGGTGTTGGTACGCGCATGCGATAGTAGAATTCGGAAATTCGCAACGCCTGTACGCCGTACGCCAAACATTTTGACCCACTTCGGTCTCTTCGGTGGCACGACTGAACTGACAAATCAAATCAAGATTAGGTATTTACCATGCGTGACGCCGTTCAGTTTAATTATCGGATTATTCGCCGCATGCGACTCAGCGAGCTATTTAACGTTTCCTATTTACAGTTAGAATACCATAATGCACGAATATTTCCTGCGTAACGCGCAGAATAGCTAAACCCGTGTGTATCGATCATTTACTTTATGTCACTCTCTGAGTTGGATCAAACGCTAGTCAATTAAACAAGCTTGTACCAGCCGAAACTGTCGGACGTGAGTGAAATTTATCGCTTGCCAACGTTGGATGTTGGCACGTTGCTTGTTGGCCGGATCGGGATGAGATTTTAAACGCTTTTTGCATCATTGTCTGAGTTCGCTCTCTCGCCTCGCGCGATATGGATTCATAAATCTCTCCTGTTATAATGTAACATAAATTTATAATATTATATACACACGCACACATGCACATATACCTTTCTCCTTAAGAAAATGGATATTGTGGTTTTAGGTCGAGCTCAATACACACACGGTATTACGTGCATTATGCATTGCGTTCTGAAAAATCGACGCACCTGTTTTAGCCTCAATATTTAATTGCAATCAATCATGATCACGTTAAATGCACCGGGGGCCTGCTCCCTATAGGTTTCCAATATGACATTAGCTCTCTTAACACACTCAATCGTTTACTGTGTGACAACTCAATATTGGAAATAAACATTACACACATTTTCTTTCTCTCTCTTTTTCTTTTTTCTTTTAATACTAAATACTATAAAACGCTACTGCGTGCCATTGATATATGCCTAAATCTTTTTTAAATAATATTTTTAAGTAATTTCGCAACCAACTAATACACAATTTCTCTATGATAATTTTTCTTATTGGCAATCAATGTGATTCACATCTAACTTTAAGATCTTCTATAGCATACAATAAAGTTATTATTATTAATGTTATTATTATTATTAAATGTTATTATTATTAAATTATACGCTCAAATTATACGCTTATCATTTTATATTAATTTCCAATAACATCCAGCTAATGACTGAGAGTCTAGTATTTTACATTATTAAATTGAGCAGCATTGAGAAAAAAGAAACAATAAGTGTAACTATTACCTATTAATATCTACTAATTTATCTATTAATTTAACTTTGTTATGTCGTAATATTAATATTATTTTATCATATTTCATTTCTCTTTAATCCCTCAAGAAAGTATAATTTCCGCGATGATAGCCACTTGCGGCAACCGTCGAAGTAAGCAATGACTTGCATAGAGAGATCGATATTTCTGATTAGTGCTGAGGGAGGAAAACAAATAGGGATGGAAAGAATGGACTGAGAAAATATACGAAAACAGATTATCAACATAATTCATTTCCCAAAATAAATTGACTAATATTTAGACGGAAGTTTATATATGAGTCCACGCCGTATTTATTTGCGTTGCAATAATATTTCCCAGCTCGCCTACCATGCGTGCACATAGATGCATTTCGCAAAAATTTGCACCCATTCTAAGCGCACAGAAAGATTTCGCGGCACGGAGGTAATACGAATAAGGCAGTTGTGATAAGAAAATGGAGTGCCAGCCGCGAATATCTGTGGGTAGCAGCGGCTGGTTCCGCAATTCTTTCGACGCATGAAATCCGTTTACGCTATAATCATTGCCCGGCGGCCTTAAATTCGCGTGCATTAAGACACCGCCGCGGAATTTCGATAACGTGGCAGAAAGAAAAGCGATAAATTGCATATTCAGCTAGTTTTTTTTTTGCGAACGTTGAAGCGTCGCCTATATCGGAAAACACGAGAAAAAAGTAGGAGAGGAAGAGGAAGAGAGAGAAAAAGATTGTCGGCGGTTTTATTTTGTCGTCGCACAAGTGGAACTTCCCTTGGAGGCTCCACGTCCCACCGGCGATCAAGAGAGAAGAGAGTTAGCGTAACCTGGAAATGAAGAATCGCTTAAATCCCTTGTTGGGTGTCGAAGTTTAACGCTCGTAAGGGTCCCCAGAAGTTCTCGTTGCGGGAACACGAAGCAGAGCAAACATCGGGTCGCTGCCGATCTCGTGGTTTATATACCTGCCGGATACGACGGTCGTGTCTCTCCGTCTGGGATGTAAACCACGGGAGCAGCGTTAGTCGTGAATCTTGCGGTAACACGACCGACGATATTCGGCATTCTACATTCGCAAAAAGTCCATGAATTATTAACGAGGGTGGACTCCGCCGTCGAAATCGGCGGAAAGAAGCGCGCGCGGGCACCAAGAGACCGGATATCACAAGACTGAGCTGTGTTTGAAGAGAATAATATTGTCGGACTAAACTAATATTTTCCATGACGCGAAATTCGCGAGAGATTGTGTTGAAGTCGGTTCTGGGATTAGGTGGATTCGCGCGCGTATGCGCACGCACGCTTATCACATTATCAGCCGTGTTACACTCATAGTGGCGAGGCTTAGGAATGAAGAAAGGAATGTCACGTGTCGCTCATTAATATTATCTGATACAAAGTGACATTACGTACGGGAATTAGCATTTTCAGTCCGTGCTGTTTAACTCGCGCGCGGTTTCATTAGCGCGTTAGTAATTACAGCGCGTGCAATTACCTCGCGTCGCTTGCGCGCGTCACAGTTCAAATAATGGGGGTGGGCGGGCTCTCGCGAAAACCAAGATAAATGCCGTCGTAATTACTTTCGCATTATTCTCACGGGAAGTGTGCCTCTCCGTTTGCGGAAATTCTCAAATTTATTCCACGCAAGAAGACGCACTCGGGCGCGAGGACGCGCGCCCGTGGGCGCGATGCAATTCCAACCGGGTTAACCATTCACGAGACGTGACGACGGCGGGGAGACTTGCGCCTGTCTGTATTACCGAAGAAATCGAAAATCGCTCCGCGTATTCATGCAACTTTCACTACCCCATGCGCGAAATTGCGCCATTAAAATGCAGTGACTAAGTGCGTCATGCAGACAATATGCCCCCGCGCGCGCGTTTTCAACTCTGCTGTGCGCACACGAGCCGAAATCTGAATAAACGCGAAATTCGTCAGAAATCCAAAATGTAGAGCGAAACCGTGCGCGGAAATCTACAGCGGAAAACGAGATTTGCGGCGCGGCGCGATGGCAGTTTACGTGCGTCGAATTCGGACACTGGAACCGGCGTCGGCCCGATGAAACCATCGACGAGTTTTTTTTCGTTCTGTTTTCTTTTTTTTTTTCGACACAGCTCGCCTCGCGAATCGCTCGACGAGCCACGATAATCAATAACGTGGCGTTCGCATCAAAGAATCTTGACGCCTTGCTCGTGAATGCGTTCCCGTTGGAATTCTGTCTATATTTGGCGATATTCAAAATTTGCGAACAATGGATCAAGAGTACTCTCTCTCTCTCTCTCTCTCTCTCCCTTCTTGCCACTCACCAGCAACACACAATACCAACGCATAATTTGAGTGGCCCGGAAATGCTAACCTACGGTATGCTTACGATTCCGGCATAGAATTCTCCACAAAATTAAGCCTCCTCGCGGATGCATAACGCGCACACGTGCACGTTCTCGCGTTCCGACACTATGCGCAGCTGGCTAATGTCTGACTGGAAATTTATCCTGTCAAAAATTCATCTGAAAAAACTCACCAAAAAGCCT
Organism: Odontomachus brunneus; assembly: GCF_010583005.1. Taxonomy (NCBI): domain Eukaryota; kingdom Metazoa; phylum Arthropoda; class Insecta; order Hymenoptera; family Formicidae; genus Odontomachus; species Odontomachus brunneus. The sequence goes on along the minus strand of NW_022639468.1, from coordinate 1,168,036 downwards.
GACTTTAGTCAGGTTGATCCCGATCAGTTATCTGGTTGTATAAAGTGATACATGCAAAAAACTATATATTGTACTTTCAAGTGAACGTTACTCGTTTCAAGTATTTCTTTCTCTCATTTCTCTCTCTCTCTCTCTCTCTCTCTCTCTGTGTGTGTGTGTGTAATAAAAAATGTATGTGTCTGTCTGTATGACCTCTTATGCATTCTTAAGTCTCTTGACCCTTATATAATATATTGTTTGTTAAGATAACTATTACTTTAAAAAAGAAAAACAAACTGAGTAAGAACTTTCTTCTTTATAGAAAAAAATTATATTTGCGTATGTACTATCGGGTTCTAATTATTAATAAGGCTCTTCACGCAAAAAAATCTCAGTTTGTGCAATCTAATAGGAACCAAATGAGAATTTGGTGATCAGAAGCGATATCTCTGTTATGAAAACTAATACTTCTGTTGTCGCAACCGAAAATATTCGTCTGAACTATCAGCAATATTAAAACTCGGTTGAGGTAACTGAGAACAATTGATTATACAGAAACCTCATAAAGGAATTTTTTTATTCCTACAACCGATTTTTCGTCTGATCTTTGAGTAACCGAAAATTCGTTTGCACCAACGGAATTGTTTTTTTCCGTGTATTTATTAATAATCCTTATTATTAATAAGATCCTGTTTAACCCGCTGCGTTATATAACTTATCAGAACTCGATGACGTCACTTTGTATAAAGCGAATAACTTATTGGGATCAGGTCGATTTGTGCACGGAGAAAAGTTTAATCAAATTTAATCCTACAATGGACAAACTAAACACGTTTCGGTTCAAGAAATTTTTGGTTTGTGAATTTGGTATTCTTATGAATAAAACTCGCTTCCAGAAGAACCAGGAACTCTGTTTCCTTCAAATAGAACACGCTCGACTCGACCATAGGTTAAATTGAACCTTTTTTTCCGTGTGGAACAAATTTGTAGTCGGGTAGTCGAAGATATTATATATAATATTTCCAGCGTATCCCGTCCACTATATCGTCCAATATTACTTTACTTTTGTGTACCTTCGATCTGCACATCCGGGATTCAGGCCGCGATTCATTATTTCTCGCGCTTGTGTCTGTATTCGCCGGTCGTTCAGCTGGAAACAAAACGATGATGCTAAAACGGAAGCTCGGACAATCTCTTAAAAGCTCCGATAGGCAAAAACGTATATTCTCCTCGATCTTTTCATCCATATACGAATATTTCTCTTCTTATGCTGAAGGAAAATCGCGCGCAGATACGATACGTGAGGACGATGTCAGCACGGAAATGCCACCCATCCTTGCTCGATGTTACTCAACCATTTTATAATGTATTCCGATTCTGCGATCGCAATTCAGTGGGCTAACCGTCGATTAGACTATCCAAAGTGCCGACAAACCTGCAATCGAAACGTTACCCTACCCATTGCTTTTAAAGATCCCAACAAGAGAAGTTTCCGACAAATATTAGCATTCGTCTCTCGCCACTAGTCAGCTCAACAAAGAGAAACCGAGACGCGGATAATCCAGAGTGCTTTATTTAAAGTTGAGATCCTCTTAACCTCGGTGCGTTACCACGAGATTTAAACCTCTTCTCTTTGTTCAGCGCTTGAAATCGTTCCCGTCTTACGTTTTATTCTACCGATTTGTGATCCCATTGTATTTTGCGGCTGCGTATAATTTCCTTACGGGGAACTTTTCGAGACTTGGCGGAATCATACTACGTTGTGTATCGTGACTGAGAATCATTAGTTACGTGTCAGTTGACGCAAAAACAATTGCGCGGGTGAGAACTAGTCGCCATTAGGAAAGTTTTTAGGCGGTTAACACTTAGTCCCCGGCGGGGGGTTAAAACTTACGGGTTTCGTCGGACTAAACGACGATATTCTCTCCCAGGAGAGGAGCCTCGAGCTTCATCCCTTCCTTCCCCGTCCTCTCGCCATTTTCACGCCGACCTGATAACACGATCGCCGTGTGTCTGTGGTATATTACGCGCTCGTTAACCTTGCTCGCAGCCCCGAAGAAGCGCCTTCTTTTTCAGCAGCGCCGGCGGCATCGATTTTAGATAAAGTCAATGAACTGCCACGAATTTCCGGTGCCGATAGAAATTGCTCGCATAAAGGGCTCGGTCCTACTGTCTCGATAAATTTAATAGGTGTCGACTCTATCTGAAGTGTTTGCCACCTGTGTCCTGTGTTTTGTTCTTGTTTCATTTTTCTTCCTTTTTTCCCTTAACATTTAGACGTTCGCTCGTTTGCAGCGATCGAACGTCTAAAGCGCTATTTGATCTATCAAATGTAAAAATGACCCCGGCGAGAAGCGACGATCATTTTCGTCGCCAGGACTCGCGCGGGAGGAACAGCAAACCGGGGTTACCATCCCCTGCTCTTCGTAGGACAAATCAAGTGGCAGAGATCGGTTGATTTCACGTATCCCTCCCGTACCCTCGTCCGAGCGTAATAACGGACGGAGGGTATCCATCGAGAGCAATGGGGTGAACAGACTGGATGGTGGTTCCTCGGTTCAACGAGGGTTACAAAGAAAATATCATACACGAAGAGAATATTAAAGTTTTTTTTTTATATAAATTACCTTCAATTTTACTATGTTTCTAATAGTCCAGGAATAGATTATCAGTAAAAATAATAGATTGTCTGTCCTGCTAAGGAACATAGTAAACTTCACTAAATATGATACATTTTAATTTCTAAAATATAAGTAACTTATATTTCATATGAAATGAAAGGATAGTAATTATTATAGAATGTCGATCTATCCCTCAATTCTAAAATTCTATAGTAATTTTTACTATAAAATTCTCTTCATGTACACAGAACAAAGAAACTTTAATTAGATTAATATTTGGTGAAATATGAACGAACTAGAAAATTTTGACTGAAGTTACCAGAATTCTGTTCGAGCTAACAAGATTTCTAGTCAATCAGAAAGTTAAGTTCTAAATTTCAGCCGAAATTTTCTGGTCCGTTCATATTTCATCAGATATTTGGTTCTTCTTGCCGTGTATATAGTCCTATATGGCATAGAGCGTATAAGAAAGACTCGACGACCCGTCACAGATATCGATTCGAGTTGTTAACCTTGGAAGAGGAAAGTGATGGACCAAGTGTTCGCGTATCACTTAGGAACGGAAATCGGATGCGAGCGAACGGGGAAACTGGAGCGCGCGGACGAATTTAATTTTACTTGCGATAGTGAGAGATAACGATCGTCTCTCCGATTATCTTGCGGAGTATATAGCCGACCGAACGGAGTCTTCACTTATTTCACAGACAGCCGAGCAATATCCCTCCTTGTTCGCCACCTGACGATTGTATTTACGTCGCCAGCTTTTCTCGTATCGCCATTTCATTTTGTCATTTTCGCCGATTTCTCATTACTCGTTATCAACCGCCACCCGTGCCAACCCTTTACCTTATTGCGCTGTGGTGGAGTGCAGTCAACCAAAAAAGAATCTAATCCCAGTGCAGGGATGGACAGAGTGGAGGTGAGTAAGTGGGTGGTGCTATCGATTCGCTTCGCCGCGGCAACTCAAAACGCATCCCAAATGCGACGTCTAAAATTCGTCGCGCTCAATTTGCACGCGGGATTAGCTTCGCGAGAGACAGTCACCGGGCACTTTGTCGCGGCTTTATCATGAAATATTACGGCGGTTATGCTCGTAGCAGAAGTTATGTCGCAATGGCATAGTGGAGGAGTTGGAGTATGGTGGGCGTGAAAGGGAAGGAAAGAAAGGGGAAAAAAAACAGACAGAATATAAAATCGCACAAAAACGCAGATAACTGATCTCTTTTTATCCGCCGTTTGCCTTCAGAATGATCGGACGGATACAGTCAGACGGAGAATCGGCAATTTATCGCCGGCACGAAATCACGCGCTAATTCTACGTTTGCCGTCGGGCGATAGCTTCGCATCGTTCGCGAGAACTCGCAAAATTTCCTAGAGAATACGCGCGATGCAGAGAGAGAGAGAGAGAGAGAGAGAGAGAGAGAGAGAGAGAGAGAGAGAGAAAGAGAGGAACGAACATATTACCAGGATGGATTACAAAGCTCTCCAAATCGAAATTTAGATTCTACGTTAAGCCAGCAAATATCATCGAACTTATATGTCGATGTAGAATTCCTAGATATATAAATAGCGTTTATGCAGACTACACTCCTTTGACGCTATAGATCGTAATTTATTGCCGTTTCCTTCATGAAGGATTTAAAGGAGAGTTTGCTGAGAATATTTGCCCGAGTCGAAATTTGGATTCTGCATTGACTCTGCAAATTCCGTCGAACCTGAAGAGTCAATGAAAAATCTCCAGGGACTATTGGCTAGCTAACTCTTATATCTAGTCTCTTATATTTGGTCAAACGCCAGAACCTCATTAATGTTGCGAGCGCGGCTCTAAAAATATTCTCCGTGCTAAGCGGCAGATAAAATTACTCTGGCAGAATTCTATCGCGCGATTTAAGACTGCGAGTTATAGTTATATGAGACACGAGAGCTAAAGTGCTTCCACGTGTACGAGAAAGAAGCGCACGTAAACGCGAGACGGGGAGAAAAGCGGTGTAGATGGCATAAGTTGCGAGCGTTCGTTCCTTTTGCGTCTCTAGGGGAAAGAATAAATGTAATGACATGACTATCTTTCTTTGTTGCTTCTCAAATGAAATTTAGCTTGACGCTTTCTAGTTGCGCCAGTGTTTGATGTCACAATAGAAGATCGTCGACCAAAGTATAAAGTGCGTCCCGGAATGCTCGTAGGATAGTGTAATGAAAATAGAAACGAGTTGACAAGAGGCACCACTCGACCCGCGTGGGTGTTTCGCACGATAAATAGTTCTCTGAAACCTTAAATTTACTTAACGGGAGTTTACGCTCCGAGGATGGGACCGACGGAGCCGCGTTGTCTCTTTATTCGTGGTATCCAGCCTTCTCGCTTATTCAAGCGCGGCTTCTTGATTTATACTGAATTTATCTATTTTACGACGTGCCCGAATGATAAAATATGAATTATTAAATGGCTTTGCTGTCTCTCCGCGAACACGTCCCGTGTATTACATCTGAATTTTACGGGCAATAGTATTGTTCTCGCGCAGGATGTCGGACTATATCCGCTCCCCGGAAATCTAGTTTTCTCCATAAAAGCTTTGTAAAACGAACGTTTTGAGAAATTTGGCGGCAGAAAAAATCACGTGTCTCGACGAAACGATGTTACCTTTTTAATAATAAACTGCTCTGTTAGTTATATATATATATATATATATATATATATATATATATATATATATATATATAGAGAGAGAGAGAGAGAGAGAGAGAGAGAGAGTACGTATACCTGTACATGAGCAGAATGCAATAATCGATTGCGCTTCTGAGAACTTGGCAAGGTTTCCAGATCGCTGTCACTTACTTTTAGAGGCGAACACGAAAGAAACCTGTTTAAAGATTCATTACAGACATATCGATATTTCCGCGACTACGAGCTGCAGAAAACGATCGCTGTCCGACCTAATTTGTACGTAGCTGTAAGAACTTCTCCACTCGTTCGCGCAACACCCGCAACAAAGTCGCGCGGCCGAATTGGCATGATTTTCTGAAACCATGCGCTCGTTCATCAGTAAATCGATGCGAGGCAATCTCGATGTTGCATCATCAACGAATCGATCTGCATGATATTACGAGCGAAATTGAGAATCCGATTTACCGATACAGAGAGTTGTATCGCTAAAATATAGTAGATTAGCAATTTCCTATCAAATAGAAAATCAGGTAACAAACAACAAGATTGGATCAGCTGTTGTTATATGCTGTAACGTCATTTTATAAAGTAGGGAAACAACATTAAAAAATGAATATAATTAAAAGATTGATGAAGTTTAATTAAAACATAATAAACTTTGGTCTTCTAACCAAATTTTGCTTTTTAACTACAATTTAGTTTTTAGCTAAAGTTAAGTAAAACTTCCAAATGAATTTAGTTCTTAACTAAACTCTATTCATCTTTTAATATTGCTTTTATAATATTAATTTCTTTATGAATAAAGTTTAGCGTTTCAATTAAAGAATGGAGAAAGAATTGGAGTATAATTATCTCCCTGTCGATATTACGCTTATGCGAACGTAATTCATCCCTTGTATGGCTTGGATGCTATTTAATTCGTTATACGAAAGTTTTTCATTGAAATTTTTCGGCCCACAGCTGCAGCGACAGCGACGCTGACAAGGAACGCACAGCTCCAATCGTTTTTTTCCAACCCCGCGAATATCCGAGCTTATCGACTCCGGCGGATAAATCGCCGGACGAATTTGTGAGTGAAAGGAACGAGTAATGGATTTTCTAAGGACACAGAACGATGAGGTGGAAGGAATTAAAGTCTCGATTTGATCAATATCGTCCTTTCAACACCTCCACGTGCTCTGTGTAATTCCATTCCCAATAAAAAGATAATCATCGGCATGCCGCGGGACTCGCGTCTGTTTTGTTAGAATTTATATTAAGGTTCGAAGGGACACTCGGAAACCTGATCGACAGTAATTAGAAATCGTTTGGGACTTTGGCATGCACGCGCGCACGTCTCTGTGCGCTGCAATTCTTTTCATTATATCATGATTTTGACAACGTCAGAAAGGCTAATTAATTTCTTATCCTTATCCTGGATGAGTAAAATGACTCTCGATGAAGAAAAGAAGGCAGCAGTTGTACAAACAATCGGGAAAGACAAGAGAGATGAAATTACGTTTCCAACTTGAATAAACGTCCCTTTGGACATTCCGATCTTTTCCTATTACTTATTTGCCGATGTACGAACGAAATTGAGTTTTCACAAGGAAAGAAGAGAAAGAGAGAAAGAAAAAAAGAGAAAGGTCATAATACAGGAGAATGAAAACATTTTAATTCGAAATGAAAGCAACGGTCTTTACCCCAACGGCATTCCCTTTCCCTTTCCCGTTATGCGACTTTGTTCACTTTATGTTTTGATTGCGATTTCCATATTCCAAAAAATGTGGCATGAGCAAACATAAAATATAGCGAATATTTGATAAAAAATCACGTGGTTTATTAGCCCCGAGCAATTTCCGTGTTAAGGAAGATAAGATTTTCGCGTGATGGAAGATTTAATGGAAGATTAATCGAATATACCAATCACCTTCCGACAACGTGCCATTGCCACGTGACACACTTCGGATAGTTGATCGCAAAGTTTTTCGATTACAGGACACAATATTAGAAGAATAGCTATCTACACTCCCGAAGACGGGAAACTGATAATGAACTGTCCAGGATGTGCGCCTACAAGATGGCCCGGAGGGGGGCAAGTGCCAGCGGCTCGCAGGGTCTGTCGGTATGTATTACCGGCATTATCATTCTGAGCTAAAATTGAGTTATTTAATCGTTATTGAGTAGATCGAAACTTAATTGTCCAGACTGACGTATCGATAAGTCGACATTCAATTCGAGAGAGCAAACAGATCCAGAAAGGATAAGAACAATGCAAAGAAGTCAAGGGGGAGGGCACAGAACGATGAGATCAGTACTTAACGCTGCTGATGTGTGTGCTTTCATTATATCTTACAGACCGGATATGATTAATAATTGTGCCGAGTGTTGAGAAATTAATGATGTCGTTAACATTACACGAATAGATGACCGCGAGACACATCGCCAATCATTCCAGTCAAATATTTAGCCGGCTCAATTTGCGCCCACGTGCGTCAACAACATTTCCGTGTTGTAATTACAGCTCGCACCAAGTTAGCTTAATAACGGCGTGGCAATAGCGCCGCCAATTACAAGGTCGCGAGACAACACGTTAAAGTAATTTGCACATCATTCGATAACATCGATCTATAATATATAAACCGCGACCTCAGCGCGACTATGTGAGTGATGTGAGTTTTGTTGGTGCACGTAGATTACGAATGGTGACGATAGCTCCCGCTGCATTTCTCACCGTCACCTGCATCGCCAGCGTCGGCGTTACCTTAGCTCTCGCTTTCTTGGCCTTTAATCTCCACTTCCGCAAGCACAAGTAAGCTTCTTATTCAGCGTAACGGACCGAGTACAACGGAATCGAGTCAGAAACACGTGGAGCACATCGCATAAAAGCATGAAACTCTCAGACCCAGTATTAATAGTTATTACATGAAACTTGTCTCACGCGAGATAGTCTTAGGTCGGAATTCAAAGTTAAATCTTGAGGTTTTTAGTCGAATCATATGATATACGCGATATTATACTTGCAATCGCGATTAGAGTGAAAAGTTCATCAGTACATCTGACTCTAAATTCGAATTCAAATATTTTATTTAAAATAAATTTCAGGTAATGATTATTCATACGAGCCTGAGTGGTGTTTGTCGAGATGTTTATCAAGCTCGAGTTTATTTGACGCCGACGTATTTCCCCATTAAATTGCCGATACGAAACAATAGACAACGATAAACCCTTTTTGCAACAGTAAACGGTTATTTTACTAAGTTTGAAAACAATATAAACTGCAATTTAACGATCGGGGAACGAATACGGCTCGTTCGTGGAAATAATACTTGCCATCGACGAATCTCTATGCAAATCGTTACGATAAATCACTCAAATGCATTATTCTTCGATATTGGCAGAAGCATAAAACTTTCAAGCCCGAGGCTGAATAACATGGCTGCTGTTGGTTGCGGCCTGGTCTACGGTGCTGTAATACTTTTGGGACTGGACGACGCCACGCTACCCGACAGCGATGGTTATTATCCTGCAGTGTGCACTGTAAGCATTAACCATCCATTATGAGGAATATTAACGTTCTCGATGACGTGATCAATATTATCAGCGTCAATCGGGCTTACATAATGCATGCTAATTATTGCCGTTCACACGTGTGTGCAAGTTTCTTAATTAAATGTTATATAAACAGAACTTTTGATCTCCTCCAACCCCGGAGAGTCTTGAAACTATTAAAGAGATGCGAGTTGAACTTCTTTCGAATGGCATCCGGCAAATCAAATTGTAAACTTCATTAAGTGTAATGAGCAAACTGCCGATATAGAACATTATGGGAATGTGCACGGGTCTCGTAGAAATGATTGTGTAACAAGAAATTTCATATTTTTTTTGGCGTGATGAGACGACTTGCTTTCATGTTGTTCTAATTTTGTGAAACAATATCACGAGTCGAAATTTTGATCCTATTTTCAGCCTCGCTATCCCATTCAACACCTATTTTGACGCTAAAAAGAGTAAAAAGTGAAATTTTTGACATCATAAAAGTCAAAGTAGGAGTAAATTATATTATTAGAATTAAACCTACTTTGCTCTATATATAACTTAGCAAACTCCTATTGCGTTATAGAATTTAAGGTTCAACACAAGGTCAAAATTTTGACTTAAAATATGCATGAAAAATCGCAGAAGATTGCAGATCGAAACGGTGCATACGTTGTTTTATCAAATACCAACGACATAAAATTGTGAACGTTTCATATTTTACCTGAATAATCCGAAATCACATATCGCACAACCGAATATTTCTTCGGCGCGTGCTGCAAGAAGAGTATTATATCTTGAAACGAACGAGACGGGCGTTCGTTCTTCGAAGACGAGAGTTTTCCGAGCGGAACGTCACGCGCTTTTCTCTTCATCTGCAGGCGAGAGTGTACTTATTGTCGGCCGGATTCTCCTTGGCTTTCGGCTCAATGTTCACAAAGACGTATCGAGTGCACAGGATCTTCACGAGGAGCCGAAGCGGCGTCGTCAAGAACAAGGTTGGTCGACGCGCGAACAATAATTTTCCACCCACGTCCGTGGCATGTATACGCGATCAAATGCGAAACCAATATTTGCGCCGCTGGAAGTTACGCTTTTGCGCTCGCGGAATCGACGCTTCACCGACGGACACACATAAATCGCAGTTATCGCTTTCCAGCTGCTCCAGGACACCCAGCTGATAAGCTTGATCTGCGTGCTTCTACTGATCGACTGTCTCGTGGTGACGCTGTGGGTGACTCTGGATCCGATGCAGCGTCACCTGCGAAACCTGACGCTGGAGATCAGCCCGCAGGATCGAGGAGTCGTCTACCAGCCGCAGGTAAGTCCGTATTAGACGAAGGCGCGACGAAGGTTTCTCCGGCGAGCTTTCTGGCGAGCTACGGCTGAATGTCACGACTGGGCCAGTAATTATCGTTAACGAGTCGTGGCCAATTAACTTGTGCCTTTATTTGCCTTTGCAGGTGGAGGTGTGCCGTTCGCAGCACACGAACGGCTGGCTGCTCGCTCTCTACGTTTACAAAGGTTTACTGCTGGTAGTCGGGCTCTACATGGCTTGGGAAACGAGGTAAGCTTCGGGGATAAAGACGTCTCCAAGTCCGCGGGCACCCTGAAGCGAAAACCGCTAGGCTCCCTATACCTCTAATAGAGATAATCTGCTGCATATTTCATACCGGTTCGAAGCGAACCAGACATTAGTTTCTTGCGTATCCTCGCGTAATCCCCGCGGGGAGCGCGTTATACGGCGCGATCTCACCTTGCTTATCGCTTTTCTCCAACTATTCATTAAATAGTTTGAAGAAAATTGCTCGTTACATTTCGCTCACGTGTATCTTCCGGGTCGTGGCACCGCAGCTTGATACCATTACGGAGATACATCACGAGTGTGTCATTGGCGGTTTCAGGCACGTCAAGATTCCAGCTCTCAACGACTCGCAATACATCGGCATGAGCGTGTACCTCGTAGTGATCACGTCGGGTATCGTCGTTGTATTAGCCAATCTGATGCCCGACCGCGCGACCTTAGCCTTCGTCACGATCACTGCTCTGATCCTGTCCTCTACGACGGTGACCTTGGCGTTACTCTTCCTGCCACAATTGGCGAATATCCTCGCGGGCGAGAGGGCCGATCCCGTCGTGCAGAGTCTCGGCCTCAAGATCGAGTGTAATACCCGCAGATTCGTCACCGACGACAGGAGGTAAGTAACCGAGGAGAATCAGCCCTAACGCGAAACGGAGATGGAGAACGGAGGTGGAGAAAATAGAAAATTAAGAACAGCGCGACGAAGACGGTAAAGTACGGTAGCGTCGTTCGGCACGGCGATAAGGGAGTTCCACTTCGTGGCTAATCGGCCGAGCGGATCGACCTCCAGACGATGTCCCTCGTCCTGCCTACGCGCTGGAATCCCCCTGATGTCGGGAGGAAAGTTACGATTTTCCCGATTTTCACCCGTCGAAACTGCCTACCTCGAAGACGATGACTCCGCCAATCGCTCCCGAGGCGATCGAGCTCCCGAGCCGCGTCATTTAGTCGCGACTCGCTCCTACAACATGGGGAAATTATATCGAGTTCTCGTTATTTTCAAATGATCTGAATTTACCATACGTATTTGGCTAATACTCTTTCTCACGTATAAATTCGACGTACAAATCTCCCCAAATAACGCGCGATAATTAACGCTAATTCAATCACGATGAGATTAGGTGTCGTGCAAAGATACACGAGAGAGTTGACGAGGTGCTTGTGTCTGAGTGTAATCGTATCTTGGTGACAGAGAATTACAGTATCGCGTCGAGGTGCAAAACCGAGTTTATCGTCGTGAGATGGCACAGCTGGAACTGGAATTGGCCAGATTGGAGAAGCAACTGGCGCAGGAGACGGTGGAGCCGTCACACGGTTCATCAAGCGCCTCGATCCCACAACGAAATCCCAGCATTGGCGGTGGTCTACCCCTGTTATTGCTTAGTGTTCTGCCACCGGTTATTCCCCGTGCTAGTTGGCCATCCGCGGATTCGTCTGGTGAGTGTAAATAGATCATGATGTAGATATATGGATAGATATTCGTATGTGAGCGAAGGACACTGTTCCAATCTTCGCAGCGTGGAAATTCATCTCTTTAAGAAGTCGGTTTATCTTTTGTTTATTGAATTAATCTGTCTGTCTCTCTCTTCCTCTCTTTCTCGCTCTCTTTCTCCCTTTCTTTCTCGCTTTTGAAAGACAGAGAGAGAGAGAGAGAGAGAGGGAATGAGATGGTCCGATAGATTGCAACAACGATAAAAGTTACCGAATGTCTTCATACATTATAAAAGAGATGAAATGGTATCGAACAGCTACTGGGGCGCGCATTTCGTATTGTATAATGCCGCGAGAAACGGTGAACTGGCTTTTATCCGTGAGAACTTGGAAGATCCGTACTGATCCTGCAAAAGAGAGTGACTGGAGCTTTCTTCGTCGAAATAGATTATCTATTAAAGGCATGAGAGCGAAGTTTTTAGCTATGGAAACGTAAGAGCGTCAGGAACGTACGTGCCAAAAGACGCGAGCGATAGATTATCGGAACGAAAGCGAGGAGACGAGAATAGATGTCCCGAAACTCGTACGACGAGTCGAACTTTGCCGGCGGGAGAGAAGGAAGGAACCATAAGTATTAATGCTTTTCTCGCTCCGCCGTTTTTCCGTCGATCAGATGTCCGAGAAAGGTGACAGAAATCCCTGTATTGCACGTAATTGCCTGAAAAACATTTTTCCCCACGTTCACTTGCCTGAGTTAAAACGTGGGAAGAGAGTTCGAGTTCTAGCAGATCGTTAGCGTAGAAGGAAGAATATCTTGTTTAAACCTTGTTCGAAGTTCCTCTTGTATACTTTAAGATGGATTGGAGTGTTTTTCAAATTAGATACACACGAAGAAGCGACTATCGTTACTTTTCTCTTTTTTTAAAAGCAAACATTTGCATGTGCAGATTCGGATGTTTCGATTGTTTTTGCAAAAATTTCGACAATAGTGCGTTAATGGTTTACTATAAAAATTCTATATGAATATTTTGTATTTAAGAAGCTTTGTATCTAACGCAAGGAGAGTGTCTGAACAAATTAAAGTAGCCACGAACCATTTGATAGAATTTTAGAGATATCAATTTTAGAGACCTCCCCCTGCGTCAAAATTTTGGTTCTATATTAATTCTGCAAATATCGTTAAATTTGAAAGATTAATAGAAAATTTCGTAATGTAAAATACTATCCAGATTATTGATGCTACAAATGATTATTTACTGCCGTTTCCTCCATGCTCAAACTTAAATAACGCTTAATTAAAAATTACTTAATACTTGATTATTACAATATTCTATATGCATTCAAACTTTATTCTTAATTTCGACAAACAATATATTAATTTTGTAATTTGCTCTTGACAATAAATAGTATGTTAGATAAATAAATAATAAAAATAATTTAATAAAAATTGAATTATGAATCGGTAAAAAAAGCAACAAATTTTTATTCTCATAAACTTTTTGTTTTTTTTTCGTTGTTTGGTTAAAATTTCGATGGAATTTGAAGTTCTTCAAAAAGCTTATAAAAAAAGCTATCTATACATTAAATTCTAAGACTGGTATTTATAGTTCTGGATTATTTACAACCTGTGAATAAAGCCACAATTTTATGTGTAGGGATTTTATATCAATATTATCTTATCTTAATATTTCTTATCGTACAAATATTATAAGTGAAGAAAAAATCAGTGGTTCAGGAAAGATATGATTATTAATCAAATGATAACGGGGGAAGGGAGTAAATGTTGGCCTTAGAGTAGATGTTTAATTTTTACTCAGGAGATATCTCCTTAGTCGTAATAATTTCGTCGAACGTCCGTTAAAATTGGAGACGTTTCGCATAATAAATGATTTCCACATACCTGGAAATATATCACTGTCTGCGTCCTGGAACCCTACGTTCTCCATCCTGGTTTATCAATTTAACATCCTGCTTCTGGTTGCTCCATGATTCCGGAAACTCACTAGAACTGACACTCGCGTAGATACGTATTTTAACATACTCGATGTCGAGAATCCGATTACCCTTTACAATCCGGGAAACTCGTATAGTGGCGCAGTAATTTGGCAGTAATTTTATTTTGTAAAATATAACTACAATTAATTAATTATCATTATTATTTACCTTTTTTCCCATACAAATTAGTAAAAAAGAACTTAAAAACATATAAAAATTTAAATAATTTTTTAAATAAAAAATTTAAAGAAGAATAAAATATAACGCAAATATATATTTATATCATATAAATTTTTAATGTTTTGATAATAAATTTATGTTGTTTCATGACTAATACAAAATAAATAAATAAATAAAAAGTTTTTGTACAATTGAATAAGAAAAAAATCAATAAGTTATTAAAAATAAATGCACCAATATATTTTTTTATACTAATATATATATATATATTTTTTTTTGTTTTGTTTTAATAACATACTTTTATATAAATAATATAAAAATCTTTTTCTACAAATAATAATAGACATATTGTTTTATATTTTTTCTTTTTTCTTATTGTTAGATAGATACAGAGAGACAATTTGGTGATTCGATCTACATGCATTAAATAAGAAAAAAGTCAATTTGAAAAAATGGTTGCTTTACGATCCGAGAAGCCACTGGTACGGCAGGGATGTTTTTTACTCATATTTTTTACTAATCTATCCTTTCACATATATGAAAAGTTCTAGTTCAACCCTTATAGAAATATCATACTAAAAATCATTGATAATTACTTATTTTCAGTATTAAAAATACTGGATAATAAGTAATTATCAATGATTCTTAGTATGATATTTCTATAAGGGAAAGATCATAAAATTCGTTTAAAAACCGTCCGAACTGTGAAGGTTAAATACTTCAAAGACTGGCAAAATATTTGAATCAATCGACAGTAATTATAAACAATATAACGATAGGTCGCGGTATGTTGCTTGTCGATTTGGAACTCGAAAAGTACGTAACACCCGGGAATACAAAAACGATTGACAGCTTCAAAAGGGCAAAGTCACCTTCCACCGATTGCGAACTATTGTCGTCCGCCATTCAATGATAAGCACATCTGGGGACCGAGAAATCACAATAATCAACATTTTTAAAATATTTCAAACCTTCGAAATAGTTAAATTATTAAAATGTCAGGACGATTACACGCGCAGTACATTTAAAAATACTCTAGAATTTGACAATCGTGTCAATTAACGTGCATCATTAGTTTGACGTCGCGTTTCCGATTGACACGCACCTTCATGTAACACCATTGATTGTCTGTCCAACGTGACCAAGAGCTGACTGCAAAACGGATTACAGGACGCATGATGTAACGGTAGTCGGCGACAAGGTTCATGACTTCTTCCTTGTCATCTATTTTGAATTACCACATTATATCGAAATTTTTAACACCAGTAAAATAATATAATTACAAAAGAAGATTGTTTACTGTTCTATTTACTCATTCATACATTAATATTGATTAGATTATTTAATTAGATTACTTTCTTATTGCAAACTCTATCTGCAGTTGCATAAACTAGATAATTAATGCATTGCTTACTGAAGTTAGAAATTAAGAAAAGTTAAATGCAGATAGATTATTGAAATAATCGTGTATTAAAAACTTTTAGACGAGTCCTTTAAGTTTCGACTAAACAACGATAAATATTCTTCTGCAGCATCAAAAGATAAGCTGTATAGTGTTATACCTCGAGTTACATATTTTGATATCTCCATTAGTCACCTTCAAGTTCAACGAAATTTGCGGAGTTAATTGATATAAAACGAAAATTTCGACTCGAATTGTTCAACAATTGCAAAAGGTTATATGAAGTAATATAGTTTCAGCGTTATTCAATTTTCAGAGAAACAAATTCCGTTTTAATCGTTTTAATTAATCTATTTTTTACAAAATACACGCAGAGATAAAGTATAATTATTAATCAATTATTAATCGCTCGTACATATATCGCCGCGCCAGCACGCGACGCACACGTTTGTAATTGATCTATTTATTTCCACCTTTTGCCCGCGTCAAAAGAAAATTTCCCCGGAAAACTCCCGGCCATTGCCATTTGCAGTGCAAATACCACACATTTCGTTCACGAAATATCCGCCTCTCGACTGTCGCGCGCATGTATATTTACGCTCCGGTAATTCCGTAACGAACGCCACATGACGAATACAAGACATGTATCGAGTACTTCGTGTCCTGCATGTACCAATTAACGTCCACGTCCAACTTGACCATCATTGTGAGAATATCGCCGGTATTATTAGCGTACGAAGTGCCCGCCAACGCATTCGGTGTGCTCCTGATATATCGATTCGGACCGCGTTGCACTCGCATCTCCAAAATCCCGGATCTCCTTGATGACTCCGGACAATTCGGCGCATAAGTACATACGTTGAGGTACGCGTCTGCACGCCGACTGCACGTTCCACCCCAATATTTCTGAATGTGTACCGTGACTGATCGAAGGAGGTCAAAGGTTGCGCGCCGTTATATGTGCATGTATGCACACCGGATGCCCCATCGCCGGAAAATAGTTGTATCGTGAGAGTTTTCTAAGGAATTTTCGCAAAGTGAATTTTTCCCGAGAAAATTTCGACCATGCGACTCTCCAAGGAAAAATCCCCGCGCGTTTTCCCTTTCTTCATATAACTTGATTCGGATCTTAATATAAATTTAATTCAACCGGCACCTGCTGACACTACCATGTGTACGGGAAATGTCGGTGAAAATATAAAAATTTTATTGGGGAATTATATATGTATCGGGGAACTGTATATATATATCCTCCGCGCGCTGGATAATGAGATACCCGGCGATACATCCGTACATCGTGCAAATTACATATATGGTATACATCATATATGATATACCCGTCACACATCTATCCTAGCATCCGTGCGCCAAACTCAAACAACGAAAGTATCGACGTATTACCGATCTGCTGTTACATCGTTGTTACAGCGAATTGTTCATGACATGTCAAACTAACAAAACTTTTGTCACCGCTTGATTGATAAACAAACGTTATAAGCTGAGTTGAAGATTTGAGTCATGTCACATCCAATTATGCGTTTTTGCATAATCGCAGCTTGCGATACGATCCCTTGAATCTTCAGCTATAATTAGAGCAGAAATTTCGAACAACGTATAGAAATTTAGCAGAAGTGACTTTTCAGCTTATTCAGCTCAAGGACGTGGACAGAGTTGACAAAGGGAGAATATTCGTGTAAACAGAAATATATACCATGTTTTTGTTGCGAGAAAAATGTATACTTTCTCTCCTTCCTCTTCTATCAAAGGCGAATTTCATATCGAAGCCGTTGTCGTGCGGATAGCAAGTTTACAGCATGTAAATGCTGTAAATATGCTGTAAATTACAAATAAAACGAAATGATAAATAAGTCATTACGGCCTATTTATATAACAATACTATCATAAATGGAAAATAAACAATATAGTGTTTGTTCAGGTGTTCTCATGAAATTGTTGTGATAGAGATAGACAGACAAGCCAGTCTCTTCCGTGTAACATGGAATATTCCCTGCCATGGTTACAGATCGATTTATGACTCGCTTACGCATAAATGTCGCCTAAATTCACACACGCTTATGCTTACGCAGACTACATGTCCCGACGATTAGGTAGAACCCAAGCCTCAATAATCGCGCGTCCATCATAATGATCGCTCGACATGGGGTTTCGCGTCATATACGAGTTAGACCTTGTTGAAATTAGGCATTCGTCGCGGTACCGTAGCATTTAGCAGTCAGCCGGATCTGGAACCGGACGATCCCAGGCAGAGCCTGGCGGACCTTTACAAGCTGCACCGTCGCAGAGAAACCGAAGGACCGAATCGCTTGGGCGTTTTTCAACGTCTCTTCAGTCTCTTCGGCAGCAGACCGAGTAGCAGAAAAACCTCCACCGCATCGTTCACCGGTAAGAAAGTGTCGAAGAATAAAAGAATAAAAATGCTTCAATTTAAGATGTAGCTTGTAATTTAAGATTGAAAAAATACAAGATGCTCCAAAATTATCTATTATTATGAACTATAATAAATACGACTCTATATTATTATCTATTATTATATTGCTCAGATATATTAAAATCAAGGATAATTTTATTCTTCTGCTTGATTACTTCATTTTATTTTAATTGCGTTTTATAACAATTAAGCGATCCAAATTTGTCCAACCTGCTCGGCTTTTGCAGTTAATCTATTATCACAATTTGCTGACAGATTTTCTTGTATTTCTGCTACCAAACAGTCGAAAAAATTTACAGTAGATACTGCGTAAAATTAGTTTCTGCAGATTTGGCTATCTGGGATTTTGTATATGACACGTGATATTATAGACAGTCACGTTTCAGTCACATAATTTGTATTTAATTTTTAACTTCCGCGCGTTTTCTATAACTTAGAAATATATTTAACATTTATTACACAGCTACGATGACCCGCTTGTATTACATTCATTAGGGGTCGCATCGGCGCTTCGAGTCCATATGGGTTACATCGCCGGTTTAGTGCCTGGCACGAAGGCCGCCTCTACTTGCCAGGTGGATGCCCAAGACACCCACTCACCTCATGCACGATGCGGTTCAGGACCAATAATTAGTATTACAAGCGAGGAAGATCGTAGATTGAGCCTAGGGCTACGTCGTAAGGAAAGTAGCGAGCCTCGAGTAAATTTCAGTCTACCGCCACGTGAGTAAATGTATAAAGCTGTAGAGAACTTCAACATTTTATATTCTTAAATCAAGTATAATAAGAAGTATAATAATATAATATAAAAGTATAATATATAGTATATATAATAGTCTTAATATATTCACATATTCTCTTTTTCGCATAATAATATTAAATATACTGCTACAGTAATGTTATATAGTAGTGTCTAAATATGAACCTTCTCGCGAATTAAAACTCGGCATTAAGATTCAATGAAAAGATTGTAATTCTTCCAACGAGAGGTCTTAGGGAAAGTTAAATACCTTTTATATGAATAAATGCATAAAGAAGTCCCGATATGAAAAAGTTCGAATCTGAATAGCTATAAGGCGAATTGCGTTATTTTAACATTTGTGATGGAATAAATTTACAGAGATGAGCACAAGTCAGTCATCCTCTCGAGAGAAGATACGCGGATCGCCTCGGTTTCCTCATCGAATAATCCCGGCGAACAGTTTGAGTGCTATCGCGCAGAGTGCGTTGATTACAAGACCGCATCGTTGGCATTCGATGGAAGATGCGACGAAACCGAAAACCACTCAAATACCATCTCGCAGCTCTTGCAGTCCCAATTTTGACGTGTGGGCCACGAGTAGGGTTGGGGTACCTCTCAGCGAATTCGCCAATACCGCCCGCAGTAGAAAGCCGCCGGATTCCTTAGCCCTGACCATCACCATGGACTCGAAGATGAGTCCAGTCGATACGAGACTAGGCAGCGACTTGAGAAAGCTGTTCAGGGAAAACGACAGCCAGGAATTGGTCAGTCCCGCCGAATGCGAGTCGAAAACTGCCCGGTCGAGTTCATCGTCCTCCTTGTCACAGAAGGCAATCGGCGTCGCGAGCAATTCTATGTCCTCAAAGAACGATACTACATCGGAGGCTCGACATGACGCCGGCTCAAACTTTTGTCAAGAATCGAAGCCTCGTCCATCGAGCCCGATGGTGTCAGTGATCGATGTAGATAACCCAGGGGAGGAGTCGAACTCTGATGCCGATAATCACGTCGGTGCTTCCTACGTGGAGAGGAGGCCGACCGCTGTGTAGTGTGATACACCGTGTGCACGTGTTTAAATATGAACCTTTGAACTATCTTTGAACTTGTCTAAATGATGAAGCTGTCGGTTAAGAGAGACGATGTTGAGAGAATAACTTCCAACAGCATTGATTTTATCGCGTTCCTCGCGCAGCATCGATTAACGACGTCGGGAGGAGGAAAATGGGATAACGATTCTATTAAAAGTTTGTAATTATTGTAGCCGCTTAGACAATCCATGGGTCAAATTATAAGACACGTCTATTTAGATGTTTCGTGTGATAGACAGAGGAAGATTATCATGTCAGTGTAACGAAGAACTTAGGAATACATTATCGACTTGCGACACGTCTTCGCAACAATCCATGTATAATACATGAAAATTTACGATAACACGTTAAAGTATAACGTCTGTATTAAGTAGCTTTGAATTAATATTTTAAGGAGCCGGTTATAGAACTTCAGATAGAGTCAATTCGTAATCCGGGTTTAAACCCAACGAACTAATGATAATGTTGCTATTAAGGCTCCTGGTTCCACTGCTGCGGATTGATGACGTCAGAAGCGAGAAAACGTACGTCAAAAATTCCTGCGTGCTATTTCCAAATAAAAACATATTTGCACTTCAGATCGCTTGAACATACCTGTAAAATGATCCGAAAGATATCTTTGTCCCGTGGAAATCAATAAATAATCCTAAAATTAACTTGCAGTCCCTTCTTCATTAGCCTATCTTTCCTGATGCTTTTGCCACGTTAATTTTAAGACTACCTATTGATTTTCAAGGGTCAAGTTTACGGAGCATTTTACAAGTATGCTCAAGCGATTTGGTGTTTTTACATGCAAATATGTTCTTGTTTGAAAACTGCACAAAAGAACTTTTGGCATGCGTTTTGTTGCTTCTGACGTCATCAATCCAAAGTATCACAACAGTGAGATCAGAAGCCTTAAGAATTGCCGTCATAATTAGTTATTCATTAAACAATGTAACTGAGGGTAGCGAGTCGAAAGCTGTGTGCAGTGGAACGCTATAAAATCGGTACTGTCAATGCCTCTGAGGAGGAACATATGGATATAGATCATCAAAAGAAAGAGACAATATAGACAACCGGCTTAACGCGTTAACTTTATTCGCGCCCAATTTGACAAATTAATAGAGTGTGATTGTGCGAGAACTCCATGAAGTTGCGTTGCGTGTGAATATAGATTTCTCGTTCCCAATGCCCAAATGCGAGGATCACGGACCAATCGCAATATAATCTCAATCATGTGTGTTCGTTAGTAACTGTGCCAAAAGAAAAGCAAATTAGGACTCGTAAGGGTGTACAACGTTTGTCTTGGCGGATCGTAAATGGGACCAACGCTCACGATATCCTTCCTTTCGAGTGTTTTCGTTTCTGGCGAAGTAATTTCAATCATTTCGATCCGACGTGAGTCGTCATAAGAAAGATAATGAGTGTCGCGCTAATAATGACAAGGAGAAATAAGAAAAACGAAAGTACAGAAAACGCCGACGTCCTACAAAATGTTTAACTCACGATTAATTGCACTCATTAATTATCCGAATATTTAGGATACTTCCGCAAAACCGAGAGATAACTCTCAAAGCGTTTCAGAAGACAAACCATGAATATCCTTACGGGGCCACAATCAAAGTGTTCAGTGCCCCAAACCTTTTCTCTAATATGCGTTTCATGTGAAATGAAAATATATCAGTTCGAAGTAAAACGACTTAACGTAAAAACGCCATGTTTTGTTTGTAAAATGTGATGTTGATTGAGACATACCGATATTTTCATGCCACCGAGCACTAACGTATATATATCGTAATATATATAAATATATATTACGTAATAATAATAAATATAACGTAATATATATAAATATGTAGATAAAATAAATATGGCAAGGACATATCCATGCGAAAGGATTTCCTTCCGAAATCTTGCTATCCGATTAATTTCGTTATTCGGATATCTCGATGTGTCAATCATTAAAACTTTATCAACTAAGGAATAATAAGCATTGTCTGTGCAAATGAGAATGATAATAAAGAACTATATATTCTATCCATCTTATCATATTGTGTGTGTAGATATCATCCATATCCGCCCCATAACCAGCAATCCTTCAATAACAAATGAACGATATATGAATATACCACTAATATGAATATATCATTAATATTCGAGAGATCTTTATTCTTGTATGATACAAATTATACGTATATTACAAATTATACGATTAAGAACTAGTGGTATAAAATGACATTAATCTATAAAACAGAATAACTATTTACATTATCTTATGGTATATCTTATAGATTGACGTACATAGAATTTTTATTAAAATAACACTCATATGTCTTAAACACGTATATAAAATTATATATATATATATATATTATAATGAGTTTTACTGTAGATAAACTTCTAAAATAACTTCTAACTTCTAACTTCTTAAATAAATTCTTAAATAATTTTTTAAATAAATTTACAATGAATTATAATATAAATGACAAAGTCTTTTAAAAATCTATATAAGATATCCTATCACTACCATGAAACACTTAATAGCAGATTTCTGAAGACATTTTGAAATAAGATTATAATACAAAATATTAATATCTTTAACACGTTCGCTATCAGCGTCGCACACACACACATACACGCACGCACGCACGCACGCACGCACGCACACATACATATATATATATATATATATATATATAACGATAATTATATATTATATATATATAACGATAATTATATATTATATATATATATATATATAACGATAATTGATAACGATAATTCTTCTTTCTATTCCATATAAAAACAAATTGTTCGTTTTACATTATATTACATAAAAAGAAATACAGAATGAGCTTTTGGAATAATTTCCCAAATGAATCATCGATTCATCAGCGAACGTGTTAAATGAAAACAGTTTAAAAAAAATCACTTACCCACGAATATAATATAATCAACTATCTTATCCTACCTTATTATAGAAACAAAAGTAATTTATCGATTAATATTAATTTGAACGAACTTTATGAAAAGTCAGGTTCATATATGTCTTACATGTCCTTGACAACGCATATCGCGCGCCAGCATCTTATAAGATTTCTACACTGCAAAATTATCGCAAAACTATATGATCAAATTTATCTAAGTGAGCGAATTTTGGACAGATCAATTATTTTGGCTGTCAAATTATCTAGCTAATAGGTACGACATATATATAACGTATATATAACATATATATAACATATATATATATATATATATATATATATATATATATATATATATATATATATATGTATAACATATATAAAGTATACAGAATTAGATTACTTAAAGACAACAGTATTAATAGAAGGATTATTGTATCTAGTTATGATATCTAATGCATACTTAATCTAATTTTAATATCCTCTTAATACATATACATACACACACACATATATGAACTATGAAATCGTCATATTTTTATACAAAAACATCTAACATTATGTTACTTAAATTATTTCCTAGAATATATGAGGAATATTATACAAAATAAATATAATCTCGAATAATTTTGATTATATATATATATATATATATATATATATATATATATTTAGGATATTTTATGTTTCCATTTTCGATACTCTCATAAAGATTTAATTATTGACAGTTATTGTTAATTGAATAAATAAAATCATGTCACCTGTAGATAAGTATCGAGTCTCGTGAAACTCGAGTATCGTGAAACTCACGTGTCACCAAGATATGAATAACGTAGTGATTTAAATGTTAAGATTAGGTTTCTTAAAATTATTATTATAGGCTCGATACTTTCATGTCAGAATTTTCATCTCAAAATGCTCTTAAGAATCTGCCACTCATCTATGTCACGGTAGTGATGGAATATCGTTATAAACGTAATGAAATATTGATTGTAAAATCAATCATATGAAAGAGAGGACATAATTAACAATCTTGAACCATAACAACTAATATAATACATAATTTTCATGATATGAATCTATGATACAGCCAATATACATACATACATACATATATATATTTATATATATATATATATATATATATATATATATATACATACACGTATATATGATATGTATATATGTATGTATGTATGTATGTATGTATGTATTTTGAGATAAGTCATCAATTTTTTGTCAATTCAGTACCTTAGCTGTTTCAAAAGAAAGATATGAATTATTAGTACTAATTAGTAATACAGATAATAGAAAAAACGCACAATTCAATAATACAATGTTCTGTAATAACAATTAATCAACGAGAAAAAGATAATGCATGAGCGCGTAAATATACAGACGAGAATTAGAATTAAAATTAATAAATGCATTATATTACAAAGTTATATATTTTATTCCACATGTTTTTCATCCAATGTAATTATATCGCCGCCTAAAAATAGTTAACGCATAGTTAACATACAATTTTCATACTAGTTTTCAATAGTAATACAAGGGAAAGATTGTTGTATTAATATTCGCAATGTAGCTCACACTAATTTTTCTTCCGTTTACATTAATTTCTGATTATTACTTTTAATCTTTTTATAGTAATTTATGACGAGTTCAACTACTTACGTTAAGTTTTTCTAGGATTGCTTCCACCGGTTTATCTCGCTTTATAGTCACCTTTGGACATTTTGGGACACAACTTTCCTTATTCTCTTCCGTGTTTGACTTCTTTTCCGGACTCCTCAAAGCGTTTCTCGCCTCTATCCTCTTACGATTCAAAAAAGCCATACCGTGTACTCTCAGATGTTTGTCAACCGCAGCTTTATCCTCAAAAACTGCCATGCAAACGTAGCACTGATTAGCTACTGTTGTTTTCCCTTCCACCATTAAATCGTTATACGCATCAGGAGCATAAGAGGAATTTTGATTCATGTAGCTGATAGGATCTTCTATTCCGTGAAAAGCTTTGAGATGCATCTGCAAGCTAGGCGCGACCACAAAGTTCTCGCCACATTCTAGGCATATCAGGTAAAGGCCTTTCAACCTGTGATTAGCAGCAATGTGCTCTCTTAGATCGGACATGTCAGTGCATCGTTGATCGCACTTTTTGCACTTGAAGTTACCTTCACCGTCCTCCGCAGTCTCCTCTTTCACACACAACCCTACCTCAGGCGTACTCGTGTCCTTTGTCTCCGTATGTTTTTTTGGTAACCGGCGCTTCCTCTTCGCTGTAGGTAAAGAAACATCAGACTTTCGCTTTTTATTACTCAAAAGTCTCTTGTAATATCTCCTATAATCAACCGGTAGCCTCTTTAAACGCAGAGTGAGTGCCGCCAATTGATATTCACGCGAATGATTCTCAGTATAGTGCGTCCGCACTACGGGCCAAGAGGTATTGATCCTTTCGTTGCATATGTGACATAAGAATTCGATATATTCCTCTTGCGTATCAGTTGATTCGCATATGGCAATGCGTCGTCTTTTTTTAGCCACTCTTCGGGAAAGAGACGTTGACCTCGCAACGTTTCTTGATTTACACGCCTTCTCGGTTTCCCTATAATTAAGTATATGTTGTGGGATCCTGGCAAGCGGAGGAGGTTTCGGGATGACATCGACTGCATTTTCATTTTCAGGCTGTTTATCGTACAGTTCCTCAATAAACGGTTCAATGTTTGGTTTACATATTTTCCTGATATCAATCACCTTTATACGTCCAGTTGTACTTGTTTTGGATACAAGCTCAGAATGTGAAATTTCTTTACTTGTTTCGGTAAATAAATTTATACAAATGTCATCTTTTTGTAGAGATTTTCTGGTTTCATCTGCATATGAAGCGATCGATTCGTCGTTACATTTGCCAGGTTCTAACTTTTTCGCCTTTTCGCTAATATCAGATTTGATGTCATCTATTATTATTTTTTCCGTATCTCCAGATGATAAGTCTCCTTTTTCATATATAGTTTTAATTACTTCAGATTCAGCAGCAGACTGAGATGTGGTTGCTTTTAAATCAGCCATTGACCTAACATTGAGGATTTTTGGTAGAGAGTCTACTTTTTGTGTTTTTTGCGAACCGGTGTCAGGCATAATAATAGATGTAGATTCGTTGGAATTTGTGGGCCATGTACCGTGGGAACCACGTTCGAATATTTCCGACGAAATAGTTTGAGTATTTATGATCTTAGGTATTACAGTACCGTCTTCACTTGGAGCATTTACGAAGGTGTGCAAAATACCTTGGGGAATGCTGTTTTTTTCAAACCTTTTCTTCATGATAATGGTAAATGTTTTTTTACTCATGACTTCGAACAGTCGTTTCATGTGCAAGTCTCGCAGATGATCAAAAAGTATCATCGTCACATGCTCGTTTTCTAGAGTTACCAATGAACAGAAAGGACATTTGTACCATGTAATTTCCTGAATTGCTGGACATTTGTACAAATATGATATAAAATTTTCATAACGTATGATCTCATTGCCTAATTTACACATTACAAGACGTATCGGTTTTGGTTCCGGCATATTCGTATGTATTCTCGTGTAATGCTTTATGTAATCGCCATACGTAGAAAATATCAAATGACATATTTCGCATGCGATCTTCGTAACACAATGCATCATAACAAAATGTCTAGTGATTGACTCTATGTCTCTAAATCCATCTATCTCGCAAATTTTACATGCGAATACGCGCCTTTTCAACGTGTGAAAGCAAGCTGTCCACATGTGGATTTCTAAAAATGTAGCGTCAATGAAATTATAACGACAATCCGGGCAAATGTAAGGTTCCATCTTCATGTGCAAGTTTTGATGCGCGATGAACCGCGACGAAGTGCCCTGATAAGATAGACACACGTGACAAAGATACTTGTAACAATAACAATATAAATCATCATCCCTAGTGAATTTCGAAAATCCAACCACATAAGATTTCGGCTTCATAGGCTTGTGGCATAATGGACACTTCTGATGTAAATCCGTCTTCTTCCACTCATTTAATATCACGTCATCGTTCTGCTTATCTTGCGCTATCTTATCATGTATATTAATACAATCTTCTAATATTAATAGAAGAGTTTTAATAGATTTCAATTTTTCACTGATAAGATTATTCGATAGAAAATTCATAGATTTCTTCATTTCTTCGCTAAGGTCTTGCAAATGATTAATTCGTTCCATCAAGTCGGATTTACTCATGTGATAAAATTCTTCTATCATCTTCTGTCTATACTTTGGTACTTCTTTAGACATGTCAAGAGAAGAGTCTTTTGGAATATGATCTATTATTTTTACGTTCATATAAAGGTCTTCCCCATGTTCCTCTTTAACAAATGATATTATCTCGTGTGAAATATCATTTAATAAAATTAATTGCGGAGGTTCCTTCCGTAATTTTGCTTTCAAAGTTTGCTTAATATGCAACTCGCAGCTTGAACCACTAGATAACTCAGAAGGGGATGGCGATGGCGTTAAAAAAGAAATGTCGTTGTGAGGTGAAGTTACTTGTTCCATACCTATATTTTCGACTTCACCTGAATTAGTAGAAGTTGATATTGAAATATTCGACTTGGATATCAGACATTTTGTGCCTTTTGAAACATTATCTGTAACTAGCAGATTGGACGAATTTCCGGCATTCTTCTTAATACTTTCTTTAATAAGGTACCTTTTTCCGTCTTTAATCAGATATTTACCAGCAACTTGTTTCTTCTGTGGTAATGTCTTGATAGTTGTACTGCTATTAGGTAATATTAGTTTTTTTGGTCTTTTCTCAATCGTAATCACATCTTTATCATGAAAAGTTATACATTTTTGTTCAAAAGCTTTTTTGTTATTTGTAATAAGCTGATCGCTAATAATCAGTGTAGCATCTGCTTTTTTGGAACTTTGGACAGTCAACATCTTGGGATCACAAATTTCTATCAATGTCTGTGGATTGTGCTCTGAATTATCCGAATTCGCTTTATGTAACTTTATTTTTTTAGCAGAAAACGGAACATCGATCTTGATTGAGTTGTCTAGAGTTTTAGTAACATCAGTTTCTATTACAGGCTTACTAATACTATTTCCAACAGTTTTCTTCACAAATGATTGCTTTGCTTTAAGTTGCTTTGAAGAGTCCTTGAGTGATTGTTTGTTCATAGTACTTTTATTTGCAGTTTTTTCACCAACTTTTGCCATAGTTGTATTTTTATAAGACATATCCGTTTCAATAAAACACAAATCATGAAACACTGTTTTCTTTCTTTTACAGTTTGTTCTAGCAGTTGAGTTCAAGTTTGATATATCCTGTCTTGATTTTTTAAGAACAGACATTTGTTTTCCAGATACATAGCTCACTGGTGGTTCTGGTTCAAAACATCTTGAAATGGGACCACAATCTACAAAAGCAATATCAGTTGTCATGCATGGATTATCTTCGTTTTCTGACACATTCTTGTCCAAGATGGCATTAGCAGAATGATTATTCTTATTTTTATTCTTAAAACTGGCATCAATAAATCCCATATGAAGAGAGTTCATATTGGATAAGTCAGAATTAGAATTCTGATCTTCTTCAGACTTTTCAAAAGTCTTAAATAATTGTCGACCCTTATAACCTCTCACAATTTTACTTATCATATTGTCATCATTTATGTTATTATCAATCAATTTCCACCAGTTATTTTCGATCTTGTTCAGCCTTAACCAATCCATGATATGGATACGTGATAGAAATGTATATTCCATAAGTGCTTCACATGCTATCTCCAATTCAGGAGTCCAATCACTATAGCTTAAACCAGCAGGTAGAGGCATTAGCATTACATCAGACACATCTATTGAGCACAAACCATGTAGTTTCATGTGTTCAAAGAGTTGGCACTGATTGTAAAATACTTTTGCAGCTCCCCATTTTCGGACGCGTTGGAAATCAAATCCTCTTGATCGTAAATACAAGCGTTTTTCACTGTCTTTTCCCATGCATATAGAACAGACAGAACCTATTTCGGGTATATGAGAACATACTGTTCTGAAACAACTATGACACCAAATCCCAAATATCCAACTACGTCTCTTACTATGATCTTCTAAGCTGCTTTGAAAGCGAAAACTGCAACCAAAATCATGGAATTTATATAACAGCCAACTTTATATCAAATTTATATAACAAAATGTCGTAATTATGTTAATCATTATAAACTAACCAGTCTTTGCATTGTTCGCACACATATAGTGGTTCAGATTCCACAATTTCCTCACTCAAAGGTACTGGTGATTCTGTTGGCATATAAGGTAAACATTGCCTTCCAAATGCAGCATACTGTACAGATATTTCATATTGTAGTCCCCATCTGTTTTCAATCCTACGATTCTTACGTAATTTTGGTGTAACTATGTAAGGTATCTTCGTATTGGAAATATCCTGAAAATAAATTGTCACTTTTAAGTAAAAGATATATTAAACATTGTTATATTTGTCTAGTTTTTCATACAAATGTTGCATATCATAGTTTAATCAGCACTTTCAGCAATGTTACTATCTACACCAGACGCTAAAAACATTATCTCCCTATACACAAAAAATAAATGTGTCTTTATCTATTATTCAATACAATGAATGCCTAGTACAATTTTTCCCACTTAAAGTTAAAATAATTGCTGCATATGTTTAATACTTCACCATGTACATATCTTGTAACATATTTGTTGTATTACATAAAACTTAATGAACAAATCAACACATTGTTGTCAACTAAAGCACGGCATCTTCAGCCATGACATGCCTTCGACCACCCGTCTCTTAGTCGGTAAAACAGTATGCAACAGAGCTGCTGCTCATAGTGGCAAACTGTTGAAATAGTGTTCAATAATAAATAACAAATATTAAATTATAATATTAAATTATGGTTGGTTATGTTGCATTCAACAGTTTTATCGACATTTAAAAAACGTTATTTACATTTATATTATAACTTAATATGAGCAAAAATAGGTTTAGTACCATTATCATTTCACAGGACTGATGTGATCTGAGGATTCTATGGCTGCAACTATAGTTTGCCTATCATCTCTTTGAAGTGATTAAAGATCTTCCAATAATCCTTAAACTATTCAGAAGGATATTAATTAGATGTTGGTATTTTTCATAATATAAGATATAATAGTTTCATGTATATGTTCTGATAAATCTCAAGAAATATAGCATACATTTATGTGAATATAAAATGTGTTATCTCTAAAATATTTTGTGTATATCTTACATATATAATAAATTTCCATTATAATAAAATTACATATTTTATTTAGTAAACACCAAGTATAATAG
Organism: Odontomachus brunneus; assembly: GCF_010583005.1. Taxonomy (NCBI): domain Eukaryota; kingdom Metazoa; phylum Arthropoda; class Insecta; order Hymenoptera; family Formicidae; genus Odontomachus; species Odontomachus brunneus. The sequence goes on along the minus strand of NW_022639468.1, from coordinate 1,138,123 downwards.
TAATAATACATTAATATTATAATTTCCCACGTAACGATGTAAATACAACATGTAGTTACAATGTATATACATGTTATAGTATACTTACATTGTTGAGTGGAAAACTAAAACATTGATATAATCATACTGTTGTTGTTGTTGTTTATTGGGTTATCTATTATATCTATACACGACAACATATTCTTATCTATATTGTCTATTTATAATGTGTACCTTATTCATCTATAATATTTCAGACCATATACATTTACTGCCAGAAAAAGATATCAATGTTAAAATAAATCATATCTGAGGAACAATATATATATACAATACGTACAACTCCTTAATGTTATTCTCTTTACTCTTCGTTGGTTGTAAAGAATGAATCAATGCTTCAATTATAAATTTTAATACTCTGATATCAAGTATGACCTGAAACAAAGCAGATTATGTTTCATATACATTCTATAAGAAAAATATATGTTATAATGTTCAGAAAAATTTCATCACAGAAGCTTGCAATGTGGGTACGCATCAACTATACAATAAATTTTTCTTTGCACATACAATAATTTTTCATTTGCACTTTACACATGTTCTTTGTTAGAAACTTTTTCATAATTTGCAAACAAAAAAAGATGAACCATTATCATAGTAGTGAATAATACCTTTTGCACACAACACTTCTAGAACTTTGCAACTGTGTCTAACCTCACAATAAACTCCGCTAGAGTGCGCTAGTCAAGAAAAAGCACATTTTGTGAAGAAGGGAACATCAAGAGAGGTAGCAAAGCTAAAATATATGTACACAAGATTCCAAATGCTTTTCATTTCCAGTTAGGTTCTAGTTAGGACCTAAACTATCGTATCTACATATTTTTGTATTATGACTGTTGAAGGATTTTGAGGAAAATCAGCAACTCAATCACATTAAATGTAACAATAATTGTACATTCATGCATTGTTGCATTTTGGCTGTGTTCTAATATTCATTGCCATATTGGAAATTTATAGAATATGTGACATTGGATGCGTTCAGCGAACTCAACAGTTGCACAACCTTGAGCAATTCGTTAATATAATTGGTCTAGATTTAGAGATCTAACAGTAAGAACCAATAATTGTTGATTGCTCACTGAGTGCTTTTTCAGCTGAACGCGCCCAATAATTATATATTTTCATAGTACTGGCAGTGAGTATTGATGCACCTTCTCTCATAGCACAAGATCTTGAAGGGATATCTTGAGAACTTGTGTGGACATTTACCTTTATAGAAATATCATACTAAGAATCATTGATAATTACTTATTTTCAGTATTAAAAATACTGGATAATAAGTAATTATCAATGATTCTTAGTATGATATTTCTATAAGGGTAGAGCCTTTGCATATCCGTAATTTAAGTTTACGGATTTCTTTGTGCGTTGACTTAAGTTTAATTTTACGTACAGATATAACCATTGCATTGTCAATACTTAACGTAACGTAACATGTTATGAATGTGCTTGTGCGTTGACTCTTAGAAATCTTCGGAATATTTTTGGGGTATTCTGAGGATTTATGCGGATATTCAGCAATCTTCTGGATGTCTTTGGACATTTTTTAAATCTTATATTATGTGGATTTAATGTGGCTGAGCCGATTCTTCTCAAAATCAACAGTGATAATACAAAAATATGTTGTAAATATAATGCGTCCAAACCAAGATATTCTAACAGGAAATGGAATACATTATTCACGAGTCCTGTGCATATATATATATATATATATATATATATATATATCCCATATAGCACAGATCTTGCAGCAACTTTGCAACAATATTGCGGCAACACTGCCGCAACTTTTAACATTGCTGCAACGTTGCAGTAATATTGCTGCAAGATCTGCCCAGGTAGCAAGGTTAGCATAGGACGTTTAAAGACGTCATTAAAACGTCATAGACGTCTTAATAACGTCTTAATGACATCTTTAGACGTCACTTTGCTACCTGGGTGTGCTGTATGGGTATATATATTTATGCTACTTTCCTGATACATTTAATATGAAAGAAATAGACATTTAATATAAAGAAATAATATCTATTATATCTTAAGTAAAGAAATTGATTATGGCATTTGTAGATATGTATAATAATCTAGATACAATTAAATTTGATCTCGCGCGCGCGCACGCGCGCGTAGAACACTTGTGTAATATTATTTTATCTAGTATATACACGATACACAAATCATATAATATAATAAAAGTGTCCAATATAAATTAATATAATAAATATTATTATATGTTGAACATACAATAAACAAATTGCATAAATGTTTTTTTAACATTTTGACATTAGCATGTATATAAAACATTAATAAAGTAGTAGTTCATTATTTAGAAAAATATTGAAACGATTTTTGTATCTGTTTGCTTATTCCACTTTTATAAACATTGTATAAGTAGTTACTCAAATGTAATTCCAAAGTCTCTGTTATGGCTCCTGCACACAGGACGCAGTAATGCTTGCCGCGCGGAAGCCAATCAATATGTTTTTTTTCCGTAAGAGCTGGAAGGTTATTACGGAAAGCAGCATATTGATTGGCTGTCGCGTGAACTTCTGCCGCGCGGCAAGCATTACCGCGTCCTGTGTGCAGGAGCCATTATGCGTCGCCACTGTTTAAGTAAACCATCGTAGTACGACTCAACGACTGAGCAAACAAACTTATTCTTCGATAATATAACTGTACAGATTAGAAATTTTTTCTTCTTTTTAACAATGAGAAGAGAAAACCTTTGACATGACACGAATTATATTACTGAAAAAAATGAGAAAATCTCTGATTAAGACAGACTTAAAAATAATTCAAGTAAAATATGCGTGCAGTACATACGTATATACAGGAATTAAATTTTCAGTAAAGTTCACTAATGAAATTTAATAATGAAGCATAGATTTCGAGAAATTACGATTTAGGAATTTATTAAGTGCGTAAATATCGAGAAAATGATCGAACTTTTGACGAAAAAAGAATCGAATATCGATTTATCGTTCGTACGCCGATCATTGCTAGCTAGGAGCAAAGAAAAGCCTGAAGGTGCAAACCATGGATGTAGGAATATCTGGACGGAATGTATTTCGTGAGGAGTGAACTCACATGGGTGAGAGGAATGAAAGTCGGAAGTGATCACCAAACATGGCGGCGGCCTATATCACGGAGCACAATAGCTGCGTTCGGCATTGTAAATCGAAGACGTCGGATTGCTCTTTTACCTCGAAAATGCACAGAAATGTGAGAGATATGAGATCTCGTATCTTTTTCATTTCCATGCATCTTCGAGATGAAAGAGCAATCCGACGTCTTCGATTTACAGTGACGAACGTAGCTATTGTTTGAACAGTGGTACTCAATCGACCCATTTCAAAAAATTCCCTAGCTTAATCAGATTTTAGTAAAAGCTGTCCGTAAAATAATCCGATTACTGCTGAGACAGCTTTTACTAAAATCTGATTAAGCTAGGGAATTTTTTGAAATGGTTCGATTGAGTACCACTGTTCAATCGGATTTCCAATCCGACAACTTATCGTAAACATCCATATAGTCCTATCCATAAGGCCCTTTCACCACAAAGATTAAAATCCTCGACCTATGTATATACATATGTCATATATATATGTCACTTTTGATCACCAAAGATGAACGCGACGAAGATTTTCCTCCACCTCACTGACTTCACACTCCGCGCCAATAAAAATACTTTACGCTCCGTCCAGATATTCTTACGTCCATGGTGCAAACCTATGCAGCGGAATATCGGAATAGCGGAATAAGAACGGAACCAATCACGAGCGTTTTTCAGCAGTTTTTAGCGGAATCTGCGGAATAGTTTTGATTGCGTAATATATGCATACTTCTACCATACAATAGACGTGAGCCCATCAAACCTCAAATTAAGAAGAACAAACAATCCAGCTGGCCAAGTTTATTAATATTCAGCACAACATAACCGCTATGCTATGAATTTAACAATGGATGCGTAATATATATGTACAAATCCGTCATTTTTAGCATTAAAACAGGAGCTCTTAAGTCTCCATGGAGCAAAATAAGCACATCGCGGATTTTGCTCAACCAATCGCGAGTCATTATTTAAAAAAGTTATAATCGCCTTAAAATTTATTTTATAGATTTTAACATTTTCAGTCAATATTTCCAATATAAAACACATTAATTAAATATTTACATATATATACATAATAATAAAAACGAATGATAAAACATTAATTTAAAAGTTAGTTTAGTTACGTGCTACTCATGCCGCTTACACTCATTTCGCTCCATAGGTATTTAAGGATTGAAAATCCGTGCAACGAAAACTACGGAACGCTCGTGATTGTTTCCGCTCTCGTTCCACACTTCGCTATTCTGCTGCATGAATTCGCACCCTCAGGTTTCTCTCTGCTGGGATAAAGTTATATTTCAGTGCAGTAATTCCAGATAAGCCTGCTTTTTCGCGCATGCGCGACGAAAATAGCTTCACTGAAATACATAATATTCTAAAAAGAGAGTGCTGTTGAGCCAAATTATGATTGCTCATAAAAAAAGAATAACATATATTGAATTTAATTTATAAAATTATATATAGAATTTAATGTATAAAATTATATGTACTTCACTGAAGCTGTTTTCGTCGCGCATGCGTGGAAAAGCGGGCTTATCTGGGATCACTGCTTCAGTAGTTCCTTCGTTTGTTGGTAACGTTGGTTGCGCAACTGTAAAGATGCCGTTTTATCAATTTAATTCGTTCACTGGTAGTTTAAAGCCGTCTACTAATTTTCAACCATTCTTTCCTATTGTAAGTAAAAATACACGTAGTTGATTGCATACAAACAATACAAGGATCATGTCAAATCTAGCATGTTTCCACTCGAGTATACCACCGATCAATAGACTACGGACTACGTGCTTCGTATTTTGTTTCATATAACATCTTTGAGTGTCGAATTGTTCCCATGAAATCACATGTTCAGCTGTTTTTCTCTCAAACTGTGTTAGCATTGATTGTCAGTTGTCTGTCATCAAATCTGTGATATATATGTATGTATGTATATATTCAGAGCTATGTTCAACTATGGATATGCCCTTGTGTTCATGTAACAGCTTTAAATCTGATCTTGCACTTATGCAATGTGTTATAACAGTAATTAATACAATGAAGGAATTATAATCATTAATGCTTTAGAACAAGAATGATCAGTATTATGTTGTAATTTAAGATCCATGCTGCGTAGATATTATTTTTGTTTAGATATAAGGAATGATTATTGCAGCCTTTTAATATATACATGCTTTTGTTGAATACATAAGCAAAAACTTTGGTATTGTTTCAGTCTCCTCTTCCTTTACAGAAGACAGAACGAGTAATGATTTATGATACCGTCAAAACCAAACCAGCAGTTGTCACATCTACAGCTGGTTATTGCACTAACAAACCACGTACTTTGGATCCAAAAATGTGGGCAAAATACAAGCATTTCCAGGCAAGTATATCATATATTACTAGCAGTTAAATTACTAATGTATTGTAATATGTAATTGTCAAAAGGCTAGCAGTTTTTATTGTTCACAGGCTAATTTGGACAAGCCAGTCTATTTAATGGGTGGCAAAAAGGATAAGATATTGTTTGGGTTCACTGTTGCATATGTTGGACTTTGTACAATGCAATCATTCTATTTCTTGATTAAAGAGGGTTACTTGGGAAGCTAATAAGAACATGTATAGATAATAAGATAGTCTTTTCTGGTATAACAATTATGTATATTAACAGCACAAGTAATGCTGGAACAATGTAATGAGTTACATCAAATTAAAAATCTGTCTCAATTAATAACCTATCTCTGTCAGCATTCATGACCAATTTTAATTTCTTTTTCTTTTGTACTCATCTATCCTCAGGATCTAGAATTTAACTTTTCTTTCAGGATTGACTTTATTATCTAATTAAGACAATGAGACACATGAATCAAGTGTAGACCAGTTTCATCATTTGCTATTTAATATGTAAGAAGTACAACTTCTGTAAAATCAACAGTTTACTTTAGCTTCTTCTTTGGACGAATGTTATTTGTATGTCCACATTTCTTTTTTCGACAATTAGTTGCACGTGGATGAAGACGAGCATAACACTTGCGGCAGATCATCTTGTCACAGTTATACTTTTGTGCAAGTATACGCAGTGTTGGTTCAATTACACCTCCTCGAAGACGAAGTACGAGATGAAGAGTGGACTCTATGAAAGAATTGTCAGCATATTATAATTTGTCTCATCTATTTTGCAGTATTTTCAGATAACTGTTAGTTTATGTGGTTAGTTGTATTTATGGTTCTATAAGTTTTTCCAGTTACACATTTATACCTTTTTGGATATTATAATCAGAGAGAGTACGTCCATCTTCAAGTTGCTTGCCAGCAAAAATGAGTCGCTGTTGATCAGGTGGAATGCCTTCCTTGTCTTGGATCTTGGCTTTTACATTTTCAATAGTATCAGAGGCTTCCACCTCAAGGGTTATAGTCTTACCCGTGAGAGTTTTCACGAAAATCTGCATGATGGCTTACCTAAATTATAAGGATTATGTATTATAAGGATTATTATTGTGATCATCACAATAAAAGTAACACAGAGCAACCTTTTTTGAAAAAAACTATCTTAAAATACCATCTAAATTATATAATAGAAATTATATTGTTGACTTGCAATTGCTATAGGAATGCAAGAATAAACACTAAAAATTTAGAGTAATGCAGAAAATCTTAATATCAACACATCATACACACATAATGCGCATAATGGCAACATATTGCGATGCATTTGTTTCTTATGTCATATTTTTTTCAAGATTTGTAATTTATATAAAGAATATGTCTTTATCAAAATTATGACAAAGAGTTTGATAATATAAATGGAAATATATCTAATATATCTAATAACTTCGCATACTTATTCTGCCAACTGTGGTGACGATTGATACTCGACTTAACCTAACAAATTCAGTAATGATCCGTCAGTTTCGTAACCTTTCGTTGGTATACGACTCGTGTGACATCTTGTGTAAACCACATGAAGATGTGGTATATGAAGATGCATTGTTTGTACTTTTTAAACGAATTGGAGGTTACATGCGGGTGCTGCATTGATTGGTTGACACTTCGAGAAACTTAATCGTTGCGATATGTATATATGTTCAGCTCGAAAATGAATTGCGACGTCGAAATCCAGACTCGAGAAGCTGCTCCGTATTTTCTGCGTTTTCGGCTCGCTGAGGACGAGTTTCGTGCGCGAATCGTTGTCGGAAGTGCCGAAGGTAAGTTTCAGACGTTTGTCGTGATGAAGTATTGTTGAATAGCCACCGATACTCGCGGAACGGTGTTACGTCGGTGTTACGGTACGACTGTAGTATCGTGCATTCTTCATACAATGGCAGTTGCAAGTTCAAACGGTTGCCTTTCACGCCTTCGAATCCTGGGAGTAGAGTCTCGTATGAGATATACTGTCGAGAATGCCAAAAGTAAGTTTCGTGCGTTTATCGTGGCAAAATATCATTGAATAGCTATCGAAAGTAAACACCTCGCAAGACAGGCCGTCGAGTCAGGTCTGTCGGGCGTTCATTGGGCGATTTTTGGCGATCGTTTGATACATGTACCTGGTTGTCATTGGCTTAATTTACATCAAACGTTTAATATATGTACTAAATATCTGTATAGTATAAATGTCCAAAATACAATTCTAGAGACGTCGCAGAGATATCTGGATATCCCTGGAAGATATTTTGGACATTTGTGTTTGGACATTTGCATTCGAATTGCTTCCTTGTGTTCGCGTAGTCGTTGCGCGGAATTTTTACTGTCCTTCATATTTTCGATCCGCTGAAGGAAAACATGATAAGTATTGGTAACGATAGTATTATAAATAGTGTACCAGCATGATTTTTCATCTTTCAAATTGTATAGTTAGTTAATTTCTGATGCGATATTAGGTTTGTTTTTTACTCCTGCATTGCTGACTGGTGCAATAAGTTAGAGTGAGAAAAAATATACTTTTCTCACTCTAACTTATTGCACCAGTTTAGCAGTGTAGGAACAGAAAACAGATCCATTATAAGTTAATATGCGATATTATGGATTAATTCTTCATTTATATCGGTCGAAACAGTCGGTAATGTCAATATTTTTCAATTATATATATACTTTCGGGTCCCATATTATGATATTTTATCTAGATATACACACATACGATGATATTTCTTAATATCTCATAGGTATTGAAAAGTAAGGCAAAGATATAAATGTCTGGATACGTACTCAATCCTGGATATTCTTATTTTGATATTTGATTTTGGTCTTTAAATATATCAATATTTAAAATTTTATATTTTATATTTTATAATTTAATATTTTATATGTATGTAGTAATTGTTTATTGTATTTAATCAGTAAAATCAACTATTTCTTTAAAACTATTGTTATATATGATATAGAACTCTAG
>NW_022639468.1:1122109-1122351 GCF_010583005.1 Odontomachus brunneus | reverse complement strand
TAAATAGTTTTTTTGATTAGGTGCGCTAAGTTCTCGAAGCGCACTTAATCAGTAAAATCAACTATTTCTTTAAAACTATTGTTATATATGATATAGAACTCTAGAACTATTGTAAATGAAACCGGAACTCTAAAGAAATAGTTAATTTACATAGTTTTTATGATTAGGTGCGCTAAGTTCTCGAAGCGCACTTAATCAGTAAAATCAACTATTTCTTTAAAACTATTGTTATATATGATATA
>NW_022639468.1:1118217-1118469 GCF_010583005.1 Odontomachus brunneus | reverse complement strand
TAAATACAAAAAAATAGACTTTTAAAAAAAGGTGCGTTAAATTCTCGAAGCGCGCTTAATCTGTAAAATCAACTATTTCTTTAAAACTATTGTTATATATGAAATAGAACTTTAGAACTATTGTAAAACAAACCGGAACTCTAAAGAAATAGTTAATTTAAATAGTTTTTTTGATTAGGTGCGCTAAGTTCTCGAAGCGCACTTGATCAGTAAAATCAACTATTTCTTTAAAACTATTGTTATATATGATAT
>NW_022639468.1:1113976-1118147 GCF_010583005.1 Odontomachus brunneus | reverse complement strand
GTCATTAAATACAAAAAAATAGACTTTTAAAAAAAGGTGCGCTAAGTTCTCGAAGCGCACTTAAATAGAATTTTGTTATCAAAAGCCTGACACGCTGTTGCTAATTTCTTGATTGCTAATCTTTCATAAAAAACACACAAAAATAGAATAAAATAAAAGCAGCATTAAGATAAAAATACTAATTCCAGACATGTATTTAATCATTAACGTTCTTATTGTTTTCTTCTTTAAATACGCATATTTAAATATCTAAGAAATAGAAAATATTTATTTCATGAGTACATATTTACTTATACTAATATGTAAAATATTTTCCAAATAAGAAAATATATATTTTCTTAAACTTATTTTTACTTTTAACTTTTCACATGAAAGAAATTCTTTATTCTATTTAAATAAAAGAAATTTGAATTAAGTAAGTATATTATTACTCAACAAAGTATCATCTATATTACAATGTTAGCTCAATCATAGGATATATTATGTAACTGTTACTTTGTTATATAACAAATTGTTACGTAATATATCATATGATTGTGATGACATTGTAATGTCGATGATACTTTGTGTTTACTGGGTTGTATTCGTCGAATAAATATTTCTTATCTTTTATATATATATGCACATTGTGAGATAAAAATATCTAAAAAAACTAATAATATATTTATTTCAATTTTTAAGTAGAAGAATTTAATGATTAAAGACTTAGATATTCAATGTGTATATGTATATCTAAAAAACATAAAAAATATTTATTCGACGGATACTAATAATATATTTACTTAATTATAAATTTTTTTATTTAAATAGAATAAACAATTTTTTTCATGAAAAGTTAAAAGTATAAGAAAATATATATTTTCTTATTTGGAAAAATATTTTACATATTAGTATAAGTAAATATATTATTATATACTCATGAAATAAATATTTCTATTTCTTAGATATTTTTTCTCTCAATGTACGTACATTAAATATATACATTTAATATATATTTATGTTGAAAGTTTAAATATCCGTATTTAAAGAAAAAAAGCAATAAGAATGTTAATGATTAAGTACGTCCGCGGAAATTGGTATTTTCATTTCAATGCTACTTTCATTTTATTCTATTTTGTGTGTTTCTACGAAGTATTAGCAATCAAGGAATTAGCAGCAGCGTATCAGGCTTTTGATCAAAAGATTATGACTGCGAGATATGTTCGCGTATCTCACGACGATACGTTTTTAATTTCACGTTTGCGAGTGTAGATATACACGTACGTGCATTTGTATGCGTGCATGGGCACGTATGTGGCTTTCTAGGGAAGATGAGGATCCCGCGCTTCGGACCCGAGCGATATGCAAATTTCAGTAGTAACCCTTAAACTTTACGTCCTGACCTAGATGCTTACCTGTCTGAGTAGGAGGGAAGGAGGGGGATAGAGAGATGTCTCGCGATTATACGCGATTTACTACGTCGCCGAGGTTTAATTGCGAGCGCAAGGTCTTTGCGATATTGCCAAGACAGAATAGAACATGTCATTAATAGCCAGCATTTGCTTCTCTTTATAAGTAATTATAACTGCAAGGAACTGGTGAATTGAAAAAAAAACAGATGGAAATTTACTCCGTTGAATCATAAAATTTTAATCTTGACCCAAATAATGACCTAATCTTCTCCTATCTTGATCCACGTAGTTTAACTCGAAGAGATATATAAATCTTTTATTCGATGTTACGGTATACCAAGCAGGAATGAACAAAATGAATTCAGAAACTGTTTAGAAACTGCTCTTTTCATCGACACGAAATGTCAAATTCACGATTTCATTGATTTCCAATTGCCTTCGGCCCCTTTTTAATTCACCGATGTCTCTGGGCGCGACTATTTCTCCATTTTCTTCCACTTGTATGCATCCGCCAGATGCATTCCATAAACTGGAATGAGTTTCGCGATACTCCGACGAGGAACCGGGAGCTTTACGACGCTCTGTCTCCTTGAATGTTTCGTTGGATCGCGCGTCCTCCTTATATCACCTTAAGTCACCGTGTTCCGCGTTTCACGCCGGGGAATAGATAAGGGAGAAAGCGCGAGTGGGGCTGGCGAAAATGCGAAAAATGCCCCATAAATTTCGCCATATAATGGAGGACCATGAAACCGTTGACGGCCGGCGATCAATCCACCGTGCTCGCGTCTTAACGCTGCGCGACACTTGTTGGCGCGTAACTCACGCTTTTACTGCCGATCGGCATTACACGAGCATCATTTCTATCATTTTTATTTTCAATTAATTTTTCTCTCGTCTCCATTATTTTCAGTGACATGCATCCGGTTTGCTCGACTGATCTGCCCATTGGAGTGGAAATCTCTGAGAAATTGATGAATAATGAAATCCCTGGAGATTCGGTGAGCAAACTTCCAACAGAATTTTGCAAATCGTACAAAAGCGTATCATATATTAAAATTCCTGAATCAATAATACAATGATATATTAATCTGAACGGTGGATGAATATTTTGTAGGATAACAATAAAGGGAAAAGAAACGACGAAAAGGGTTTTAATTGGCATTACGCTTCTATTTATGATTTGCACAATAGCATTTAAATAATATTAGTTAAGACGCAAATTAAGACGCGATGAAAACAACCGGCGCAAATGTTTAAAACATATCTTGTATATTTATGCAACGAGTTATGTAGTAGTAGACGCGTAATGGGATCCGCAGCTTCTTACTACCAAATGCAAACATGGTGCCGTGCTCGTCGTGTAAATAAGCTATGCTTACCGACGAGATTGCCGGCCAGGTACGTATCACCAATCATTTGCCTAGGCTAATCAACGTTCGCCGCTCTTGTGATGTGGCTTAAATTAGAGGACGGCGAGCCCGGATCGCCGTGGCTTTGGGTTGCATTTGAATTGTGTATGAGTAAGCCTGGATTAATGGTTAACCCGACACGTGTAGCTAGCACGTTCATTTCAGTTTGACCCGTGATAAACTTTGCGTAATACACGGCCCACCTCGCGGTATCGCGTAGATAATCGTTATCGCCTCATCTAAAAGGCCTGATTATAATTAACGTCCGCGTTATAATCCTTTCCTCCCCCTCTTCCTCGCGTTACCAATGGTGCTCTATTTACGAAGGGCTTGCGTTATTTACACACGAAGGCACTATGTTTCTGTCGCGATATACGTGTATCGTAAGTCTGTGCTTACACGCAAAAAAATGACTGATAGTTAATAATATCAGTTAAATCTCAGTGACTAAGATTTGAACTTAGCTAAAAGGCTAATTGTTTTGCTGACATTGTTAAAAGTAGGTTATTACAGACAACATATATTTTCTCTGTGAGATACAAATTTATTAGTAGAAACTAAACTGCATATTTGTTTGTCGAGTAGCTAAGAAAGTGATAAATAATATCTACCATAATTATAAACAGTTTCTAAATATCTTATACGCCTAAATCTCAAGCATTCGACTCTATAAAGAATTAACTCTATTGAGCTTGTCCCATCGCATCGCTCGCATTAATTGACCAATTTTTTTCATTAATTACCGTGACAGAGTCTATACATCATTTTTCTATTTAATAAGTTTTCTCTACACACGAGCAGTTAAATCCAGAGATCCTATACAATTAAAGGATATGTAAAACAAGTTTTGTGTATGTGTCTTTTTACAATTTTTTTATTATATTTTTTTCATTGGGAATGTATACAGAATGCCTGACACAAAGCATACCAGTGCTCGTATGCGAGAGCTCATGAAGTTGAGCTAAACAGCTCTTTACTATTTTGCAAATAATTGACAATTATTTCTTTTCCTTTGATCCACGGTAACGATATCTTCAACCTATTCGCGAGTTACAACTGTTTAATCATTTAATATTTTTACTATCCTATAGTATTCCTGTTTATATATTTTTACTATATTAAAAGCCGTATTCTTGATGTGTATTCGCGAATGCTAAGTACACTTTTTTAATTTCCCAATTCTGCTTTTTTTATACGAGCGTCACGTATAAGATTGTTTGGTTTGAGAATCAGAAAAGCGTGATTAGCGTTGAGGTTTAGGCTCGTGCGACAGTTGCTATCACGCCGGCGCGCATTGCTTCCAAAGTGAAAGTTGAATGACCGCGTGGCTGTAGCGAGAAAGTAGGAGGAGTCTACAACTTCTCGCGAGGG
>NW_022639468.1:1092870-1113959 GCF_010583005.1 Odontomachus brunneus | reverse complement strand
GGGGGGGGGGGGGGAGAGAGTCATGCCATGCGTACCGCGTCAGGTGTCCGCCGGGAGCAAGCAGTCGCGTTCCGCATTCCATTCACGCGTCACGTCGTGTTATTCACAGCTCGCCGCAGCGATAACGCCGAACAATCTAAAACGCGAATCGGTACAATCGTTAATAACTCCACTTGTAAACGTCGTAGCAACTCGAAACAAAGATCATTGGAAAGGAGAAATCGCCGCGCTTCTGATAGATGTGAAATCGTCCTTCTGTGGAATACGAATCAAACAGTAATCATGTAAGTACAGATATAAGTTATTATATTTTCGTTTGAGTTGATATTAATCTATATTGAAAATCAATGGAAAATATTAACTTTCTTTTATATTATGATACAAATTACGATATATATTACGATACAAATATAAATAATGCGAAGTGTTCAGTTCTACATTTTTGACGGTATAAAGCGCAATTTAAAATAAAATAAAAATTATAAAAGTAGAGGAATTTCTGTCTAGTAGCGAGTATTTTTTACCGCAGCGTTGAGTATTCAAATAGTTAATAAATTTAGCTTCGGTAGAAACTAAGGTGACCAGATTTCCCAGCCCTGAATTCGGGACACTTCATAAATGTGTGAAGCGGGGGGAAAGGGATAAAAAGATCCGAAAATTATTCGACAATTATTGAAAATGATGACAAATCGGTGTTCTGACACTCGAAAAAATTCAGGACAAAGCGTGAAAAATCGGGACGTCTGATCACCTTAGCTGTGTATGTGTCAAAAAGGGAGGAGATTACTCCTCCCTTAATAATGTACTTACGATATGTTCTGACGACCGCACGTGTTTTCGGCACTCTAATAGTTATTTCCGCAGAAAACTCACAGGACACAAACGAAAGACGTATGAAATATAGAACGTTGTGTCCAGTTGCTCGGCATAAAAAGATCGTAGACGTGCGCGCTGTCAATCACATATACCAAAAATTCATTAGCGCGCCAAAAGTGCCAAAAGTGCGTTATGTGAGAACGCGCCAGTGATGCGAACGAGATCGCGCGTCTACAACGACGCGATCTGTACGGCGGACGCCTTAACCACTTGCTCGAGTTACTAACCACTCTAGACCAATCGCGTTCGTTTCACGTTACAAGGTTGTGATCGTGGTTATTCAATCTAGGCGTTGGTAATGAATCGCGCGAAATGCTCGATCTTTTCGCGCCAAGCAGCAGCCATGGATACACATCGATCCACATCGCTCCGCGTTTCTCGCGTCTTTTATCCATCGAAAGTGCGTCTCGCGCGTTAATAAGTGTCGAGAATGTCGAGAATAACGATGTGCGATCGTCGGGGCGTATCGTAAAGACATCATTTGTGAGTAATCTTCTCGTTTCTCCTCACGGTATATGCGGCCGGTGCTTGTCGCGACATGTCTCGCCGACGTCCCTTACATTTGCTAAAAACATCGCTCAAGTAGCAATAGAATCGGGCGATCATCGGATTTATTGAACGGAAATTAGAAATGTGATGACAATCGGAGAGGAAGAGAGAGAGATGCGGAATATTCGGGCGGTTGCGTCAGCTTGTTAGGAAAAGAGATACGGAGAGGGAAGTATCTCATAGAGCGCGTTCTTTTTGGCCACGGTGCCGTTTATATATTGATGTATATTTTCAGCGCGATTCAACAATCGCGCGACCATCTTGATTCTCCATCTTTCTGCATAGACCAACCGCCGTGAATACATCGATCGACATTGCTCCGCATTTTACGCGTCTTTAATCTGTCGAAAGTAAGTATCGCACGGAAATAAGTATCGGGAGTGTCGAGAATAGCAATGTGCGATCACCGGGGCGTATCGTGAAGACGTCATTTATAAGTAATCTTCTCGTTTCTCCTCGCGATATATGTAAAGTGACCAGATTTCCCAGCCCTGAATTCGGGACACTTCATAAATGTGTGAAGCGGGAAAAGGGGGGTAAAAAGATCCGAAAATTATTTGATAATCATTGTAAATGATGACAAATCGGTGTCCCGAATAACACTCGAAAAAATTCTGGACAAAAGATGAAAAATCGAGACGTCTGGTCACTTTAGTAGAAACGATATTCTATATAAATAAACACACATCATAGTTGCCACAGTTATATTTTAGCTCTCGTGACTAATCCTTTTTCTGCGTGCAAAGGGAGAGCGTAAAGTGGGAAGTTGAAGTTATTGAATCTCATCGTGTATCGATTTTCGTCGTTCTCCTCTTTCTCGTGAACTTCCAATTGTATACACGTGGTACGTTCAGCTGCTAATAAATTCGCGCCTAATCTTTCCGGCGAAGATTATCGAAAAACACGTCGCTCCAAATCGAGCGCCGTAAATCCGCAAGGACGGTAATGCGATCGAATCGCATGACGCACACGACTGTTCTTTATTTACGGAACTATCGTACGAGCTCCATGGTAATATTTACTCTTTCCTCTAAAGGAAAGAGGATTTCAACCGCGGACAACGTTGCCGTTGTTATTCTCGAGAGTCGTCATAGTGTTGTTGTTCGCTCCTTCATCCCTCTCTTATCCGTCGTACATAGTATTTGGCTAGGGGTAGTTTCAGCCTGCTACTGGCTGTGCGAGGAGTCCCTTTCGAGAGTCTGAAAATCTGTACTGTAGATGCACACGCCACAGCGTAAACCTCTTAATTGAGCAAACGAAAATGTAGTAATTTTAAATTAAATAGGCGCATATTTACATCTCAAGTCTATTAATAATGAAGTTGTTTTAAGTGAGATAGATTTGTACTTGTGTGTGTGAATCTCTGTATTTGATAGTTGTCATTTTGGTACGTATTGTGAAATTGTTCGGCATCAGAAGCAACCTTGTACGAGATGCTCGTATAAGAAAAGCAGAACTTGAAATTAAAAGGATGTACTTAACACTCGCGAATACACATCAAGAATATGATTCTTAATAGAAAAAATATTAAACGATTAAACGGTTGTAACTCGTCGAAATAGTGATATCGTTATCGTGGTTCAAAAGAAAAGAAATAATTGTCGTGATTATTTGCAAAATAGTACAGGGCTGTTTAGGTCAACTTCATAAGTGTGTTCTATTCGCACACAAGCATTGGTATGTGTTGTGTCTGACATTCTGTATACATTTGTAGTGAAAAAATATCATAAATTGATTCTGATCAGAATAATTCCGAATATTCCATAATACGTGCCCTGAAACTTGTCTCATGTAAGATATTTAAAAAGTTATTTAGAACTAAATCCGAGTTTTTTTTTCAGTCGAATTATGTTATATGTAATATTTATGTATGTAACTGCGATTTAATTGAAAAACTCTTATATCTAACTCTGAATTTAAATTATAATCTCACTTAAAACAAATTTAAAGTATATATATGTAACTATTAGTATAAACTTCAGAATTAGATGTAAGTTTCTTAGTTGAATTGCCATTACAAATATAATCATATATAATCGTATATAATCGATATAGTCGCACGTATAGTATGATTTAATTGAAAACTTAAGATCTAATTTTGAATTAAATCTGAGTATTTTATTTGAGACAAGTTTCAAGTAACGACTATCAATACAAACCTTGAACAACTCTTAGAAACAGAATAAAAAAAAGAAAGAAAATATAAAAGGCTAGTTCAGTTAAGATAATAGCTCTTAAGATAAAAAATGTCAGCGATATATTTTTTTATCAATTAATTATTGTTATGGCTAGTCAAATTGTCTGAACGATAATTCTGAATATTATCTCGCGACACACATATATAACAGACATGTCTTTTTATCTCGTGCATTCGCGAGGGACGTTCTCCTTTACAATCGTCGGCATACGTACCCAGGTACAATACGTAAAGTACTCGTAATCTAAAAGGAACTGCATCGTTCTCTAAGGACAGATAAACTGCGCCTTTCGACCTACCCAGGATCTATGTTGCCTTTAACTCTGCATTACCGGCGTACGTACGGTCGCGGGATATGAAAGTTTCATAACCGAGGGCGCCATGCATCGCGCTTCCGTTACGCCGCGCGTGGGTACTTCCGTTCGCTTTAATAAAATATTTTTATTTGCCGTAAAAATAGACGACCTCGGACGCGCGGATCGCTAATACCGTCGCCTCGGAAAATCTGACGTCGAGCGATAAAATGCGCGCACTTGCGTCACACGGCGAGCCGGTTTTTGTGCGTTACGCCAATTATAATAAAAAATTCGTCTACGCACGCCGCGCCGAACACGCAGTGTTGCATCGAGCGGAATGTTTGGTGACCGATATCCGGAGTCCAAGCCCTCGCATCGATCGGACGCGGATTTGCCGCGATCAAATAATTGATTACGCGTGTCGCGATGCAACGAGGCCAACGGGAGATCGGGTCGTTCAACCCCTTCCCCCCTCCTCTCTCTTTCTCTTTCTCTCTCTCTCTCTCTCTCTCCTTTCCGGTTCCGCGAAAAACCATCAATGACAGACCGTGTCCCAGGTCACGGAATGACGTCACGGCGGCGAACACACAGGTTAAGCGGAGAGTACATGAGCGTCGAGTATAACCGCGTTTACGCGTCGCGTCAGGTGAGCGATCTTATCAAAACGATACAATTGTTCGCACATCGATGGCAATAGCCGGGCCACAAAGACAAGTGGAGAGTTCAAACCCCCCCCCTCTCGCCCCCGGGCCGAACTAATAATGGAAAAGCTCGTGCGAGTTAGCGAGATCATTAAACTGCCGGTGCTGCTCGCGATATATCGGGCGCGATATATCGGGCGCGCAACTGAAGCCTAACTTAGCGCGAAAACGTTCAACTACGGTTAACCTTTCATGACACTTTGACCCCGAATCGCGGTCGCGTTCACCTGGTAACGCGCGCTTACCACCTTCTGGAGCGAGACTCGAATTATCGGCTGTTCATCGTTGACGCGCACGTCGTAGCGTTTCTCGGCGCGAGGAGTTACTTTACTTTTGTAGTCGTGGCCGTTCGCGTCGTCCTCCTTCACGTTTACATCGCGTTTACCCGATAATACTCGCGTACTGGAACGACGCGTAAATTAGCGGCTGCTCGCCGCCGACGCGCGCGAATCGTGATGTTCCTCGCCGCGAGTTTTTGTCGAGAACGCTCGTTTCTCTTCGCGTTTTTATTCCTTGCTCATTCCGTGTGTTTATGTTTTTTTTTCTGTTTGTTCAGGCCGCGTACCGTCCGACACGTCGCCTCGATCGCGGAAAATCGGAAGAGTGCAATTAAAAGTTGTTGCCGCCGTGAACTGGATTTAATCGCAATTGCGATCCGTGGTAGTAATTACGGCTCGTTCACCGGCGAATCGGTCGCCATTCGCTTCTGTCTTGATTTCCGATCCGGATTTCCTGTGATTTGCGTCCGCGATCTCGGTTTTCCGATAGATGGATGAATTCGAAAGATATTGTGTGTTCGACGAGATATGATACGTCGCGGATCTTTGATTACATGCGAGTATTGCGTTGTAAGATAAAAATATCATTGTTTGAATATTCAATCCTCGATATTTTTATTGTTTTAGTCTTCAAATACGAATATTTAAACTTTCAATAGAATGCATATATACATTCAATTACAATATATATTCAATATATGTATACATGCTCTCTATGCTAAAAATTTTAATATTCGCATTTGAAAACCAAAACAATAAAAATGTCCAAAAACAAAAATAATTATGTATAATTATAAAAATTATATATAATTATATATGGTTCATGTATGAAATTTGACGTAATATAGCCATATATATGACTATACACATAATCACATATAATGCATGTCCATACGGAAAAAAATGTTTATGCATGGAAAAATGAAAAAAATAGTTCTATTCAATTAAACATTGACGTCATAGGCTGTCACAAACATAAGTAATTATTTTAATTGTACAGTAGCATTTTTTACTATATATTAATATGATTATAATGATATGTGGTTATATCTCGTGACAACTTTCATAAATGATTATTTTTATTTATCTCATATACAATCATATTTTCATTTATTTACATATTTTTATTTATCTCATTTACAATCTGTATTACAATTCGTTAGATACGTAGAACTGTTTTATTGCTTCACGATACCTTTTGTTTGGAGAAACAATGCTTAAAAGCTTTTAATAATTTTCTCGCAATATCTGTATTTAATTAATTATAATTATGTTATATAATTATTATTTAAAATTGTATTGTTACATTTCTGCAATCAATAGCTATACGATAAAAAAAACAAACGATAAATGCTATCGCGCGGAACGCGTATTAAATTATTACATATAATTTATATATATATATATATATATATATATATATATAGTATCGTAATATTGCGTACGTTGTGTGATTAAATAAATCGTGTAACGGTACTGTTTACTGTAAGGTTCGGCGCGTTAAGAGTCGCTCTACCTTGATCGCGCGCGCGCCGGTCAAAACAACACATATATAAGTAAGCGTCGTACTTCTTGTCACACAGTCTCAGCCGCGAAAGTGTACACATCACGTGTACACACACGATGTATCCGACTTTTACGCAGTGATTATTTCGTGTATAAGAATTATTACAGTACTTTTCGCGTGCGCGCTTGTGACACTGTGACAATCATAAGATATGTGAGCGTTCTGTGATTTAAAGAGTACATGGAAAGAAAAGATTTGTTAATATGTGGACAACAAAAATATTAACTGCAGGAGCAAATTTTCTTGTTTTCATAGTAAATTTATTTAGTTGTGATAGCTAAAAGATTTGCTAATATATAAACTAAATCTTTGTTTGTTAGTATATTAAAAAATCTTTTAGTTATCATAATTAAATAACTTTTACTATGAAAGCAAGAAAATTTTCTCCTGCAGTTAATATTTTTAGTTGTCCATATATTAGCAAATCTTTTTTTTCCATGTAGCTATATTGTTAAATACACGTTGATTTTGTCGAATAACATAGAGAATACGCGATGTAATCTCGTTTTCTCGATATACCAAATATCTTCGTATCCTCGACTCGTCGAGACCGCGAGACCTCCCGTTCTCGTTATAATTAATTAGAAAAACTACTGTTTGTTTCAGATCTGGCGGAGCTTGCGGCCGCACCGTGGAGGCAGTTGCAGTTCCGGTGGATGCTGATGCCGCACCGGAGGATCTGGTTCGGGCAGAGCTGGGTCGGCTTGAAGGTACGTTCACGAAATCCTTGTGCTCCTCCACTTAACTCTTTGCGATCTAAAGTTGAGATATAGCTGTCAGTGTGACTTGAATTTCGATCGCAAAGCGTTAACCTGCTCGTACTCGTTAAGCCACACGTAGTCGTTCGTTAACCGGAATCCTTAAATCTAATCAACGAATCTATTTATTTTTGTTACAGATTTGGATACAGTGCGACGTGGCCGACCCTGACTTCGGTGAGTGCATATTAAAATTTAAGGTGAAGTTTAAAACAGTGTTGAATATTAATCGATTTTCTTCTATAGAAAATCACTTAGCAAAATTAATTAATCTATATATATATATATATATATATATATATATATATATATAATCAAACATGAATAATTTAATTGATTGATGAAATTAAATATTAATCAGTATAATCAATCATATCAAAGGTTGATTAATAATTTATTTCATCAATCGATTGAGTTGTTTGTAATTTTACATGCAGCTGTTAATGAATTTTGATTCCTAATTTATCGATTATTTTAGTTAAAGGACATTTTAATCGATTAATAGATCAACACTGCCTTAAATAATAGGAATTTGTTAAATTTCGTTAAAATCAAAGCGTTTTGCCTGTAGATTCTTGCTTCATGTTTTGTATGAAAGAAAGACACTACTCAAAAAAATTAAGCAATTATTTCCTTAAATATGCTTATATTATCTGGTAATAAAATTTAAAATATCAAATAGTTTTTTTTTTAATATTTAGCATGCATATAATCTTTAATAAAGATATTCATTTATACATTTGATTCTTTGATTATTTCACCTTTAGTTTCAATTCAGAATTATTCTACAATTATTCTACAATATTATTTATTTAGCACAAACTCTTAATTATTTTGAGTAGTGCATAATGAGCATTAAAATTGCTCCACCGCACGTTGAGCTTGAGATTACCTCGCTCGCGTGAATATGGATTGCGTGATCGCTGCGGTTAACAACTTATACGGGTTTTTGCGTCGCGATTGTGTTTTTTTTTTTAGATAAAGACGGATTTCGTGAGATTCAATTCGCCGAAATGTCGCGAACAGCTTCGTACTATAAAACTATCACGCATGAGAATCGTGACTACGTAATTCTTGATTACCTGGTTCACACTAAATTCACAGATTTTACGATCGATTTTCAATTGCTGATTTTTTTACATGTACATTTATATTATGCTCATATTGTACCGAGATTTTAATTAATATCTTTCATCGTCGATTTTTTATCCGCGATTCGCGAATGTGTTAAATGGCATGAAATGCCATGAATTCGCCGCAGCCCGAAATTTTCAGCTCGTTATATTTTTATATGCTATTCCCAATACGCGGATATATTTTCGAAATAATAAAAATAATGCCAAAATAATAAAAATAATAAAAATAATAAATATAATGCCGAAATTTACCGCTATAAACGTTTAGTAAATTCGTGTATCACGACATCGTAATCCGTTATTCGAGATTTGCAGGTTTCTTTTCAGGGTATGTCGATACTGCTCATTGATACCGTCGAAATATTCGCTGAGAAATAATCGTTAAAATGTAAACATTATTCGCGTCGCGAGTGTGTCAAAATGACATTACGAATTCGCTGGAGCCCGTAGTTCGCGATTCGCCATATTTTCACACGTGATTCGCGACTCGCGAATATATTCGCGAAAGTACTCCTGAAATGCCGGAACATATCGTATCGCAGCAGAAATGTGCTCAGTGAATTCGCGCATTTCGGCTTCGTTGCTCGTCAATCGAGTTCGCGGATTTCGTCGCAAACTTTTCGTCGACGCCGTCGAAATATTTGCTACACACCGTTAAAATACAAACATTAATCGCGTCGCGAATGAAGTGAAGTGTGATGAAGAGTAATCAGCGTGAGAGGTCGTAGGACGGAGGCTGGACATTGGAGGAGTTCCGGATGCGGAGCGACGCGATCGCAGGGATACAGCGACGGAGTTCGCCGGTGACTGGACTTGTCTGCGCATCGGTTGGTTTACACATGAGATGGTGAGTGTGAAATTTCAACGCTCCCAAAGCATTATCATGTAACGTAATGCATGCTGCAAAACGCTTTGATTTCCAACGAAAAAAATAGAGGTGGTGGTTTATTGTTTTCAAAATTGTATAATTTTACATCTCTCAGAGAATCATGTGTGAAATAATTATGTTATCTCCGATTGACTAGATCCGGATTATGTTATCTGGATGATTAACACTTAACTATTTGGACACTTGTCCTGATACAATCATTTTCTTGGATATTCTTATTTACATTTATGAAGCATAGAGAAATGGAAAAATTGTTATTACACTGAGAAGAAATACTTGAGAATTTATTTGTGTGGTACACAGTTTTATTTCTGTGAAATAAAGTCTGTTATTATTATTTCTGTGAATAAACTTTGTACCAAAAATAAATTTCTAAATATTTTTTTTCCATTTCATGGGTTTAATTTCATCCACATCGAGAAAAAATACTTGGAAATTTATTTGTGGAATATAAAATTTATTTTTGTGAAATAAAATTGATTTCTGCGAAATAAAATTTATTTTTGTGAGAGAATAAACTTTATATTTCACAAATAAATTTTCAAGTATTTTTTTTCTCAGTGCATAAAAATTGACAATATAGACAATTAATTAGTTGCCGCGGTTAACACTAAGAATCGCGAACGAGAACATATCGTATCAGCAGTGTCGAAATTTATCGCGGGCGAATAAGTATTTGCGGAAACGCGTCAAACAGCTGATACAGACCAGCAACGTCGGGGTGTTGAACAATTACGAGCGCGAGTCGCTCGTGTCCGGGGATACGTTGCAGCCTGTACACGTACGTGTTATATCAGTATACACGGCACGATGCGAGCCGAATCGCCAGCGTGTTTTCTCTGCCTGTGATGTGTGTTCCTCTCCACGCAGTATCCTCTTTTTTCCTTTTCGTCAAAATGACACTGTACAAAAAGTGGAGCAGATTAAAAAATTAAATTTCTTTGCGCGCGACACTTAACACGCTTGAGACTTTTTGTCTTCCATTAGCCTGCGTTCTTTTTCTTCGTGACATTACCGCTTGCCGTGCCGTGTCACGTCGCGTGCGCTGCTGCTAACCTCCCCCGGCGTTTTTTTTTTGCGATTACTCCCGTGCCGTTGTCGTTGTTCGAACGTAGACACGAAACGCGATGGTCGGAATGGCAGATTTTTTTCCCCGTGTCCGCAGGGCGGAAGGAGCCGAGGGCCACGTCGTATCCATGCACACGAGGGGGCGATATATCGGCCACATCGGTCGCAGGGGGTGGGTCGGGGGAAGGGAAGAAGAGGGTAGCGTGCGGCAGTTTCGAATGCGCGCTGTAGGTGCAACCGTGTGCAGGTAGGACACGCAATGCAGTTTTGTGGAAATTGGGTCAGCGAGTTTTCGGGTTAGAGAGAGAGAGAGACAGTAAGAGAGAAAGAGACGGAGAGCAGAGGAGGGACTGCGATGCGGAAAGACGAAGAGAGACGGGAAACAGGTTGGGGTAGGGACGACGAGAGAAACGATCGCGAGGGTGGAAGAGAGAAAGAGGGAGAGGGAGATGACGTTGAAAGGGTTCGAGGGGGTGAGCGAGCGAGAGAAGGGAACGGACGCGTAGCCTGGGTTGCTGGACCAGGGTTGGGAGGTTGTCGTCGTCGTTGGTGGGGGGTGACCGCGAGATACTGTGGATCAGACCGCACGAGGAGAACGCCGTTGCCGACGGTGAATCGAGGAAGACAGGGCAGACAGGGAGGGAAAGAGAGAGAGAGAGAGAGAGAGAGAGACCGAGCGGAGAGGAGGGCAGAGAGGGTTAAATGTATGTAAATTAAACGTCCCTCGACTTTATTTAGCGCGAGAGTTTAAAGGCGCGCATGGAAGTAACTCGCTCTTCCCGCCCCGGCGGAGTACTGTCGAATAAGGTACTCGCTCGCGAGTAGCGCGAGGGGGTTACGCTCACCACGCCAGAAAAGGGGTTGCATACGGCCGTATTCAGCGCTTGTTTTCTAAGAGCCGCGACTATAAATCCAGAGAGGGGCTTTCGTTCCCGATGCTCTTTGTATATAAAATTAGGTGCGCTGCGCCGTCGTCTTTCGCCTACGCGGAGTCGGACTTTGCTCGACTGGAGTTAAGCAGCGCGAAATGGAAACGGATTTCGCGATACATCGTGGGTTACTGCCGTCTCGCGTTGTTTGCTTCTCGTACCGCCAAGTCGATCTTCACTTCGCTTTGTTCGATTCATCTCGAGTTCAAAGCCGGAAGATGATCGCCAACCCTCGCAACCGAGAACGTCGGTACCCAACATGGTCAAATGGTAGTTCTCAGTTGGTACCTTGTGTGTTCACCCGATCACCTTCTCCATTCAAAGACGTATCGATGATGTCGAGATCGCGTTCATAGGATCGCTCGTCATCCGACATCGTCTCGAAGTACAGAGTTAGTAGTACGGGGCTCGAGTTCTCCGTCTCATTAGCGACGACGGAAGGACGACCGCCGCGTGTTCTGTAATTAACGTTTCGGGCCGCGGAATGGGGGCGCTCAGGGAACCGTGTTCGGTTCGACACGAATGAGACCGACCGGTCCTCCTTTGACTCGCGAAACCAGACCGGAAGTGAGCGGCCGCGCCGTCGGCTTCCGGTGCAAAACCGCGCTACCAGCACGTCATTTCGTCCCGCACAATGTGAACGGCGCGGTGGTCGCATTCGCGGCGCCGTTTCCACGTCTATCACGATAGTATTGTAATGGCACGATGAATGAGCCCACCCGCCCCCTGTCTGCCCGCCTGGCTGCTTGCCTACCTGCTTGCCTGCCTGCTTGCCTGCCTGTGCCGGCCGGCCCACGCCGACGGGCACGGCAACGATTTCGTGCGGAGCGAACAAACTTTCAAAGCGCTGAAATTGCGACTTATTGTGCCGACGCGGAAAATTGCGGATTTTATCTCTCGCCTCTGTGCGCGCACGCGAATTGTTTCGCGCCGGTAATGAGACGCGCGCTTCGACGAAACGCACCGTTGCTGTTGTTTTGCGAGCGTGCCTATCGCTGAAATTCCGCGCGCGCTGATCAACAAGCGCGAAGAAACGAGGCCGACCACGCTAGTGTGCGATCCGATAACGTAACAATTTCAATAGCGAGACGTGCGAATATTTAAGGTACATTGAAACTCGGAAAATTCGGACCGAAATTGGGAAACACGGAAAATTACCGCGCATGTGTAGCACACGTCCCGTCTGTTCCGCGAAACTTCGAGGAGACCGCATACTTTACTGTCCCCGCAGGACCATCTTGCTGCGCGACGACGCGCTCTCTCTCTATCTCTCTCTCTCTTGCGAGTCGACCGTGGGCAAGCCCCGTGTTCTTCCGTTCCCCTGGCACTTGGCCGAACTTTACGCAAGCCGAGGAGTCACGGACTTGCGAATTCACCGGTCGCGCATTACAAGCTCGCACTCGCTTCGTTCCGCCGGTTTCCCTCAATAATGGAGCGGGCCAAATGGCCTAATTTACTCGAATTGTCTAGTCGAGCAGTCCGGATATACATATGTGGCCGACACGATGGCCGTGACGATGACGATGAAGGCAACGACGACGCCTATGAGCGCGTCGCGCCGCGTCGCATCGCATCACATCGCATCGTGTTGGTCGACGGGGACAGACGCGTTCAGCACTGCGAGTTATGCATACTGTACACTACGTGTGAGGGGCGCAAACGGACACGTGCTGACAGGTATGCGCGCACGTGTGAGCCGCGCGCGCGCGCGCGCTCATCGTATCCCGAGTACGTCTCTTCATACCTTATTAGGCGTAGGCCAACACGCGGCTATACGGCTCCGTTCGAGCACTCTCCCAAATTGGGTCACTCGAGATACACGATGCGACGTGGCGTGCCGTGTATGCATGCGGGCACCTTAAATCCTAAATCCAACGTGACCGAGTATACCTTGGTTCGGCTTTATTTTCGATCCTTCATCTCGCAACTCCTCAACGATTTCCCGGTCTCTCTTTCTCTTTCTTTCTCCATTAATCTTTCTATTCTCTATTAATCTGTATTAGTCTCCCGCGTGCAATCATATTTTTTGGGACATACAATATTATTTGGGTCCATTAGACCCGATTAACTTTAAACTAATATAATTTCGTCAAGAATGAGTATTTTTGGACATATTTTTCTCAACATCTCAGATCATTTTTCTCAGACATTTCAAGATATAGAAAGATCTCAGTTATAGGATAGTGGCGCAATAAAATTGAAATTTGCAACCGGACCTATTCTGAAATTTTCCTGAAAAGTTGATGAGCGATACTCATTCGGGAACCAGCATTGCAGAGTTAACAACAATTAAAAATAGCTTTGTTCGATTCTCGACCAGCCGCGCGATTGTACTTGGCGACGAAATAAATTACGCGAGATATTACGTTACGAGATGGAGAATGCGCGCGCGATGGTACTAATAGCAGGTCAGGCATTAATAATGGAGACACCAACGTGGAGGTTTCGCAAGCGGTGATGAGTGGAAGGCAATTGTAAATGTTATCCTTTCGCACCGTGGAGTACCGCGAGCGGCGACGTACGTTAGCGGGTAGGATCACTTTTTGAACGTGAAACGAGAGTCAATATTAATTGACGTAGGAATTAACTGTCTTTGCTCGTCATTACGACCGCATGCGGCCACTTTCCAAACGGGGTCACCCGGCGAACATAATGCAATTTTCATTGCGAAGCTTGCGTGCCGTGCGCAGGCGGCTTAACGACGAAGCGAAGCGGTAAATGCTCTCTTTTTTTTGTCCCGCGGCGGTAAATGTTCCGCGAAGGGAAAAAGTCGCACTGCAAAAATAGGCATTAGTTAAGGTACGTTAATTTTTGCATTGAAAGGGGGTAACGACGCGCGCTCTCTCTTTTTCCTCTTCTCTCTCTTTCTCTCCCTCGTCTCGTAGGATCTCGAGTGCTATCGGAGCGCGGGCTATGTTTTTTTGTCGTTAAGTACTTTATATTTCGTCGATGAAAAACTCGCTTATGCAATGCGGTTTCGTGTACGGCGAAGCGAGCCGCCGCTCATTATGCGCGAGCAATTTGACGCAGATATAAATAAAACATTAAACGCGACTTCTCCCGGCAGAGGGAAGGCGCCTCCACGTGAGCCGTGCCGCGCACAATACGGCTGGAGTTATTAATTTAATTCCTCGCTCCGTTATGCGCGCGCTACGTTACCGCGAGTGCACCTCCATTCAAATTATAATTCGTGCGCCGAGACCGACATGCGCGAGAGCGACTCGCTCGGGGTGTCGCTTTATTTTTCAGCGCGCGGATCGAATTCTCGGCGAGCGTTCGCAGAATCCTCCTGACCGATAAGCTCAAAATCAAAATCTCCGACGTCCCCGAGATCGACAATCCGTTGGTGCAGCGGACAATCTAATTTGCGTATAATCGAGTACCATCGCGTCTGTTCGCGTCTCGACTTCGTCGTTTCGACATGCAGCCAAATCTACGTCGACGGCTGAGACGATGGAGAATTCGACTTAAGGATAAGGGCGAAAATGGCGCGGTTAAATGGGATTTAAGAGCTTCGAGGAAAAAGTAACGAACGCATCGTCGCGCTCCTGCATCGAACTTTATTACCAGCCGGCAATACGTGTTATCGGAGATTCGTTTATCCGGGTTTGAGCGCGGGAGTCGATTAATTTCGCGAGGGCGGCGGCGGAGTCATCGGAAAATTTCCTAATTAACCTTCATTATATCGCAGGAGGGCGCGGGAGGTCGTAGATTGGCTTCCCGTTAGCGTTACTCGCGCTAAGATAAATATAAGATGGGCAAGAGTGAACCAGAGAGAGAGAGAGAGAAAGAGAGAGAGAGAGAGAAAGAGAGACAGAGAGAGAGAGAGAGAATGAGAGGTATCGTCGTTCTCTCACCTCTTGGCTCACTTCGTCTCTTGGGCCTTCGCGCTCTCGCCTTGGCTGCTTGATCGCCCAGCAAGGAGGAACGCAGGGTAGGGTGGGGAGGGGGGGGGTGAAGTATAAAGTAAATAGCTGTCACGAGCGATCGATGCTGGGATATTAGGAAATTCGTCGATCCGGTTCACGCTGGAGGCGTCTCCAGCCGGCAGCTATTAAGCGAATCTCGATCGCAGCTGGCTTTAGCGAGCGGGTATCTCGTTGGCTGGTCGCGACGACGATAATTCGGTCTGGCTCACATCACTGCACTGATTGCATTGTGCATTCTTTGGTGTATCAAGTATGGCTACAGAGCGAGAGAGGAGGGGCAAATGTTGGGGTCGAGGGGTGGAGTGGGATAAGCGACGATCGATGAGTTGTATTAAAGGTAGATGCTTTTTTCCTATATCGAACCTTTTCTAATTTTGTGGAATATCGCCCGACCCGATATTATATCGGCAGTTGTTATTTATAGCGCCGTGGCACGCGGAGGAGCTCGCGAGATATATCGGTGACTTCTCGTCTCGGACAATGTAATGTATTACATCGCCCGACACCTGACATTAATCTTCCCATTGGATCCTGATAACTTTCATTCGCGATCTCCCTCAAATTTGGCTTGTATCTTGCCGGGGAAGAAATGGTGCGATTAGGGGCGAGCTCCCAATGGTCGAAACTATATAGTTATTAGCAATTTAGATTTACGAGCTGTCAGTGAGGAAGTAATCTTCACGACTGCATTGATTATCTTATCCCGATTGACGGGATAACAGTTGTCGAGGCAACCTGAGCGATGAGTCTGTATCGCGAGATGTGAAAATTTTGCCCAAGAATATCGGAATATAAACGGTTTTAAGCGGTTGCTTTCTCTCTGATTGTATGCGCGATTATAAACTGGCGGCTGAGTTAAGCACGTCTGCTGCGATAGTACGGATCGCGCGTTGCGTATCGGCTGGTGCGAGTTTGCATGTCTGGGGCACCGACTGCAACAGCCGACGCCACCGCAGAATTTCAGTCCCGAGGGCTAGCGCTAAACAAGTTCCTAACATACATGCATAACTGCGCCAGTCGTGCCCGTTGATCGGTTATTCAATCAAGCTTTCTGTACGACGATATATAGAACTTGACAAAATTCGCCAAGGAAGTCCGATGCAAGCTGGTGCGCCAAATTAGACGAGAAACTCGTTTCTGTTGTTTTAAGCGTGAGTTTGGCTTGGGCAGTAAGTGACTTTCATTTCCATCGCGCTTTTTGGTTCTTTAATAATTCTCTAAATTTCTCAGAGTGGAATTTTACTCGAAACGAATGAAAGGGACAATATTTTCACTTGAAGTGACAATGAAAACATTACCACTCGAAATCGCAAGAGTGAATGTGTTTAGAATAAATGCTGACTCCATATGAGCGAATGTTTCAATCGATTGGAATGAATATGTTTCTGCGATTATATCAAATTTATCCTTCAATTTTGAATGGAACCCAACAATTCATAGTGGAGAGTTCGCTCTATATGAATGAACAATCACTCGAGATCGAGTGATTCGGTGATTATTTCATCTTTCGTGTAAAATTTGACTTATATAGAGAAACTTAAAGAATATAATGAGAGATTTTCTAATTTTTGTAAATCCTTTGTAATAATATAGCGATATCTATATCGTTGACCTCGGCTGTTCTAACCCCGATATCGGTGGTCTCGAAATTGTGTGTGAGAAAGAGAGAGAGCTATGAGATATGCCAGTAGGAAACATATTTAGCACCACTTAGTCTGCACGCGTACTCTTAACGTATATTCAGCGAATAAACGTCGTTCCGCAACGTCGTCCGACGAAAAAAGACATTATTCTCCTAAGCGGTTTAGTAATCGATGTGAATAACTTAAACCACTTAAGATAACTGCGATCCTCTTATCACGGGCGGTTTTCATATCTTCCTTATTATCTGGCGAGTGTTGCGGAGCCATCGTGGCAACCTGCCGTTGCCAATCACGGCGTCATGTGCGCGACTACCCGCGATAAGGCGGCATAAGAGGCGATAACCGTTACTGTCGAGAGTTCCAATAGAAAGACGATCGCCCTTCCGCGGTTATTCGCGGCACGTCGGCCACTACAACATCTTTTCCACCGTTTACAAGGGCGTCGATTTAGCCCGCGGAAGTTTCGGCCTCGACGTAGCAGCGGCCGACGAAATTGCGTCTCGTATCGGACGATCGGTCCGTGCGCCTTTTGCATGGACCGTGTGCGGCTTGTATTAGCCCTCCCGGCGACCGGGACCGTTTAGCCGGTAATCCGGTACGGAAGCAAATAAGTTAAAGTTCGCAAACTTGCCCCGTCGTGTAAACTTAAAGTACTTGGTCGAAACGTTTAGGAGAGACACGCGCGCGCCCGTCCGCGGACGACGGCGTTATACGGTGGGAAAGTTTCCGAAGGCGCCGTCCTCGTGTCTGGCTGTGGGCGTTTTCGACGATGTACCTCGTTCACTTCCTACGTAGGTGGGTAGGCGGGTAGGTGGGTGGGTAGTGTCCTTAACCACGGTTAAATTATCGCTAGTCAGGACGTTGCTTAAACGGCCGTGCGACTCTAGCTCGTATTAGCGCGGATTCGGAGCTTACGCGGATTAAATGTTGCGCGCGGCGCATTGTTTCGCGAACGGAGTTCCGATAATGGTCGACTGAGGTGTCGTTATTCGCTGCTAATGATTGCTGCACTTCCTCTTCCTCCTTCTCCTCCTCCTCCTCCTCCTCCTCTTCTCCCCTTTCACTCTCCTCTATCACTCTCTCACGATATTGAAATTCCATCGCAGTAAAAGCGCATTCCCCACAAAAGCTCCGGTATAGCCACGGACTAAAAAAAGATTTCACTGCTTATTATTTTTTACTTCGCCATGTAGCCTCCCTCCATCGGAGGACTACGAAGGAATCTGAATATAAAACTGTTAGAAAATTAAAAAATATGCGGTACGATGAAGAGAGATGCAATAATACGCTCTGTATCATTGTCTTTCAACACTACTGCACGTCGTCATGCAGTCAACACGTTCGCTACTAGAGTTATTTGCAAAAATTTTTTTACTACAGTATCTTGTATTTTTTTCTACATACGAAAAAAGATTTTACTGCGGTAGCTAATCATAGTTTGCTGAAAATATATTTGTTGTTACATAGAGAAAAATATTTGATTATATTAACGTGAAGTTTAATAAGTAGAGTGATCGCTGATGTGATTCTGAATGCCAAAAAAGTTATTTGTTTAATTGAATAAAGTTATTATTAATGATAGGAAAAACGTACATACCGTTGGTAGCGCGCGCGAAAAGGTTAATACAACCAAACTTTTTCCTCCGTGTGTATCTAAAAATTTGCTGCTGTAACTAAAACTTTTGTTACTGTTGATACTACATCGGTTTTAGTCTATAGCTATACTTTTAGGTATCCATATGGTACCAACGAGATTTAGCTACCACACATAGACTCTTGCTATCGCAGCTAACTTTTTTTCCGTGTAATTGCATAAAACAGATTTAATTTGATAATGTGGCCGTACCAAAAAAGTTTTTGCCGTCACTCACGTGTGACGCTGGTCTCTCATGAGAGATCGTTGCGTCACACATGTGTTACGCTAGTATAAAACGTGTTAAATTCTAATATCCGAGATCTCTCGCACAGTCATAATATCGGCTTCGTGTCATTTAAATATGTCGGCGGGGAACGTTCGCGGTGTTCCAGATGATCTCGTAATTTTCTCGAACAATATTCCATTCGCTTCCCGGTTATCGGTGAGAGAATCGAATTTG
Organism: Odontomachus brunneus; assembly: GCF_010583005.1. Taxonomy (NCBI): domain Eukaryota; kingdom Metazoa; phylum Arthropoda; class Insecta; order Hymenoptera; family Formicidae; genus Odontomachus; species Odontomachus brunneus. Next base: position 1,095,047 of record NW_022639468.1, on the reverse strand, counting down.
TTGCGGCAAATGGATATTTATGTGACGTACCTCCACGGTCTCTCGACGTGAACGGCTTTACGCCTCGTGAATGTCAGCGAAGAAAGAAGCGAATGCAATCTCTCGTGCTGTTCTCTAAATAGATCGGGCATAAAGTGCATCGCACCGTTACATTGATACGCAAACGGACAATGTGTGCTACGCGTAACACCAGTTCTCTTCGACTGATTGCGACCTTTGTAGAGTGCAGGCTATCGATCTTTCTATCTCGCGTGAACTCGTGAAAAGTGGCGAGTTTTATTGAATATGTCAATGAGACTTCTTTTAGGTATTTCTTTTCTTAAATACTTAGGCATCTATTGATCTATTGATAGGCATCTATTAATACGGAAGTTAAATTTCGTCCGCCGATATGCATTTGAGTGTCGATCATGTATCTTTTTTTCCCGCTGTGAACTCGTGAAAAGTGAAAGTTTCATTGAATTCGTCAATGAAACTTATCTTAGATACTCAAATATTTACTAATGGATTACGGAAATGAATTGAGTCGTTCACTGATATGCGTCTCGCTATCCGTCATGTATCTTTTCCCCTTAGCTCGTGAAAAGTTTCATTGAATTCGTCAATGAAACGTTTTACTTTTCACGAGTTCCCGTTAAGGGAAGAGAGATACACGGTGTACGGTGTAGAGCGATCGTTCAGTCACCTGCGATTTATATTTCGTCGCGTGGCGGCAGTAGCCTAAGCGCGTAAACTTTATATTTTCCGACGACGCCGGCGCTATTGGAGAAATGATATTGCACTCCATTTTCAAAAATCGATTTCCTTAAAGGTCGGGCGTGGCAACGGGCGCTCCTGGTTTTAATCGCGCCCATTAATCGTTATTTCCGCGGCTCTCGCGCTGCATCGGACGTTATTCCTTTACAGCGAGAGGCGTTCCTTAATTTACCTCAGGTTGCTCGCGACAGTTATCCGCCGCGAACAATTTTCGCGGAACCTGCCTCTTTGCCGTCGGCGATGTTATTGCCAACACTTGTGCTTTAAAGCGCGGCGCGCTCGAAGTCTGCGCCATTTCCGCGAGCTAAAACTCCTCGACGTTGAGCGTACGCTGGTAATAATCCTCGCGCTTATTCGCGACGCAATGAGCAATCGGTGCGCACAGCGAATCCCGCCGTGTACCGTCGGGGAAAAGAGACTCACCGAAGTGACGCCGGTATCACGCCGTAGTTGAGACTCTCGCTCTTCGTTCGCCTCCTCTCGGCTTTAATTTAGGAAATGCGATAAGTGTAGAAATAAGTAGCCGCGTCGTTGCGCGACGCCTTCGGCGGGGGTCTTCTTGCACGCGGCATCGGCCGTTTGCCAGTGTTCGAAATCCAATTTCTTGCCGGCGGAAGCCCCGGGAAACAATGCGTCCTCGTTCTGCCGTCCCGATCCTGAAGTCCCTTCTTAATCTTTTAGTTCTCAGCCGTAAAGTGTCCGGCTGTAACAAGTTACGGTCCTGGAAGTGGAGCGGCTGTGCGGAGCGGTGTAACAAGAACAGGACGCCGTTCCTTCGTCTCGCGACTTTCGTATTGGTTGCAACTTCGTGGAACGATACTTCGCGAGTTGCCGGCGTTCTTGCCGGCTCGAGGCAGAGCGACATAGAGACGTCGAGGTCGGTTTCGATCGCGAGTAACACGCGTCGCGGTACGCGTTTTTGCAGGCGCGCCGTGTATTCGTCTACGTGCGAAAATAGCGCGTCCACGCGTACCTTGGCTCAAAAATAGACCGCCCTGCATTCCGGCACAATGGAGATGCGCTAACTCGTGTGGGATGCATCGCCGTCCGGGTCAATTTTCAGTCTGTATCATAAAGTGTAAGCGAAGGAAGTACGACGTCACAGTGTAAACTCAATTCTCGCTGTCGGAGCACACTACGGAGTAGACGTCGGCCGATCGAGTAGAAACCCAAATACGTCGCGTTCTGGACCCGGCGAAATGCACCTGATGCAGATCTCGATTTCCCGGGTCTAACGCGTCCCGGAAAGCATCGCGTGGGACTTGAAATCCGATTCCTCGCGGCCGCGACAACGGCGTGTTCGTTCGCGTAGCGTGGCTCATGTAGGAGAGATTCCCGGTGGGCGCGAGAGAGATAGAGAGAGAGAGAGAGAGAAAGAGAGAGAGAAAGAGAGAGAGAGAGAGAGAGAGAGAGAGAGAGAG
>NW_022639468.1:1072303-1092516 GCF_010583005.1 Odontomachus brunneus | reverse complement strand
AGAGAGAGAGAGAGAGAGAGAGAGAGAGAGAGAGAGAGAGTCTTGTTCAGCCTCGAGGGAACCCGGGTGTGCGCCAAGGAGAGATGAGGCAGGTTGTAAGAGAGGCAAGCCGGCAGGGTTTGAGACCGGCATCGCGGCGGTTTCTCCTTGCCTTAATCGCTCTCTCTCTCTCTCTCTCTCTCTCTCTCTCTTGCTCTCGCTTTCTCTCTCTTTCTCTCTGTCTCTTTCTCTCTCACACGCTTTCTCTCCCTCTCCCTCTCGCTTGCACACCGTGCCAGCATGATATTGGACGCTGTGTACTCGCGGTGTATTCGAGTACCTACTCCGAGTCTCGGCTCTCCCGGTCCTTTGGCCTTGGACGGAAAGCATTGACCTCGGCGTTCCACTCCGAGGGCACAACCGGTCACGTGGACCACGGTCTACTACAAAATACATACTTATTCGCTTACTCTCCCTCTCCCTCTCTCTCTCTCTCCCCCCCCTCTCTTGTGCTTCATCCTGCGACTCGTAGCCTCTCCTCGTTCTCTTCTCGGTCTTTCTCTCTCCGTCTGTCTATCTCTGCCTCTCCGCCAGCCATGATTCCTCTCAAACGTGGCGGACGCTGGATACACGCGTGGATCGTACGTACATCGTGCGCGCTTGATGTAAACGCCCTCGCTTACGTGGAGTCTCGCGTGAAGTTGGAAACACCGTTGCACTCCTGTTATTATTCGCTTCGTCTTCCTGTCTTATGTGGCCGCGGACATAACGCGCCTTAAACTCCGATATTATGCGCCGCGGGAAATATCAACCGATGGCGGAAGCGCGATGGTTCATGATGGAGCGGACGTCGTGGAGTTGCAGCGGTCGCGATTTTGCGAAATTGGCATTCGTTGCGCCAGGACGTTGACAATCGGAATGAATTGAATTTAACGGGAATAAGACGTGCTTCCTTATGCCCGGGATACGTTGTTCGCGTAACACAATCACGATTGAAACGCCGCTGAAACCGCGGCAAACACGCGCCCTATTTTTGCTCCAATTATCGTCGATTCGTTTCGCTGCTCCGTCGACGGCTTCGTTGACTTGTCTCCGTCATGGACCAATCGAGAAACGAACCGCTCTCCTGGAACATGTACAATCTATCTACCAGGGAGAAAACGGGCCGAAATACCGATATTATTATTCATAAAAAGCAAACAGTGGTTGTGCGCTGTAAAGTGCCCCCGAGGCGTACAATTCAATGATAATTTCAAAAGTCTACGTCAATGGAAGTTCAACTAATTCATATGAAAAATTAGGGGCTTTAATTACCGCAACAATGAATGTTGTTTTATGGCTTGTGTTGGTGGAATATTTCAGTTTTCATGCACGTTACGCGGCTAATTGGCTCGACTAATATTGCAAACTGCATTATTTATACTGTTGCGTTTATAACTTTCTTATTTACGTTGTGTTTATTTTACGCGATGAAACATGTTACACACGGTGTCGCTAATTGGCTCGAAAAATATTGTAAGCGACTGCCGAAAAATATTTCGCCAAACCAAAAATATTTCGAGACATTCAGATGGATAGAGAAATGCAAACGTATAAAAGATGAAAAGAAAAAAGCCACGCCGATATCATGATACACGACGCGACTAAGGATTCTCAGAGCGATCTCTTAACAGAATTGTCGTTGCGTTATCGTCGTCAGCGTTTATGATAAACCGAGCGAATAGGTACGTGGGTCGCTAACTCTGAGCGCCGTCAGTGGCGCGGCGAAAAAGCAATATTGATCTTATGCTAATTTTGCTACTGAGTTATGAAGGGTTCGTGCCGAATAGGATAATTTATTCGCTTGTTAATACCAACTTGTACACACTGCCGCGACCATGTCGGACGTGCGCACCGAAATGCCCGTGTCCAGGAAAATCGGATTCATGCCGTGAACCGACCGAAATTTCGTCGCGGAATCGCGGTACGTCACGATGACGTAAGCCCCGCGACGGCATTATGCTCCGGAGGAGCAGAGACTTTTCACGTTGACGCGTCCTGTCGCAAAGGACATTCGCTCATTTCCTAGGGTGCAGTCGTACCGGAACTTTCGAACTCATACATTTATAATACCGACTCCATTTTCGTGCTCGGCCGTCGTGGATGCGCCATTTGTTACTCCGTCACGACGTACGAGCGAATGCGCCACCATCGGATATTTACATTGCGGATCCGTCGTCAAAAGTTGCTGGAGACGCGTATGATTTGAATTATGGTAATTGTATTTTCGAGCTAAAAATCACAATGTAGAAAACCTCCATTCTTCTCCGCGGTTATTGTCGTAGGAGCTCGCGGTTTATCCTTTCTCATACTTGACGCCAATTACTCCATCGGATCCTGTTATTAGTCTTTCCCTGTGATCTATATATACAGGGTGTCCGGTAACTGATCGAGCAACCGCCGTGTACGGGTAGAACGGATCAAAATAATCATAAAAGTTATATACTATTTTGAAAATTTTTCAATATTTATTCCATAATTAATTAAAATGTATAAACGAATAAGCTCACGAGAAGCGGTAGGACAGGCTCTGTGTGTAAAAGAAATGGCTTACCTCTTAGCAACGATAAGTAAACAGCTGATTTCGAGGCGGAGTAATGTATACGTGTCGCTTGTTACTCCGCCTCGAAATCAGCTGTTTACTTATCGTTACTAAGAGGTAAGCCATTTCTTTTACACACAGAGCCTGTCCTACCGCTTCTCGTGAGCTTATTCGTTTATACATTTTAATTAATTATGGAATAAATATTGAGAAAATTTCAAAATGGTATATAACTTTTATGATATTATTTTGATCCGTTCTATCCGTACACGGCGGTTGCTCGATCAGTTATCGGACACCCTGTATATATAATAGCGTTGCGACTTTTACATTTATACTAACGATACATATATTTATACTAACGATATTTATACTAACAATAGATATACTTATAAACGATAGTGAAAATGTTTAAAATCGCGAGAGTAAATGTTTCACTCAAGCTTAAAGTAGGTGAGTATTTTTTCATGTGTGTGACGCATATAGTATATTAGATTCACTTCTCAATTTCGAATAAAAATATACACTCGACGACTTAGAGTGAAGAATTCACACTATATGAGTGAAAAATTATTTAAATTCGAGTGACTTGGTGGTCACTCTATATTTTCCCAGTGAAATTTCTCTTAAAAAAATTTACTCACTAAATTTCTTGGAATGGGATCTCACTCAAAAGAAGTGAAAAGTGGCAGTCTTCTCACTGGAAGCTGCGGTGAAAATACTGCCATTTGAAATCGCGAGAGTGAATGTTTCACTCAAGCTTACAGTGGATTCTAAATCCATATGAGTGAATATACGGTCGATTACAGTGAATATGTTCACATGACGATAAAATATATTAGATCCACTTTTCAATTTTGAATAAAAATATTTACTCGACGATTCAGAGTAGAGAATATACTCTATATGAGTAAAAAAATCACTTGAATTCGAGTAACTCGATGATCACTATACTTTTCGAGTGAAAATTCATTTGAAAAAATTCAGAGAGTAAAGTCCTACTTACAAAGTGCCGAAATATATGAAATGCATGCCGTCTTACAGATAACGTAATCCATTAGAATAAACTACTGTAACTCTCGTCGATTCAAATTATCCATACTAAACTCATGGTTAAAATTCGCTCGATCATCGGTAGCGGTGCTGCGGTAAAACGTCGTGGGCAATTTTGCCGATTAGTTTCCTACGCTTTTCCCAGTTTGTGCGCGTTGCAAGCGTTGTCTGTCGCGAAGACAAAAAGAAACATTAGTAGCTCGCCCTTCGACGCGGTCGTCACAATGGGCGCCTTACCAACCCCATCCATCATTCGTCCTGTCTTCGCTGTCCACCGTATTGCCTCCACTGCAGAGAGATGGTCCGCGTAGGGTCTGAAACGCAATCCGAAGTTCCGCTCGATCGGACGTGTATACATGGTCGTAGAGCAGCATTCGACCGGCTGCTGATTCGTATTTATGAGCCCCTAATCCGACCCGATTCGACAGTTCGCGCCTTCGCGAGTCCGACCGTGGACGCATTATTGAAGTGCTCGCGAACAAAAAAGTGTTCCACTTTTCGTTGTTTTCTTCTTTTGTCCCTTTTTTCCTCGCAATAATATCGTGGCGCTGCCACGAGGCAAATGCCGATGACGTGTTCGCCGCAACAATAACGTTACTAACTCTGACAATCGATGCGACGTATGAGCGTGGATAGGACAGGAAACCGCGACATGAGTTCCGTCAGCGGTGGTTTTCAGGAATGCTGCGAATTTGTAAAATTATCGGATAACCGGTAGAGCGCTTTGCTGGCGCACTAACGACATTAGAATGTTTCCTCGTGGCTGTTCGACGGATACATACCGCGTCTCTTTGGCAATATCAACGTGAGTGGAGATGTCTTGAAAGCGTACAAGCCTTTAATCTTGCAGAATTATGAGTATCGATGATATTTCTAATAAACAAATGTCATCGTTTCATCATGCACAGTGGATCTCAAACGTTTTCGAAAAGCGCAATTACACATAACATTCGTTTACGAGACGATTTGGAATGGCACATTTATTTTTCTTTGACGAAATTAGAGGCGCATCAAATGGTTATAATCTTCAGTCACTTATGGACTCGCGAAGTAATTAGTTTTGGCAGGAGCCAAAGGGACGATACAAACTGTAAACAGCTCGCGATCCTGACCATTTGATGCACTTCTAACTCTATCAGAGATAACGTGTCAAAACCATTTCGAGTATATTCTTAATTACAAAACAGTCTGTATACATTTGATCGAATGAAATCGCAGCGCTTTAAATTGTCACAATTAAGGCTTATGTTAATAATTGTTTTCTGAAACTTGTCTCATATGAAATACTTTTTAGATTTTTACTCAAAGTTAGGTGCAAACTTTTCAGTTGAATTATAATATAGGTGACATAATCGCAATTCAACTGAATTCAGAGCTGAGTATTAAAAGCGCTATGTATGATATACATGCGTAGTAACTGATTATGACAGAAGTCAAAGTGACAGAGTGCAGAGTGTAACGATATAAATTTAGAGAGAAAATTTTACTCTAAAGTAGAAAACATTTCTCAAGTAATTTTTATATACTTCATGCAACATAACGCAAATTAACGCGACAGTGTCTTGAGTGAACGTCAGCAGCGGCCCGCAATTACGACAACTTGCGACGTTGCATCATTCGATCAGGATCATATGTCAACCGTGTTATAACCAGGCATACTCTATCGTGTTACGTTACGAAAATTCCAGCTCGATTCGCGATTGTTTTCATAATATTATTCCGGGCATGATCCGCATGTAATCCGCGTTGAAATCCGGCCAGATTGTCGCCGTCGTCGAACGACGACACACCGGCGTAGAAGCTAATCACGCGTTTTGTCGCATTGCTCGGTAGGAAGGGCCACTGTTAAAGGCACTCGCCGTTTGCATGGCCATGATTAGGGCCCGCTACGTGCTGCGGACGGGGGATTTGAGGTTCGGGGATTTGTAGTACAAATACGACATGTGGACCGACCTACCAGCCGTACGACCGTACGACCGACCGTATAACGACCACCATAGCACGTACGATACGTCGGACAGCGGCCGCGCGCGCGCTCGCGTAACACGGCTATGGAGCCCTCGTTACAACTGCACAACTACCAAACTGCATTACTGCTGCTGGGAATCTCTGCGTAACTTCGGCATAGCCCGGGCGGGGCTATTTCCCGCGGGGGTTTCCACGGCTGTGCCGTTCCGCCGGACACGGAGCTCCGTTCCGTGCTCTTGCTTCTCAAAGGTAACGGAGGCTGGGCAACGGCTTCGGTCCTCCACCCGGAATCGCGCTCTCTCTCTCTCTCTCTCTCTTTCTCGATTTCAGTCAACGATGTTGGATTGAATTTCGGTTCCCGTCGAGATCTGGACGCGGGCGCGATATACGAAAAGCCGCGGCTATTGATCATCCGCGCGAACGTCGACGCAACACGTCGGATGTATAGATTGTTATTTTAGCTTAACACTCGCGCCTCCTCCCCGTAAAGCTGCTTCGCCGCGAAACTCCCGCTAATGATTAAGGAAGATTAATGGATAGACCGCGAGCTCTCTCTCTCTCTCTCTCTCTCTCTTATTTAGCCGTTGCTCTCGAGGCCGACGCGCGAATGGATGATCGAACATTTCGAGAACCGATTGGAATTAATCGACCGTCGATCCGCCGGCAATTCGTTGGAAAGTAAGCGATACCATGACGGTTGTGTCCAGCGCGAGTGTCGGGGGGTTTCGCTCCCGGAGGCGTCGTGCTGAACACCGGTCGTCGTGCCGCAAATGCGCTCGAGCGATGCAAACGAGACCTGATTTCCCGTCTTCCTGCTCCGATTCTATCCTCCGCGGCGACCCTCGGCCGCGATGAGCTGCGTAATTCCCCTCGGCATTTTTAGAGAGGTCCACCTGCTCTGCAACATCCCGCCAAGGCCTCCTGTTACGGGGCTGTTTTGAGATTGTTACGGTAGACGCCGGTCTGAGTGCTGCTTGTTTGCTTATTCCAGCAAAGCAAACGACGCTTCCTGACGCAGCACTAAGTATATAGCGGCCTTTCTCAATATTCCCCGTGGAGCAAGTTGCAAGAAGGCAGCGCGTTGTTAAACAACTCGAGTATCGTTACTATTTTCGTCACTTGTTATGGCGAAATAAAACGCGAATAGAACGTTCCTCCTGCTTCTCCCCTCTCCATCCCTCTCCCTTCCTTCACTGTTCTGTGCCCGAGGTGGATCGCGATAAATTATGCAAATTCCGACTGGATATTTACGTACTTTTTGGCACGCTTTTAATGCGCCTTGCCGAAGTTTCGAAGCGTGTAAAACGTTAAACGTTCCTCTTAAATCTGCGACGGAGGAAAAAAGGGTGGAAGGAAGCGCGGAAGATAGAGAGGAGCTGGTACCTAAAATTTCCATTAACGCCCGACTGCGCGACGACTCTAAATTATGACTATAATGTGTAAGAGGAGAGACGGTAACAAATGGTAAAATTATCCGGAAAATTAAGTTTTATAAAAGAGTCGGCCGCGCGGTCCGCGCGCGAGAAACGGCTTCCCGAATCGCACTCGGATCGTAAACATGACTGGGAACCATTAGACCGCCGCGGTGCATCCCGCGTGGATTCAACTAATGTGAAATATTCTCCACTTCATTTAGATCCCATTATCTATTTATGCGCTCGCCACTTTGCCTATCACTTCGGGCCTGCTTCTAAGCAGGTTAGCAAAGTCACGCGAAGTTACACCTAAGTCTTAGTCGAATTTAATCGCCGAGTGAAACGTTAAGTAATTAATTGCTCCATCTATGCGTGGAGAATATATTATTTCTTTTTCACATAAATTTTCTTCAATTTTATTATATTTCTAGTAGTGCGGTAAAACAGACTGTTAGAAAGGTCTATTTCTCTCTCTTGCTAAAGAGAAGTAAATTTTCTATATCTAAACAAGTTCTCGGAGGTATACAATTTAAATGAAGAAGATATAAGCCGAGTAAGAGACGAGAAATGAGAGAGAGAGAGAGAGAGAGAGAGAGAGAGAACGCAGATTAGGTGTGAATATTTAAATTACGATAGGAGATAATAACGTTTGACACGTGTCGAATATTTTTTCGTATTTGCAACGTACGCGGTGAAACAGCTTTTCATGTTAAACCTGCATCCCCATTATTAATATTAATTCCCCGATGCTCGACCACAATTATTTACATTATAAATTTTTAAAATTCACTTTTAATGTTACGGGAAAAATAAATTTCGCGGATGATAAATTTTGCTGAAGCATTGCAAATTTTTTCACGGCATATTTCAGTTCCCGAAATATAAAAAGCGCAGATGACATGAAAAATAGCAATAAATTACTGCAGAATGTCGATCTATTTTTCAATTACAAAGAGTACTTTTACGGTAACTTAGAGTATTTCTATAGTAACTTTTTTCTGTAAAATTCTCCGCGTGTAGGACGTTCGAGTACTCTTGGAGATCGCGTGGAATAAAATACACGCGTTTCTCGATCAACACCGGTGATTGGCGCGCCAAATGAAATTGTCGAGAAGATCGGATCGTATAGCGACGCGAATCCACGCAGCTTGCCATCACGACTAATTACATTATACGAAGTCGGCATTTTCGTCTAGCTGCGCGCATGTGACGCCCGCTAACCCTATCTAGTCGTCGATCTGAGCCGCATCGTAAACCCAATCACTAACCATTAGACTAGAACAGGATCCATGAAATTTGGAGTTGACTGCAACGTCGTGTGTAGCAATGTATCTAAACTTCCGCGTCGGGCGTTCTCGTCTCTTATCCGAATATACCATTCGCGTTGACGCTCATGTACAAACACACACACACACACACAAACACATACACGAGAGGGCCACCGGCCTCTCCGCAGACGTCGCATTCGTATTGTATCGGGCTGCTTTGTAATAGCGTCTAGATTCTTGTACGCGATATCGCTAATCGAAAATACCTGAGATACGGGACAAGCGGAGAAAGATGTGCCCGTGTCTTGGCATTGCGTACAATACGAACGACGGTACGCAGCCGAGGAGACACGCGTGTACAATACGTGTACCTCAAAGCGCTACGATACGATATCTGGGAAGCCATCGCTATTGATGTAACAAGCGTTGCCTGCCGTGGATCGTCTCGTGGATCTTACGAAATTTACCGCGTGAGACGTTAATTTATTTACGGACGTTCGCTCGTCGTGGCACGCGTTCCAAAAATAACTTAAACATTTCCTCGCGACGACACAAAGACTTTGCTGAAAAAAAGAGTAGGCAAACATCTAACATAGGAATAGATATAACAGATATAACATAGTAATAGAAAATCTGGAGTTAAGCTAAATTTGTATCTCGGGCACAAGGAATAAATTAATGTTGTATAATTTTTAAATAGAATGGCGAATGGATCTATTACAGTGGATTAAGGCCAAAATTTTGCTTCGGATAGTAGCAGTGTTGTAATACTCTCAAAACCGGGTTTGTGCACAGTTAAAGATTAAATTGGTGATCACACGTATAGATCGTGCAGGGATGAATGCTATCAAAGGGAAGAAGGGGGAGAGTGAAAGAGAGAGAGAGAGAGAGAGAGAGAGAGAGAGAGAAAGAGAAACAGGGTTAGGAGAGGGAGCAGAGTTGTATCTACACTCGGTAGATTTAATCGATCAGATTCACCTGCGAGATATTACGCGGAGCTGCGGCGGTTCGGCGGATTTACCTCTAAATCAAATCCCCTTTTGACGCTGTTGGCGAAATGCCTCGTTAATTAGTATGTATTCTCCCGGGCCTTTCGTCGGTTCTGTTAGATTTTACCGTGAATGATTCGCAAGCGCGTGAACGAAAGCCGGCGGGCGCGCGGTGCACCGCCGACTGCATACCCGGTGCCTCGAAGTAGAAAAGCTTGGGCAATGGAATCGCTAATCCGACGATAAACACATCCGGGTCGCCCGGAGTTCCGGTTGTTTGCACAACAACAATAAACCCGCGAACGTTGCGCATCTGGCTGCGAAGATACGCCGGTTTGCGAACGCCATTATTCGCGCGGACGGTGACATTTTTTCGGTTCTCTCTCTCTCTCTCCCGTTTCAGGCAGACGCATCGTGCAGGACTTGGAGATTTTAAGTGAACGGCCGTGGTCGCGGTTCGATAGCTTATCTCGCGCGAAATGCAGAATTCGCGATACGATTGAGAGCGTGGCCCGCGCAAAAAGCCACCCCGGCCGCGTTGACTAATGCGCCATTTCGATTCGCCAGTCACGACGTGACTTCAGAGCATTCGTTCGTGATTCATCTCGACACACATACACATGTAAATGAGCTTTAATAAAAGATTAATAGCGCAGCAGGTAGATTCTGGCGAGTGTCGGTGATTTAATCAGTCGCGGCCGGGATAATCGTCCGCGTTTTGCCGCGTCGAAGTCGACGTTACCGCTGGATAATCGCACGCTAAGCAAGCAGCGTCAGTGCGGCACACACGACAGTAAAGGGAACATGTTGCGGGAATGAATTTAATAGACTGAATCGGTCGATTGATTGCCGCGTAGTCAGGTCGAGACCAGCGAGGGATTGTCGCGCATCAGGTGCATACAAAGGTGTGCGCTTGGCAGCGTCTTAGCGCACAGCGGCTGTGAGTGGATAATTCGGGCCGTGTGTCTATTAGTCCCGGCAACTATTCGCGGGATTCCTAATCCAGTTTCCAGTTTGTCTTCGATCGAAGTCACGAGACGCGACCGCGCGAAGGACGGGCGCCATAGGCAAGCGCGGTGAGTTGCGGCGAACTTCGAGATGCCATCTGTCCCACAAAGCGCCGCGGAACCGCCGTCGCCGACGTCGCGACACTCGCGAATTCCGTGCCGAGCTCCGGGCCGATTATCGCGGAATAAAAGTGGCATCGCTTTCCCGTGGCGAGATCCAAACTCGCGGAGACTATTCCGACTTCGATCCCGGCTTACCACCGACGACGGGACTTTCAATAAGGGCGGCGCGTCTTGACCTGCGCGTCCGTCGCGCAGGTCGAGCACAATAAGCGAAGCTTCGTCGCAATAACGAAGAATTGCAATTATGGAGTTTCTGCCGTTATCGGTTTTTTCATCTCGAGAATTACGCCGCCAAGTATCGGAAGGAGCGCAAACGAAGCGAAATTACTCGCGTCGAGGGAAGTTGCATTGCCGCCGTCGCCGCACTCTCGGTTGTTTCGCGACGATCCACTTCTTTCGGAATTAATTCGAAGACGACCGCAGAATTACATACGCGAACGCATGAGAAGCGGCCTGGGTTACGACTAAGGCTCGAGAAATGTTCGTCGACGCGGCTGCCTGCGGAATACGAGAGGCCGAAGTGAAATGGTAAATAGTCGCACGTTGTAGCGAGTATGCTCAGTGATTAGAGGCGAAGAGCCGTGCGAACAAAGAGCACGTCTCGCGCCGAAGACGCGCCCCGATCGTCGTAACTTCGCTGTTCGTTACGCCCGGTAAATTGCCATTATGAACGAGACAATGGCGCTATCGCCATGCAAGAGAGCCGCACACGCGCGGCACAACTTCGCGATTTCATTTTGCAAACGTTCCGTTAGCGGCACGTTCTTGACGCTCTCGCGCCCGCGCGTCCTTTTAAAGTTGCGGCCAAAGTTTTCGTTTTCGAGTTACCCGGCATTCTCGGGCGGGTTATTATGCACGTGATATCGCTACCTGACTAAGCTAATCCTTCTAGTTAACGACCCATCGTTCCAGTATCGACGGGGAATATACCGGGAGTTATCGCCGCCGTTGTTGATCCTTATGATAATTTACTACCTGTCAGCTCGGGTGTATTTTTTACTGTCGCTTTTCGTGCGAAGGAAGATTCGTATATGGAGATGATGACTGTCATCTCCATATTGGTTGTTACACAATTACGTTCTCTATACTACTTTTTTTGACTTCTCAGTGACGATTTAAAATGAGTGGTGATGTTATGTGACTACGCGGTTCAACTGCCCCATAACAATTTTTTTTTTTTTTTTTTTTTAATAAGTACATGAAGATTTCTCTTCTATCTTTGTTGCTATCTTCTTTGTAGAAGTTTAAAAAACAGAATACAAAATATATCCAATTCGTGTTTGCTCTGAATTAAAATACATAATAGTTCAAGTAAATCAAAAGGAATTTAGTATTTTACTACGAAACTTACAACTTGAGGCAATCATATTCCGCCAATCCCTAATGTTTCCTCCAGGAAGGTAGGAATCTTCGTTCGGTTATTACATACTTATGTTAACGATTCGTTACTGCTCGAATACTCTTGTTTATATTCTCCGATGTAAGTGAGGAAACCCTATACACTCGGGAAACATGAAGTCTGGAATGCAAGTTGCCGGGTCGGGAGTAACGTTTCTCCTTTCACGCGCTATTTCCCTTCAGTCATGATCATTCGGTTGAGAGGCGTCAATGAGAGAAAAGCTCGTATTATATTGATGTTTTTCTTCTGTGTTTACAAAACGCGAGCTTAAGCAAGCGTCTAAGCCGCGACACTCGCGGCGCGAAATCACACGAGTTCTTTGATCTTGCGCTTTGTAAACACAAGCCCCGCAAGTTGCATTCCAGGCTTCATGTTCCCTGAGTGTACATACTGTTAGCCCCAAAGTATCGAGGAGCGTAACGAAGCCGCGGCGGTACGTGTACGGCATCGCAAAAATCATTGACAGGCGTGACAGCGAAGATATCGGGTGTAATCCCTCGCGGCGCGTTCGTTTTTCATTAGGATCAACGTTCGGCGCGTTGATTATGCGTAAATAAATAAAATGATCGTATAGAATCACGACGGTGGGAACAATGGCGTGTGACGTTCGCGCTGCCGTGAACGCTCGATGTAGTATGCATACAGGCATACATACATAAACACATATATGCACATATGCATGTATAGATACACACGCCGGGCCGCTCGGCGTACGTATAAATTTCTGGCGGTACGCCGGACATTTTCGGGGTATATAATTGCGAAAGCCGGCCGTAATTACCGGCCGTGGGACATTTTTCAGTCACGCCTTCGGCTCTCCGGGCCGATCGAGCCGGAAATCGAATGAATCGCTTGCACCACCGTCACCGCCACCGCCATCACCACCGCTTCATTCTCCCTCGCTCCCCTCACTCCTCCAACCCCGACGTCGAACCCTCTTCCCGGCCCCCTCTCCCATTCTGGCCGATGCATAACGATAGTCAATTCAATTTGAATCGCGGCCAAGCTCGACAGGACAGTTAATTACGCACGAATGACAGCTCCGCCTCGCGCGAATTTGCAGCGCGATCCATTCGAGCGGATCGCCATAGATTGGGTCTATATTCTTCCTCTTCCTCTTTTTTTTTTTCACGATTACGCGCGCGGGACGATATCGGCAGACTCGGCCGATCAAAAACTGCTGGTATGCGGATTTATGCGCGCGATCGTCGCCGATGGTCTCTCCCGTCTTCCTTGCACGTCACATTCGATTTTGGCGGTTTTGTTCCGCGCGCGCGACTCGAAGCTAACACTTTTAGCGTCTCGTCGTCTCGACGCTGTTACTAATAAAGGCCAAAACGGACACCGCAATCTCCGTGCCTCTGGCGGTCGTTTCTCCCTTTCACTCTGCCTTCTCTCGCGCGCTTTCTCTTTCTCGGCGCTCCGCCGTTCTATCCCTCGATTCGTCTCCGTACTTGCGAGAAGGTGTAGTCGGTGTCCTCTCAGTCCTCTCCTCGCCAGGTACGTCGTGAATGAAGCGAAGGCGTGGCGCGCACGTTGATTCATAGCTGGACCGCGAGACGCGACAGAATTGCGAGACGGCTCGACCGCTCGATCATTTATTTATGCCCTTCCCCGCCGCGTCGTTAACTCCGGTTAATCCCGGTTGTGAATGAGTGCCGCGCGAAAAACACTCCGAGCGGAAAATTTACCTGTTTCTAGCCAATAACTGGCCAGGAATTCTGGTTACTGGCTAGTTGCTGATCAGTTTCGACGACGCTTGTTAAAGACTACTAGATAATAAAACTACTTAATTACTGACCAGCAACTAGTTAGTAAGTAGTTAGTTGTAATGAATTCTACTCGTATACAATGAGTCATGAATTGTCAGACATCTTGTATATCTGCTCAGAATAAGAGCGGTCAGATGAACATCGGTCACACGATGCTCTGTATTCTAAGAGTTAAGATAATTGTAGCTTTATTTTTAATTAGCATTTTTCTTGCCTAAAGTTTTTGGCTAGTAAATGTCCAAGAGACACTAACTAATATTTTTCAAGCTTTTATTGGACAGAAGCTGTCCAACATTTTTATGAGCTAGTTTCTGGTCAGCAAATGGCCGAGAAATACCGATCGGTATTTCTCTGTCCATTTCTTGTCTAATGGATCCTAGCCTCTAAAAACTCGCCAGTTTCTGGCTAGTAACCGGTTTTTCCTGGAAATTTACTTGGGATCTATTCGGGATTCTCTCGATACTCGTAAGTTGCGGTTGCGTTTCGACAGTTTTCCATTTTTCAGCGAGCGCGCGAAAGCGAAACGTCAGGTCAGCAGAGTGAGCTTACTCGCCTGCGTGACTAGGTTGGACAGTCCATCATCCGTTATAGAGTGGTATTTCGCGAACGGCGTCGGCATCATTATGATAATTTTGACGGAGTGGACACTCGACGGCACTCTTCAATATTATGTTGATTACGATACTGCCGTTATCGCGGCTGAAGTTATTTGCCGACGCGCTCTCCGTTATCAATTGTCGAGCGCGCACTTAATGTTATATGCGCACGCTAATAGAAGCCAAATTGCGGGCATTGACGCGAGCCGCAATAGTGACCAACGGACTGACCGCAAATCTTTTCGTCGTGTGTAATCGATCGATCGTTACACACCGAGACTGTTCAGACGTGATTACATTTCGACCAAATGGATGAAACGGGTTTGACAGAGATTATATGCGGCAGGTGCGCGAATATCGACATTTCCATCATGATAACAAGGAGGGCTCGTTCAGATATCGGAGATTATTGCGCGCCAGTCTTTGATAGTCGTTTGAATTTGTAATCGCCTCGCCGGCGCTTGATATCCCTCGAGCTCGCGTTCAAGGCGCCTCGCGATCGACGCGCTCGCGTTCCCGATTAAAGCAACCTTTAGCGAAAAGAAACGGGATTAGTCTTTGGTAGACGATTATTGACATAGCGCGTGGGGAAAGATTAAAGACCAAGATTGATCCTCTTTAAATCAGTACTCCGCTTGCCGCAGTCATTTTCAATTCTCTCCGAGGCAGCGGAATCGTGAGCTTTCGCTCAGCGGATCGCCTGTTATTCTTCTTTCGCGTTCAACTTCACCTCACCTCGGTTGGCTTGAAAATCGATTACATTTTCGCGATGCGCGCCAACCAGCGGTCGTGTGTCGCGGATCGGAGTGCGCGAACGATACGCGCATTGTTATGATAATTCAGTAAGAACGGAATGATAGGTAGGTAACGAGGATAAAGTTACTAGGCGCGCAGGGGAAGCCATTATCCGCGATTTTCATAAGCGATTGGACCGCTCGCGTATTTCCGTTGCTATTATCGCTGTCAGGATATACGATGTGGCGGCTGGTAATGAAGACGGATCGCTTTCTGCGAATCAAACGAGATACGCGCCTCTCTTCTTTTGCAGCTCGGTCTGCGGCGAGATGAGAGAGAGCGAATGAACGAGAGAAACAGAGAGAAAGAGAGAGAGAAAAAGGGAAGGAAAGAGAAAGAGAGAGAAGGGAAGGGGGAAAGACTGGATGGTCGGACTTTAATCAGGCTTTAATTGCCTTAATTCGTGATTGCTGCGCGCGATCGGCACGGAATGTCTCGTGAGATAAAGAAGGCGGCGTTGCTCGTGTTTCAACGAGAGCACCTCGGCTCGTTTTAACCCTTTCGCACTCGCAAACGAATTATCTCGCCTGACATCGTTCGTCTCAAACAGACTCGGCTTCGCCGTGTATAGTATCGTCGATCTCTTTCCTTTTTTCTTCAGAGAAAGAGCGCTCATGCGCGCGCAAATATGTCTTCTCTTTTGCTGCGTAAAAATTTCCGCTTCCCAAACATCCCGCTTCTGAGGGTCTGTAATTCTCGTAATTCGTCGAGTCGCGAGCTCGACGGCGCTTTATTCGCTCGGATGTATTCAACACGCGCGGCTAGAATCGCTCGCTCGGTCGCTCGCGCGCACGATTAGCATGATTATAGAGACGCGTTTATGGTCGTTCGCCGAGAAAAATGAGATCCTCCGAGAGGAACGCGCGCCCGAAGACCGGGGGTCCCGTTCTTATTGCTGGGAAGTATGGTAATCCGGCAAAGCGCGAAAAGTTCTGCTAACGATTATTCAAGAGCGGCGGCGACGGGGCGTTCGTTCGTGCCGCACCACGGAAATTGGATCGAGGAATGAAATTCTTTCGTCTAATTAGAGCACAATATCTTCGCTCAGCTAGAGGGTTACGCTCCGAGCTTACTCTTTTACCTGCGCCTTATACATCAAACGTTCCACGGGAATTAATTGCTCGCCGGGGAAAGCGGTCCAGGGTGCGCAACGCTCGAGGGTGTTCTGGTTAAACACGTCAAACGTGTCTCTTTGTGCCATCTGATAATCGTAATTTCAGCGCGGCGAGACACCGTCAAGGTTATTAAGCCTAATTTTGTTATCGTATTTCGTTTTTATCGCAGTCATCTGGTCTCTCACAAGCGGGGTGCGCAGTGTGTGAAAGGTTGTAGTTGCATTTTATTGGATATCACATTATTCCCCGCGCGTGTTAAGATTTCATACGCATTTCCTCTTTTCTTCTTTAAAACGCGTACAGGTAATCGCAATAGAACGGTTGTACGCGGCCGCGAGCGGGTTCGGTTTTCGGCGTGGATCGTAATTCTCCTAAAGAAATTTTCAATTTCGTAATAATGTTGTGGCGCGTATATCGGGCGTGTATCGAGCGGTGTGTGGAGGACTCATTTGCCGACTTGTTTGCGCAGACGTTATTTAGCGCGGAATGTTTCATCGCGAAAACAGCAGCATAGCCGATATCTACCTGGGGGCCAATAAATGTACAGGTTACTCCGCATTGTTCCTCTAAACAAGGTATTCGACTCATTCGTTGTATTAACGCTTTAAACCTCGCCTCTCTCGCGCACGGAAAAAACAACTTTTCTAATTTTCATACCAAAACTAATTTCGCCCGCGTGTTAAGTTGACATTGCCCGATATTGTCACGCACCTCCGGGAGGTCGTTTCGAACGAGGACAACGATGACGTCGACGACGTTAATGCACCGTAAAAATAAGCGCACGAAATTGTACGCGTGCCATACTAATGGCGCCGAGTCGGTGGCTTAATTACGCTCCCGAGACAATACCCCAGATGATACTTGAGGGTTCCTAGGTGTTTCCTATCCCTTTGAGCCTCTTGATCAATGTGATCATAGCGACGGGCTGAACTGTTTGCACGGAGAGGCCCGACCGCGATGCTACGTCAGGATGGCCGAGTGTGGTTTGAGCGATCTCGTACAGCCAATAGACTCGCATAAATTAGAAGCGTTAATACGCGTTAGAGCAATCTCATCTTGGATATTGCCCGAGGGATCGTATCGTGTAACAGTCGGCTCGTCCGCTATCGCGTGTCTGACTCCGCTACCTTGGCCGAGTGAATTCCGAATCTACGCTCGTAAATAATTGACAACAACAAGTGGAATGATTGATATTTGGACGTATGCACGACGCCGGAGAGTCGTCGAATATCAAGTATATTCTACACTGAAAAGAATCTCTTGTATACACAGAAAAAATGTCCTAACGCTAAAAAGAATAATTATTCAGTTTCTTTCTTTTAAGTAATGGATATCTGCAACAAGGAATGTTTTTTTTATTTTAATCTTAAAATATATCCATCATAAATTTCAGAAAAAATTCATTGTTATGTATTCAAAAGAAAGATTTTTCTCTTTACAGGAATATTGTGAAACTTTATCAAAGAATAGGTTCGTTGAACTCTATGCAGTAAACAAAGCGAAAATATCTGTTTTAATTTAATATTCTTGGTTGAAATATGCTAAACTAATTAGAATCTAGAATGTGTCTCGAATAAATTTCAAACTTATGATGAAAAAGCTTATAAAAATTTTGCGGATATATAAACTTGTGAAATACTTGAAATAAATAACGTTGATTTGAATGTATATATAGATACCCTGATATAAATTTTTTTATGCATATCCCGCAGCTTTTAAATTAATTACATTTGCCCGGCGCAACCAGTTGATGTTTCGATCACGAATAAAAGAGGGGCGAGTCAGGTTTTGAAAAACTTGGGAAACGACCGCGTCTCTCGCAATATTAATCATTATCGCGTTGCGGCGTCTCACAATGCTTTGTTTACTCTCGGAGCACACGCATGGGACGACGCGTTGTGAAAAGCGCGGTACAATTAATTAAAAATGTTTCTCGCGTTCGCGTGCGCGCGCGTGCGTGGACGCTCTATAATGAATTAATTTGAAATTGAAATTATTGTCGCGTGTTTGTCAATACACCGTGGGAAAACACGAGAAAGAAAATGTGCATGTGTATGTATACATGCGCATCCACAGCCTGACAAAGAAAAATACACCGTCACACGCACATTCGCTGTTTCCCTCGGCATGAAAATTAAAAACGCTCGCGGATTTAACGCGGCGCGCTTCTGCTGCGCTACGAGATGCCGCTAGCGCGGGCGCCGATTGGTTGCGCCGCGCACGCCGGTAGGGCCGATTGGCCGGCGCGCGGAGGTGCGTTCGATAGTCCGGCTCGCGCTACCCCCAGTACCCGGCAGAACCTCGTGAAGGAAAGTGTTTCGTCTGTCGCGTCGGTACTTTCGAGGCTCCCTCGTACGCGAACCGCGTGCAAACTTCACCGTCCTTTCTCTCTCTCTCTCTCTCTCTTCCTTCTCTCTCTCTCCCCCTATTTTTCTTTCTATTCTACTCTATTCTATCTTTTCTCTCTCTCTCTCTTCTCTCTCTATTCTCTGTATTCTACTCTCTTTCTCTCTCTCTCTCTCTTCTCTTTCTATTCTCTGTACTCTACTCTCTTTCTCTCTCTCTTTCTTTATCTCTGTTTCTATTCTATTCTCTCTTTATTCTACTCTCTCTCTCTCTCTCTCTCTTTATCTCTCTCTTTCTGTTCTACTCTCTCTCTCTTTTTTGTTCTATTTTTCTCTCTCTATCTCTGTATCTTTCCCACCGTCTTTTTCCCACGTCTGTGCCACGCTTCGCATATTTTCAGCGCGAGAAACAAATCGTCGCGCGTCGTGTAGCCGACGACGCTCTGTTCCTCGGCCGCTCCGATTGGCCTCGTGAGCGCGGGAGAAGACGGTCGTCGTTTGAGCGACTCGTTCCCCCGCGGCTGTCACGCGCATCTCGCGTTCCTTGCCTCTCTTCTTCGCATCCTCGCCGGCGAATATAACGTTACGTGTTACGGTTGCGGTTTTGTGCGAACGAGCCCTTTGTGTTCCGTGAACCTCGTTTTGCTCAGTGTCGTTTTGTTGATTTTTGAGGATTTTTCAACAGCCTGACTACGAGCGGACGCCGCGCGGACGACTTCCGGTAAGTTCGCTCTCCTCCAATTTATTCATTCGATGAAATCATCTGGCGCGCGCGCGATCGACTATAATTATTTTTTATTTGTTGCGAATTAACGGGCGCTCATCATCATCACGTGGAATTGGCGGAATGGAAGACTCGCGAAAAAGCGTAGCGCGTTTTGACGCGGCAAAGTATCGGCCGCTTCGCTTCTCGCGTTTTGTTGATTTATCGCGTATGAAATAGTCTGCCGACGCACAGATTTTGGATTTCAGGATGATTACAGAGCACCAGGTGGTATCGCTCGTTCAAGGGAGCGCGATTAGCAAAATGGTGCTGTGCGCCGTATGCGAACGCAATAATGCTCAGCGCGTTAATTGTTGCGTTAATTATTCCCGATGAATTTTGTTTTAACCGTTTTTTTTTCCTTTCTGCACCGAGTCTCGTTTTTATTATAGCCGGAAAGTTGACCTTGCGCGCTTATGAATCGCCGATGAAATTGTTTGATACGCGCGGCCTTTCACGTAACCTCTGTATCATATTCCGCAATTTTTATACTCTTCGCGTTTGTCTATTTCGCGCTCGGGTTATGCAAAAGTTATGCAAAGAGGCTGGCGAGTATTTCGTGCCATGAAATATTACATTCGCGTTCGCTCCATTTGATCTCTCTCGGTGTAACTTGTCAATGTCATTATCGGGCGTCTCGTCGCGGCGAACACAACGACACGCGATTAAAGATAAGCGCGTGACAGAAACGTCAACGAACACATGGCGAACAGCTACATCGTATAATAGCCCCTAAACGATGAGAAACGAACGCGTGGTGTTGCCAATGTCAAAGACTTCACGGCACTGTCAATATTGGAGCAGCAGCTCACGGCACGCGTTTCCCGTGTAGGAAGACGCGCGCGCTCAAACAAGACGCGTGGTAGTCGGTATAAACCGGCTCACATCCGGCCGACAAGACGAAGCGCCGAGTACTTAATCCATCGTTTCGCGACGCGCTCTTCGAGAAGCTCGTCAATATTTGCCGGCGATTTTTCGTACGAGACGCGCACCGAAATCAAGCGTCGTCATCGTGACCCGCGGTCGGCTTCCTCTGCTCTCCCTC
>NW_022639468.1:1047071-1072024 GCF_010583005.1 Odontomachus brunneus | reverse complement strand
CCCCCCTCTATCTCTCCCCCCTCCCTCCCTCTCTCCCTTCCCGTCTCTCTCAGCTCTCGCTGCTACCAGGCCCGTCATATCTTCGTGCGAAGATGGGAACGCGCGTCGCAAAGTTCGTGAGAAACAAATAGCAGAAAGGCTACTTGCGTCATAGCGAGCGATTACGCGAGCGTATGGAAAAAGCACGTCGCGATGGAGCGCGCGTGCACAGATACGCGGGATAAAAATTGCCCGAGACCGTCAAGGGTCGCGGAATGCCCCGGACGATTGATAGTTGTACCTCGGTGTTATCACCGTCGTAAATCCCGGCCCTGCGGGTTCGGTTTTCGCGTCCGTTCGCGATATTTTTCGCCGCGGGGGTATCGCCAAAATAGAGAAATGTTTACGTCACAGGCAGAAAGGAGCGTGATCGATATCAGGAGTGTCTAATTCCAATAACTCGTCGCGAGTCGCGCCTGTAACGGGATGTTATCGCGCGCGCTGTAATGCATCCTCCTCCGGCGCGAAAATGCATCGCGGAGCTATCAATGCGCCGGTAAAATATCGTCCGCTCCCGTTTCCGTGACGCTGAACTTCACCATTATAACTTTATTACAGCGTACGCGCGGTCGCGATTAGCGAGTTTAAGCGAGCTTATAACTCAGCCTCTCCTGCGAATACTTCTCGAATTAATCTATATACATAGATGTATATATTACATGTACGTGTGCGCATGCTGTTTTGCCACTCTAATGGCATTTCTTCCGCGCGCGAGGGAGATTTATCCGCTGCTCCTTAGACCACGTCCTGCTTAATGACCGCGACGCTCCATATACGTGGAAGAAAAGGCGCGGGCGTTAACGCGACACGCGAACGTGTGATTCGTCTTGCAACGAGACTTGGAAACAACGGGACCGACGACGACGCGTCGCCATCTCTTTCGTCACGAATCGCGAAGCTTTGCACGC
Organism: Odontomachus brunneus; assembly: GCF_010583005.1. NCBI lineage: Eukaryota > Metazoa > Arthropoda > Insecta > Hymenoptera > Formicidae > Odontomachus > Odontomachus brunneus. Next base: position 1,071,077 of record NW_022639468.1, on the reverse strand, counting down.
TTTCGTTCTTCCGCGCGCGCGGTTCGACGAACTCTCTCCACCTTCTCGCGCAAGAAGGCCGATCCGCGGGGAAACGCTCACCCTTTATCCATTGTGTCGCGCGGCGGTATAATTTAGAGGAATTACGGAAATTCGTCCGATATATACAAGTACGGGGCGAGATCACGCCACGCGAATGCGATTTCTCGTTTCTTTCCATCGCGAGCGCGAAATCGCATTATGGCGAATTTGCTGCGCGCGGCAGAGACGCGCGCTCGCCTCCATGTACATCCGCCAGGCCCTTTCTATGTAAATATTTACGTTTATGTAGGAGCTTTACGGCATGTAGCCTATGTATCAGCCAATAGACGCTCGATCCGTAGGCCATGCAGGAAATAGACTCTGGTAAAGAGCGCAGATTTTTCGAAGCAGCCGCGAAATCAGATCACAGCAGATTACAAGTTGTAAATCTTGTCTCCGGGAAACTTGTTGTAAATCCTTTCCTTCCGAAAAACGCGGAGAACCTCCACTCACGCACCGCTGTTCCGCCCGATGATTCGGCGTCGAATCATGTCGCCGGGGACGCTGCTGAACTTTGAGCATACGTCTGAGCATACGTTGCAGCAGCGTTTTATTCCGATGCGTGGCTTGTTCTTCATCAGATTAGAGGCGAAATTTATCGCCACGCTCGCGCGCGACCCGAGTTTAGGATTAAGTGGTCTCCATGTTCCTGAGATTTGCCGTAGCAGCTCGCGATTCTTCATTGCCGAGCCGAATCGCGTAATCCCGGCTGTGTCGGGCCGGTTATCGCGTTTCATACGGTGCGTGTTGATCCCATTAAAAGGTAAAACAGCGCGCGACGTAACGCACGAAACAGCGGTGCAACGAGTCGGATATATTTTTTTGCCGCATGTCAGAGCAAGGAGGGATTCAAACGCGAGAGGGCGGAAATCTTTCCTGCCCATGCGACCGTATATCATTTCGGTTCTGCCGCGTATATAAATCCGGTTATATAACGGCTCGTTTGCGTCCGTGTGTAAAGTGTAAAGGATAGGTCGTATAAAAATATTTTTTTTTTCGGTTTTCCCCGACATGTGGAAAAAAGGCAGTCTGACGGACGGGTGTTGGATGGGCGCGGCGGGGATGCAAGAAAAGAGTAGCAGCCTGAATGGTCCTTTTTAAGCCTGAAAAATGCACGCTGGTTGGGAACTGTTTTTTTTCTCGCGTCCTCTCGCTAATAAAGTGCAGGACATTTACAACGGAGCGATATCGTTGTTGTCCACGTTCAAATAATCTCGCATATATTTCTGCAAAAAGACCGACGTCCGGTCAATTATCCCCAGGTGTGGAGAATGCATAAAGTCTTTTATTCCTAAACTTTCCGCTCGATCATCCGTCTTCGCGATAAGCATGTCCTCCACCCTTCACTCTCCCACCCTACCCTCCTCCCGAGTGATCTCATTTTGAAGTGTTTTATTTCTTCTATCGCACGCTCTCATCTTCCACGTCCGGTTGTCTGCAGCTCGCGCTGCCGGTAAACTCCGTCTGTTTCACCCTCACCGCGTCCATCCTTTTTCGGAACTAGATCTATTGCCCCGTGATACGAACTTGTTTTGGGCAAGTTACTCCGCTAGTACCAGACACTGCTGTTGAGAAGATTATCGCGTACCATCGTGGGACCCGGTCATGTAATTGAACGGGGATACCGCGAATTGGGTTCCGAAAATCTACCGTAGTGAGCGAGACGAAGCGCCATTATTTCAGCGATCTGTTTAGGAAACGGCTGCGTGTTTCTGATAAACTCTACAATTTATGAGGCAGATTTCGTTAGCGAGAGTATCTCAGATCGCACTCTTTCTTCCTTTTTCTGCTCTTTTTTTTTGGTTTTGGTCCTTTTTGTTTGTCACAGTGATACGCCTCTGCGATTCAATGCAAGTAATCCCCCGGGTTGAGATTTTTGCAGCATTTTTTTTTTTTTAAACACCACAAAAGATATTTAATTCTTTTAAAAGCTCGTGGCTAAGTATTAAACGCATCTTAATGCGCTACTTTAAATACCTGAATATTTTCATTGTAATAACGAGTCTTTCAGATGCGCTTTTTCTATTTCTTCCTTCATTTTATAAATAAAATATGTCGTCGTTGTGCAAAAAGGGACAGGGATTACGTCGTATCTTGTGCAAGCGCGCTGGACATGGCACACTCTCGTGTGCGCTTCAGAATAGTAATAACGTCACTTCGAATACTCTTCGCGGGGATATAAAAGGTTATGCCGCTAATCAGAAATATTGAGAGCGAGTTTGAGATATTTTCAGACGAAATAAGCGCGTAGTTGTACACCTTTGTGCTAGAAAAAACTCTGGTTCCAACGTGCTATTTCCTGCAATCCCATTCTAAACGGAAAGAATATCTCCCTTCTAATGTGAAGTGGAATATTAATAGGAGATCCACTAGATATTATTCCAACTTTTTCTCTTTTGCGCAACACGAAAGACTTGTGCTGCGGAGATCACAGAAGAAATTCCTATAGCTGTAAGAGTATTGTGTTCAGAATATTTTCCTTTAGGTTTTAGAAGAATCCTCTTGAAGCCATATATAAGAATAATATCCCTTAGGATTCAAACTACATCGCTAAAGGTGAAATTACATTTCTTTTCTGAATATCAGAACGATATAAAGTATGAAAAGTAAGGCATCTTTAAATTTTTCTTTTAATTAGTATCGAATATTCTCGTTCAGAGATGCCGTCCCGGATAGAGGGTAGGTGGGATGCAATTATTTCGCGGGAGTATCAAGACCACCACGTCACGTTGGCTTCATCCGATCGCGCGATCGTATCTCAATTTTCCTAGTAATTGATCGACACGCCGTACAGCAGCCTATGGCTCGTTCGAACGTGTGGAAAGGCAACGTCGAAGCTCATCGAAGCGTAGTTCTCGAGAGACAGAGACAAAGTGTAGGGAGGGGGGGGGGGGGAGGGAGGAGGAAGAGAGAAAATGAAAGAGGGAGAGGAAGAGGTGAGAGAACGTGATAAAGAGAGGAAAGGAGGGAAGATCGCGAGAGGAGGCTCTCGAGTACCTCGCTGGAGTACCTGAAGTGGCTGCGAGCAGGACTCGAAGAACCTACGCGAAATCTAATTCGAGTACGTACGTAACGGTAGCGGAAACAGCAGGGGCCTCATGCATATTCAGCGTATTTGTGGCCGAGTGCGCGGCTCCGGTAACTCATTGTACTCGACTACTCGCGGCATTTGCGCCTCACCTCGACAGCGACGACGAAGGATGTACGAAAATTGGCGGGCGGGTGCATATTCGTTGGGAAGCCACGCGACAGGTGAGGAAGGCGCCTCACCTCGCCTCGCCTCGCATCGGGTTCCCGCCGCGTTCTTCCCCGCCGCATCGCACCTGTCCGACTTAATGCTCGCGCGGGACGCGATAAGAGCGTCCTTGACGCGTATTTCCGGGAGTGGCTTCCTGTTTGAGGAATACGCCGGCGGCGATGTCACGCTACAGTGATATCGTGCAGCGACCCGGTGTGTTTGTACATGCGGGGGCCATGGGAAACGACTCTCGGTTATTTCATCGAAACGTTTCCAGACGCGACAGATACGCATCGCTCAGACGGATATAGACCGGTCCTCGGCCTTAACTGATGCAGTCTGCGCGCGGCGAACTTGTAATTTAGCGCGGAGTAATTTGAAAGCGGCGCGATCATTTTTGCGAGAAAAACGCGAGCTCTGTCGTTCTCGGCTCTGTCGCACGGTGTGGCACCGGGAAATTAAAGTCCGATATTATCCGCCATTTGTGAGAAAGGAGACCGCAAAAAGTTACGCAAAGTTGCACACCGGTTGATTACAAGACCGATAATACTCCTTGATGAGATGATCCCTTTCAACTTTGTCACGCTGATTGCCGGCGTCGAGGTCTCCAATTGCGGGGCACTGTCGCAGTCGTCATCAGCGATGTCGGATTACAGGTGCTAAGGTTTATGAACTTGGCGCCGAGGTACATAGTAATCTAAGTTTAAGAAAGCTTCTGTACCAGGCAACTACCGGAGAGAACACACAGAGAGTCGAACAAGGAGTAGTTGGAATGGGACTTAATAGAATGCCGCGGGTTGTCTGCCCTTAATCTTTGTACATCGAGCTCGCGTCCACATCGCTTCTATTTATCTCGAAATTTTCTCTGTACCACAAAGCTCTCTTCTTGGGCGACCGTATTCTTCACGCGTATTCGAACGCCAAGCACATTCTTTTTATTATACGTTCCGTTTTTCGTACACAAGCGTATAAAGTTGTTCAAGAAATCAGAAACTTGAAAATCAGAAACTTATACTTGTGTATTTGACGTTTAATTTCGAGTGAAGATATTCACTCAATGGTTCAGAGCGGGAAATTCACTCCATAGGATTGAAAAATCGTTTAAATTCACTCGACAATCATAGCGACAGTCCAGTCGCCTGGATTTGAACGATTTTTCAATTCTATGGAGTGAATTTCCCGCTCTGAATTGTTGAGTAAATATTTTTGCTCGAAACTGAAAAGTGAATCCAATGAATTTCATCGCCACACATTTATTCCAAACGATTAAAACATCCGCTCATATGGAGTCCAAAATTTATTCTAATTATGAGTGAAACATTTACTCTTGTGGTTTCGAGTGGCGGTATTTTCACTATTGCTTCGAGTGAAAATACTGGCAACTTTTCCCTTCAAGAAATTTAGAGAATATCTCGGGCAATATATGTTTATTAAAATAACAAATGATGAGAAATAATTTGTAACGGTAGCTGTTCGACCTGTTTTTCTGGCGATCGGCAAACGTGCTCTAGTAATCGAGGAACTTTTCCCGGTATATTATCGTCATATCCGAACGATATCGTCATTATCCTTACAACAGGATGACACTCCCAGGTTGCTAACGCGCACCGCCACATAGAAAAGAACGACGAGGACGGGATTTACGGTTACTATCATACCCGGCTAAGTGTCCCCGCGGTGCGGCGACGACGACGCATGATTTACCGGTACGCGACGGCGTCTAATATCGCGCTCGAATTTGTGCCTTTCGATAAATTTCTAATTCATGGCGGATCATAAACCGGACGCGCGAGTGAATATCGGCCAGGCATGTCGGGTTCGTCTGCTCGTCCGGGGACGGCGAGTGGAAAGGGATTGGTTTTAGGGGTCGTTACTTGGCTCTCAGGCGAAGGTGCTCTCATTGGGATTTGCATATCAATAGGAAATGTTTATTGATGGCTCGTCTGCCCACGTCAGAAAGGTAGGAGCGAGTACGCAGCGAGTGGAAGTAGAGCCACCGTGGCTTCTTCGCGTGTCCGCCTCGCCAAGATTTACCTTCGCGTCTTTGAAGTAGCCAGAAGACGCTCCCGGTATTTTCAGCGTCATTTAACATCTTACGACATCCGCCGCGCTAGGAAAGATCCGCTCCCGCTGTGGACCATGCCGGGACTTCCGGTATGATCAACGTTTGTCTCTCGGTCAACGAACCGATAAACAAAGATCTCGATAAAAGCCTCCTCTAAGCGGTCTTGCCTCCTTTCTGTCTTACATCGCTTTCTTTGAATTTCGCGGATGACGCGATGATCACCGGATTTTCCCGTGTTTTCTTCTCCCTTCTTCTCCCTGTCTCCCTTTCTTACCGGCAGCATGATTAATGCGACATCGACTTTATTTTCTTTTTTTCTATTTTTTTTCTTCACAAGACCTCTTTGCTACCATCGATTCCGACGATTACAGCAGGATCTGTTGCTGTCGTTAGGAGCAAAATTATCGTAAACGCTTTGATCGTCGCCAAGAGGCATTTTTTATCTGGAGCTAATGAAGCAATTCGTTATTTGCATTCGTGTGAATGTAATTATTGAATTATTTAGCGCAAAATATGCACACGCGTCAGCCGTGGATGCAAACAAGTCCTCTATTTTCTTAGTTATTTACAAATCTCAGTTATTTACAAGTCATTTCCCGACAACGCACGCAGCGTGTGGGGGCGGCGAAAATATCTGCTCCAGGTATGAAACTCATCTATCTAGCTTCCTGTCCTCGTTCCACCTCTCATCGCGCTGTTCCGCCGGAGATCAGCTACCGAAATTCGTGGCTTGCCTTAGGAAGCTTCAGCACCGGCACTTTGCATATATTCGACCGTGAGGAGAATAACACGAGGCTGTAAAACTCGTTCTTCGACCATTCGGCACTGACTTCGCGCGATTTTATGTCAGCCTCGCTCGCAAAAGTATGGAACTTCGTTTACCACGTTTACTTCGTTTACCACGTTTTCGTTTCATTCCACCACGACATCGATTGTGACCTTTCACATTTTCGTATTTTCATTTCGCGTTTTGCGCTCATGCAAGGAAAACTCAAGTTACTAGCGCACGACAACCAGCGAAATAACGCGCGCCACCAGATCGGGAGCAAATTATTAGCTAGTGTTATCGAATTCGCGCGATTGTTACTAGTAGTTGCGCGCTTTTTTTCGCCGCAGACGCGCGATTTGTAACCGAAACCAAAAAAGGAAGGTACGTCGATCAAATGCATCAATCGCTCTTTGCCCCTCTTTCCCTTTCTCTCTCATATTTTTGTGCCACCACGCGGAAGATCGGTTACCGAAAATGCGCGGCTCGTTTTTGGCAGGCCCGGCCAGCACTTTCGGTTCTATTGCGCCGCGGATAACAGAGACCCACCCGCTCCCCGCGGCACTCTTGCACATTGCAGTCACGTAGGCTTCGATCGTGCGTTCCACCTGATTTCGGATTCCTGGCGGCGCCGTCTGCTCGCGGCCGGTACATCGTCGGGTTTGCGCGCGCCACAGCACGGCCCTGGAATCGCTTCACGCCGATTTTCACCGAACGCGGTTTGCCGCCGGCTGCTGTACGTATGATTATCCCTGATTTTCGGGTAGTGCGCATCGCCTCGCGGTGCTTTTTCGCTGTTGCCACGGGCGTTACCAATTTCAGCTCGAAAATTCGGGACAGACAAAGTTCGAGAATTAAAAACTCGGTCTCTCTCTGTCCCCTCCTCTTTCTCAATCGAGAGAGAGAGAGGCCCGCTCTCTTTGAAACAAACGAGTTATTTCGCTGAAATTGTGTTAGAGCTAACAGAAAGAATACGTAATGAATGGATGATGGAATAATAATAATGAAAATAACAACAATAATAATATAATATTAGCTTCGTTAAATTATAAAAAAAAAAAATCGCACTTTGAGATGAGAAATATTATTTAGTGAGCATACTTTGTGAGGAATATTGAATGGGAATGCCGTAGAACGCAACAATGCGACTATATGGTAAAAAATGATGTAGAAAAAGGCAGTTTGCAGACTTGCTTGTTGGACTAAAAAAAGTTTGAAAAAGTGTTTTTATCTGGTACTCTCACATTCAGACACCATAAAATTCGAACGCTATCCTTGCGCATGAATGCAAAGCGCAGTTTCTACGATGCCATGGGTTTACGCAACTGTTAAAATTCCATTAAATTTACGATTAATCTTTCTATTGTGCATAGATGCTTTGTACGATGTGGTACACGATACGGCTGAAGCGAAAATAATTTTTGCGATTTTTGAAATACACTATTGATGTAGCGTTTTACACCAATTGGGCTCAATAGATGTATATATGTATACACTCTTTTTCTGCCTCCGAAGCTACTTTATTGTTTGATTTTCGGTATTGTTTGATCGGCGACCTTGAGCTCGGGAAATTCACAGTGGCGACGAGCAAAATATCAGTTTTGAACCGTTTCCGCGACGACGGGAAATCGTGAAAGCGCTTTATTAGGGTCTAAAATGGAGGAAGGCCAGTTGTTAGGGCTCGGACAGATTTAGACGGTGCGGGGGAAAAGTATGTTGCGGAAAGTATTCGGATAGGCGAGAGTGCATCGATTCAGACCGCTCTGGTGAAATGTGCTACTGCGGTTGGCGCCGCGGAAAGAATTGCCGCATCAATGTTGTAAATTCGCAAGTTTTGCCGTACCATGTACGTTGCGCACAACACGGTGGCCACGATTTAGACTGGCGTGATTCCCAGCGGTGAGATAAATCGACCGCGCGAATCATTTTTTCCGTGCGGCTGCGGGTCGTTTTATACAAAATGGCTTGCCGCATTGACTGATTTACGTGAGTCGGTAATGTTCGCTTTAACAACAATCCGTTCGATCCGCCGTTGTAATTTTTGTCATCGCCATTATATCGAAATTTGCTGCAATATCGCTCGCTGTAAAGTTCACTCAAAAAATGGTCCAGCTTTTCGTGCGGACAACTCGAGAATTAAAGTTAAAGCTACGAATTAATTATTTAGCGATATTTATCTAGTTTTCGAACGACAATTTGTTCTCTTTATATGGGAACTATTCATCCATCTCTCCTTGGTTACACATCCCCATCTCTCAGCCGTCAAGACGTCACCCGTTACTCGTCCTATTCACATCGACGTATGCAAATCTCGTCGTGATCAAGCTGCCGGGAGTCGCGCGAAGGGTGGTAGAGAATTCTGATTAAAGTTAACACCGTGGTCCGCGGAATCACGTCACATAACTCGCGATCGTTCTTCCGCCTCTTCTTCCGGCGGGCAACGATCGACTGCGGTCGGGTCGGTATCTGGCTCGACGCTCTGTTGTCTCGCCGGTTGTTTCCACTCGGACGATCCGCGATGTAAATTGGATTCACAGAATCAGAATAGAAATTCGCTGGTACGTAAACTGCGCGGTTCCTCGAGCTCTTTTTCACATCGTGCACGTATACCTCGATCTTGGTGGCCGGGGTGTCCTCGAGTGGAATGGGGGGCAGCTGGTGGATCAGCAATGTAGGGACGAGGAAGAGCGGAGGAGTGGGTTGCGCGCAAGGGATGGTCGCATTGATTCTTCGCCGAAGGGCCGATGGTGCCGGTACAGGAGAGCGGTTTTCAGCCGTCACCTTCTCTCGCTCGCTTCGAGAGCTCCCTCTCGTTCGATAATGGAGGCTTACACCGAGATACCTGCCTGCCCGCTTATGCCGTACACATCGTCTGTGTGCACATATTTGCAGATGTACGCGTATATATGCGAATGATGGTGTCCGCGCCGGCATGTGTACGTGTGTATGTGTGTGCGGGTGTATGCGCACAAAACCGCGTATGTGTAATGTTCTCTCGTGAGCTAAGACGTACGTATAGCGTATGGATCGAACAGAGGAGGGGAAGGGGGAGACAGGGGGTGGAGGGGATACGGAAGCAGGGCACTTTGCGTGATTGGGCCAGCTTCGTGAGGCACGACGGGTCTTAACCTTCTCGTATCTTACTTCCCTACCTCGCCGAGTCCCACCGATTGCTCGCGTCGAAACTCTCCTGACACCCGGTAGCGTGGAACACCAAGCCCGAGCCACGCATGGCTGACGGTAACGGGAGATAATGGAGGAATCCTTTCCGGATTCTAGTCTAATCCTATTTTATTATGGAGGGATACCCTTGTCCGGCGGAATGAGCGAGCATGTGTAAGAATGTACATTGTCCGCGGCGAAAAAGGTGAAAACTCTTCGAACGTGAAAATTCCGATGTTTTCTTAAGCCCCGTACGTTATTTCAATTTGCGATGACCGTTCGCGAAGAATAAAATGGTCTCCTGACTTTTTTCAAGATAAATATATCTTTAGATAAATTTCTCGCGTGGATGGTACAACACGTAAATTTGAATTTTATAACAATGGAGATCAATTAGCGGCAGAGAGAGAGAGAGAGAGGGAGAGAGAGAGAGAGAGAGAGAGAGAGAGAGAGAGAGAGAGAGAGAATAGAGTAGAGTATATTGAGTTTTTTTATTTGAATCATATTACATTTGCAATCGTGATTTATCCGAAAGACTCATATGGAACTCCAAATTCAAATCTGAATATCTCACCTGAGTATCTTTGCACGGTAAGACCACAATTCGGTTAGATTAACCAATTTCTGGTGAAATATGAATAAACCAGAAAATTCTGGTTTATGTTACCAGAATCTGTTCTCTTCAAGACAGAAATCTTGTTAACTTGAACGAAATTCTGGTAACTTCAACCGGAATTTAGGGTTCATTCATATTTTAATGCCTCAATCCCACGAAACTTTTCCGTGCAGGATTTTCAATAAATCCTTGGAGTTTATAGTGTATCGTAATAAGATAGACCGCCTGAATTAGACAATTGCAAAGAGAAAACTTTGTAACCGAAATGATAACTAAATGAGATCATAAATGCGAACTGTCCTAAGCTGTGTAGAATTCTCTGCAATCGCATAGACATAACACTATTTAATTAAATCTAAATCAAAAGAGGGAGAGAGAGAGAGAGAGAGAGAGAGAGAGGGGGAGAGAAAGGGAGAAGGAGAAGGAGAGATTAGATTTTGTAGCAATTTTGAAAAATTGGGATATCACGCGAATATTACTTCTCCCTTGCGCGTATTTTGATTTGCCGGAATTTCTTCGCACGATCGCAGAACGCAGTTAAAGTCATCCGTGCGTCGACAGGAGATGACATCTCCCTCGCTTCGCGCGCTCAAGGCCGTCACGCGCGCGGCGATGTTTCCTCCGCGTTGCATCGCGATCCAGGAAATTTCATCGCCGCGCATGAACACGGACGCATATGATAATGGTGCTTTGTGCCGCGAAGATGATTCCCAGAGGATCTTTCCGGAGTGCGCCGACACCGGCATTGTCGGTCTGCCGCGGTTATCGTTCGGGCACATCTACCGCGCGAAATTACTTTGACGAATTAATCACACTTGGCGGATTCTTGTCAACTTCAGCGTAGCCTCGAATTTCCATTCTCGCCATACACCGTCGCGTTCCGCGGCGTAGCAGACATTATATGCCGTTGGTGCGATTGCGGACGTAACACGCGGGCAATCTGCGTTTTTCCGCGGCGCTCCTTCGCTTCTTCTCCTTAATGGACGTATCTTTATTCTTTCGTTATGGAACGTTGGAGAAAATTATTCGTTATTATTTCGTCAGCGGGGGTACGAGAGTACCGATATTATCCACCCTTTCTCAACCGTAAAAAGCTACCCAGCTCTTTGTAAATCCTCGTGAAAAGCACTTTTCTCGATTGAGAAGAGCCGCTTTGTCTCTCTCTTTCTCCCTCTTTCTCTCGGCCCTCCTTCGATCGTTCTTTCGCCAATGGTAGATTCCCGATGCTGGGCTTCCTTCGCGTTTATCGAGAAATGACGGTGGGTAGGTTGGGCGGTGGGTAATTTGGTTACGTGAAGTATTTTTATCGAGCGATATCGAAGTGTGAACGCGTCAAGAGAGAGAGAAAGGAAAAGCGCGTACTTTTGTCTCTCACGGAGGGCGTCGCTCCTCACCTCGTTCGGAAATCTCCCGAAGCCGAACGTTATGGAGGCGTCCGCGAAAATTTGTTAACGTCATGATACATTTTACGTAACGAGATCTACGAACCGATTATTCCTTCGGCACCGTCGGCAGCGGGAATTGTGTTTCAGATGCTGCCTCGTTTCACGCCTCGCAGTTCCCGAGCACTAATTTCCATTCGCTCAGAATTTCTCAAGCACCCTCTACTTTACCGTGACTTCGGGATTGTGAAACGTACAGTATACGCGGAAGTCAAGAGTAGTTCGCCGTGAAATGTTATCGCGAAAACGTATCGTGGGCTCAGAATGGCTACTAAGTTGTAACATTCCCGGATCTTGAGGAAAATAACTTCGCAGTTTTAAAGTCTCATAATTTTTACATTCGCCATACCGTTTTTCCCTTCCCAACTTTGCGGTGCTCGCGCAGTAATATTCCCAGATAACATCGGCATTTATTCTTGAGCTAGAGAATAATTCCCCTTCGAAGTCAATATGAATTCTAACAATTTCGTCGAAAGGTTCTCCTCCATAGCTCTGATATTATAGCATTCTTTGCCGTTCCATGTCTCGTGTATCATCCGACCCACATTACTCACAACTTTAAGACCCGCATCAATAATCGTTATTTGAGACTTCAGGTGAGATATTCAAACTTGAATCTAGAGTTTGATGCGAGTTTCTCAGCTGAATCGCGATTACAAATGTGAGATGTCGCACGTATCACATGACTAAGTAAAAAGGAAAATTCAAATCTAACTCTAAATTCGAATATCTTACGTGACACGAGTTTCAAGTAACAATTAATAATGCATCCTAAGTAACAATTAGTGCTAGCAAAGCCGGGAAAAAGAGAGAAACCCTTGCCAAAATGACGACACGCTCGATTCATCGACGAAGGACCCAGAATAATGGTCACGGAAATAGGGTGAGGAATTGGCGCGAGGAGGGCGAGCTGTCACGGGGCGAAGGGAGGAAGGAGTCAGGTAAAATCTTGGCAAGAAATATCCCCTCGTGGCGGCGCTCGCCACATTCCACGGGGATCATTACGTCAAATAACAGAAATCTTCCGAGTCTTGCCTATCTACCCTTCCTCTCCATCATTCTCGCTCTGCCTTGCCCTCCTCTCGCTTCTTCCTCCGCCTTCTCTCCGTCATTCCTCGGTTATTCCCTCCCGCCTATTCGCGGTCACTTCGACACAGCCGGTTCTACGTCTTGCACGGTCCGTGGCCCAACTTGGTACCGTGCTGTGCATTGCCGCTGACTGCTGCAGCAATGGAGCCCTCGCTGACTGCCTGCGAATGGCGCCGAGCGAATCGCACGCGCACGGTCACACACAGTCAGCTTTAGCGGTATAATTCGTCAGCGCGACGCGGACAGGTCTCGATGCATCTGCATTAAACGGCAGCCGATCGGTGCTTGAACCGTCTCTCTCGCTGGGAATCTCGAGCGATGCGGTCGATGCGACCTCGGAGAACGCCCTAACGCGGCCGGAACTTAGTTTGCAGCTTACACGGTGTTGCATATTCGATTACGATTTCGCGATGCTTTTCAGCGATAACGTTCGAGGAGTCGCGCGAGCAAGGAACGTGACGCGCGCGCGCGCACGTGTGTGCGAGAATTTGGTCGAATTGGTATTTCAAGATACGTTAATAACTATACCGGCGACGGAATAATAGCGCCATTCACCGTGATCGCATATTGCAAGTCGCGTCGATCGAGCGTGAATGGAGTCGAATTTGAGCGCCTTCCTCCGCGTGTGCCTTCCTGCGCGAGCAATTAGTCACCTCGGCTGCATGCAACATTTCGCGGTAATAGCCGATTTTAGCGCGGCCTAAAGCCGATTATACCAGCGGCCGAATAATTCACGGTTAATTGTAGGTGATATAAATTGTCGCTACGCCGATCCACTGACGTAATTAGTAAATATGGAATTAACGATCTCCGTTAATGCACGGCGCAGCGGCGCTATCGCGCACAACGTTTCGTGAATATGCATGCGATTTGAAACCCGTGGAGAGTTTCCGTGCGTTCACGCTTTTACGGCTTTTCGCCAGCGGCGCCTGGAAAAAATCGTACGTTAATTATTTGATTACGTTAACGATTCAATTAGCTACTCCGACGGGCAATTACGAAACCGGCTTTGATATCGCAGCCAACTATCGCTGTTGCGATCCCGTATAATTCTGATTTTCAATAATACAGACATGAGGGCATATACACGTCAACAGCATCTATTCTGAGAGGCGGCCCGCGGACATTAGATTAATTCATTTCTCCCTTTAACCCTCTTCAGGATGATGATTTAATATAACTGCGCGATTCCCCTCAGGGCAAGTTTTTTTTCTTTAATAAGCATGCCTAGATTTCTTTTCTCTTTCACGCCATTTTTCCAGTATGATTTTGAAAAGCAGAATACAAGATATGCTACACTGAGAGAAAAATTATCTTAAAATCAACAAATATTTCCTTGGTGGGTGTCATTAACATATTTACTTAAATCTACATTTTCTTTACTTAAATCAAATATTATTTACTTGATTTAAATAAACAATATTTGATTTAAGTAAAGAGAATGTAGATTTAAGTAAATATGTTAATGGCACCCACCAAAGAAATATTTGTTGATTTTAAGATAATTTTTTTCTCAGTGTATGAGTTAAAAAGATACAATAGTTTATGTAAACGTTAAAAAGGAATTTGAAATTTTACCACTTTATATTTTAAACTTTCCCGGTCATATCACTCAAAGTGGTAACAAAACTGTTTTTTCTGTGAAAAACCATGTTATTTATCATTTTGTCTCTTTAATTAAAAAAAAGAGAAATGTTTTGCGACTTCTTAGGTGAGTACATTTCGCGCTACGTTCGCACACATGGAGCTCGCTCGCTCGGTTCTCGCACTTCAGCTTCCAATTACAAAAGAGCAATGCGGAAACGTTTGTCCTCGAGCACGTGGTGCTATTCAAAACCGACGTACACACGCGAGCGGAGAATGTACACGCGCTCAATCGTCAACGGCACGCTCAGATCGCGTCTCGCGCTACCATCTGTCAGCGATTCCGTTAAGCCACGGTGAAAAAATGGTGAGGTGGAAGCGGAAATTCAATATCCGCGCCGGTTCTCGCGCGAAACGCTTGTCCCTGATTTATCCAGCTATTTGATGCTGCACCTCTCAATCGAACTTGTTGCAATTATACCGGTTTCGATTCCTGATTACACGAGCCGATCTCTGCACGATAGCCTCGCGTTCTTGCAGAAGGCGCCGATGCAATCACGTACTGCTAGTCGCGAGGGGTTTCTGTCGGATAATTTGATCACTCTTTCTCTACAAGCTTGAGGAACAGGCGTCTTCCTACGTTCGTGAGAGGGGCGAGCAACCCCCACATCCACTCTTGTCGCTTCGTTACGTGCGAGCGTAAACGTGACTAGACATTTTTCCACGATTGCACCCATTCATCGGAGTGAACAGACCTCGATTTTCAGTAATTTCACAGAATTCAGCCGGTCGGGGCTGTCATCTTCTCTCATTCGCGCGTGATTATACGCGCGCGAAACCTCCGCTCGCTCGCTCCGAAGTCAAAGAGTGGAAACGGACGAGAAGAAAGAAGTGAGACGTAATAAGTAGTCGGGGTCGAGTTAGGCGTGTCGGATGTCGATGGCGAAAGGTTGTGGGGTAAGAAAGGAAAGGCGGGGAAGGAGCTGAGTGAGAGAGAGAGAGAGAAAAGGAGGGAGAGAGAGAGGGGGGGAGCGGGAGAAGGAGAAGGAGGAGAAAAACCGATGCAGCCTAATGCTGCAGCGGGACGCTTTGAAAAAGAAGGAGAGACTCATGAAGTAGAGCAGACCAGCATGAGGGGTTCGATTTGATTGAACTCCCGCGCGACACTAGCAAGCGAGCTACACCGAGAGTAGAAGTTTCCGCGAATTTCAAATCATCCCGAATGGGATGCAATTTGCGGAGACAGAATTCCGACATTCAACCCTGGCAAAAGTTTGCTGTATCCAGCGTTTTCGCGAGGGTAGGTCCTTTCGCGCTGCGAAACTTGTTCCACTACTTGCCAATCCTGTCGAGAGAGATGTCTCTTTATTTTGTCAGGATATAGATTTCCCCCGCGCGTTTATACACGCTATAAAATCACCGGGTTGCTGTTGAAAGTCGTCTAAAGGTCGTTTGGAAAATAACCATTATTTTTCAACGGACATTTTTATCCCAGAAATTCAATACTCTATTTCCCTGCTACAAAATATGTTTGCATTGTCGATTACTTTTTGCACGTGCGTGTTTTACATCAAGCCAGCTCCATGTTTGATTTTTCTCTTCCGGGCTGGACAGGTTGCTCCGAATATCAGGTCGAGGTGATTAAGTCGGGAACGAATGCAAAGGTACTTTCTCCGTATACAGTACACGATTATGTGTGTGTATGTGTGTGTTACGAGGATATTTATTAACGACGAGATTTCTTCGATATCTCAGCCGAGTAATAAATTACGACCTGCTCTTACGTTCATTCATACGATACTCACGAGCCAACGAGATGACATAATCGACCTTGTTCCCACAATAACTCACATCGGGAGCTTTTTAACGCGTAACATATAACACGTTGCCCCCTTGTGTCTCCCTGTCATCATCCGTGAGAACGTTCGAGTCTCAAGCTGCAATATTCGTGGTAATTCTTCGCGCCTCTCTTCGCGATATTAAACGATCAGTTAGATGAGCGAGAGAGAGGGATGGAGGAATACGTTGTAGAAGAACTTGTCTTCGGGCGTCGCTCGAACTTCGCGGCGTGACGAGCGTGCAAAAGGAGTATTCAGAGTCATTCCGTTGCGCAAAGGTCAAATCGCAGTGACGAAAGGCCCAACTCGCGTAAATCATCATCCACGCGTAAATCCGTCCGACCGACGGGGTTGCGCGGCGGTCATTCAATCATGGTGCGTGTTTCCTATGGAAATACACCGTAATTGGTTTGCCGTAATGGATTTAACTGCCAGGTAAATTTGCCGTGAGATAGGACGCAACCAGCTCTTGATATGTTTATCTATTTATCGCGGCTAATGGAAGTGGCCACCTCCGACGAAGGGCGACTTCTACGAACAAATCGTCGCTGGTCCGTTCGTGGGAAAAACCTAGCTGTCCGATGGATCTCGAGGATCCCGCTCCTCTCGTCCTTAAAAGCCCGGATTTCTTTTAAGCAACCCTCCACTTTGCGCGTCTCCCTTAAGGGCGACCCTCCCATCTCACGAGAGTACGTACGATCGCCGAGCACGCACAGGACATATTTCGGCGCGCGAGGGCTGCGGTTTTATCTGAATCGATTCCATGAAAATCGTCCCACGTGCCCGAGCAAGGGACGACGGTACCACCCTTCTCTCTCAGCACGTTCTGTTAGACTTACACACCACGGATGTATAATATACGCCGTCACTGTCTAAACCGCCTGTCTTCTCTCGGAAATCATAAATCCATGACTTCGTGGCGTTCCTCGAGCGTGTTATTTAGGTTCATGCTCAGAAAAGTGCTTTTCTTGCCGTGGCGTTGGCGTACGCGAGCAAGTTTAGAAGCACCCCGTCGCGTAATTGGATTATGATTCCTTCTGTTATTTTTCCCTTTCTTTTCCCTCCGCGTCAGATGCTTACATAATCGACATTTCGCAAAATCTCCTCGCGTCCGTCTCGTGTACAATTTTTCAAGGTAACGAAATAGCTACGGTATACAAACCGGCACAATATGCGGGAAGAAGATCTCAATTCGTGCAACTCAATAGGGACCAGATGAGAATTCGGCGACGGGAAATGATGTCTCTGTTACCGCAACCGAAAATATTTATCTGAATATTCAGTTGTCAAGACTTGCGTGATTACAATAACTGAAAACAATTGACACACAGCGTGCAGAAACTTCCTGCGGAAATCTGTTTCTACAATCGAGTTTTTCATCTGGCTCCTATTCTTACCATGTAACAGAAAATTCAGTTACACTAACGGAATTGCTTTTTTCGTATAGACACATTGTGCGTGGTCAAGAAAATTGATTGGAAGCTCAGTAAATGTTACGACAGTTATGTATATTATGACAGTTGGCTTGTGTACATTTGACAAGTAGCAGTTACGCAGCGCAGGTTTTCTGACGGAAAAAAAGATTTCAGTTTGTGCAACTGAATGTAGGGACCAGACGAGAAACTCGCTGACGAAAAATAATATCTCTGTTACTGCAGCCGAAAACATTTATTTGAACATTCAGCTGCAATAAAACTCAGTTAAAACTGCGAGCAATTGGCTGAGCAGAAACCTCCTATAAGAATCTTTCTGTTCCTAGCCGAGTCTTTTATCTGGTTCCTAGATAAACTCAGTTACATTAACGGAGTTGTTTTTTTCGTGGTCTCACGTGGTTGACCTCCGAATGCTGCAAATACTGTGCGCACGGAATCGCGTGACCAAAGTTTTCCCAAGAAAATCGAATTTCGCTGTTTTGAAACGATTTATCGCAGTACACGTAAAATTATAGAGCCGATCTAACGATCGACATTCGACATTCTGAAATCGCGGTCGAGAAAGCCGATAAAACTGTTACGCTCATCAAGTGAACTTTAAGTTGATTATCCCAAAGAAATCGGGCTTTTCTCTTTCTTTCCCTTTCTCTCTTTCTCTCTTTGAATAAAGTCATCAGTTGAATGTGTCCCCGATCGATATTATTCGTCGACGTCTCGGCGCTTTAGCGAGGTGACTTTAGCCCGCCGACCGACATCGCAGTCTTTGCGGTATTGCATTCCTCGCTCCTTCTCGCCCCTGATAGAGGAATTTACCGGCGACCCTCGGGGTATCCGTTAATCTCGAGATCAACGGATTAAAGTGAGTTCGTGCCGTCCACACGAGAGCGCGGAAGAGCCGAGCTGGTATCAACCGGCGACCCGAACGTTTCGTCGTTGCACGGAATACAATCATGGTAGCGAATACAAATGGCATACGCATACACATATACACACACATATACGTACACACGCATACAGTGGGAACGAGCTATATAATTTGTTCCTTCGCGACAATTCCTCTCGATAACGCATGCTGAACTGTAAAGCAGATTACCCTTCTTAATTACATTGTCAAGCAGTTTCTCCTTCTGTCTGCAGCGTTAAAATTCATAAATTTTACAATTTAACTTCAACGTATTTCGCGCACTCTTCATTCATAATTAAAACCTTCAAACGCCGATATTTGTTTTTTCGCGCGATAAAAAGAAATTCATAAAAATCGCATTGCACGTGCGTTTATTTTCGTCTTCAGCGTTACTTTTTTCGCGACAATTGCATCACGAATTCTCGCACGACATATTCGTTAATCTTGAGATCAACGGATTAAAGCAAGTTTGCTCCGACTGTACGCGAAGCTGACGAAACGAGCTGTCTTCGCTTCCCCGTCTACTATACCCCTTCTACTCCTCTCTCTTTCTCTCATCTTCTGCTAGATCCAACATCAGACTTGGATATGAGCCTCGTTGCGCGAGGCGGAGCCAGTATTTCTCGACTAATCTCGAATTCATTGTACTGTGCTAACACGAGATAACTGAGGCGTTCGATAATAATTCCATAGTCAAATGAAACGTTTCGGCGGCATGATGATTAAGTCGTGGCCGAGATTAAGCGCATACCGGAAGCAGGATATACCTATTCAAACGTTCATCACTTAATGACGAAGTTCAATTTGAATTGGCGTTCGTCAATCTAATATTAGTGACGGTAATATAGTCGAACGCGTTTGCGAGATCAATGCCACTTGTGTGTCCTTAGCTGTAATATTTTCCTCGTCTCTCTCTGATGGTTAAAACCTATTCGCTGTAACTTCGATATGAAAGGCCCAATGCTAGATTGCAGATGAAATCTGTGGAAACGTTTGCGTTGGATCTGAAGGACCTTGATACATTGCTCCATTCACGGTTCCTTCAACTCGTTCGTGTTTGTAAACATAGGAACATACCGTCAGGATTACTCATACTGTGGCTACCGGTCCTATAGCTCTCGATATACCAGTTCTCTTCTGAACCGTACTCGGATTCGCCGTCAGATAGTTTTGCGTTAGTGCCGCGACGTGGGTTAGATCGAGTGCGATAGACGAGGACGAGTGGGGAGAGAAGAGGGCTAGCAGGCAAAAAATTTCGGATGCATTGTGGAAAAAAAGGAGCGAACACGAGCGATGTTATGGTCGAAGGGTGAGAGAAAGGGTGACGAGAGAAAGGGAGACGGAAAACGGGTAGAGAGAGCAAGAGAGAGAGAGAGAGAGAGAGAGAGAGAGAAAGAGAGAGGGAGGAATGGAAGGAGAGAGAGATGCGAAGAACGAGCCGGCTGGAGCGAGAAGAGATGCTGCGGAGGATTGGAGGGAATTGTGAGACCATGGATGGTAGGATCACGCTGATGGGAAGGGAGCAAAGGGAGAACCTTGGTTCCGCCATGGTGGTAGGGATGGAACGCGGTTTGTTCACTTTCCCGAACGATCAGCTCGCTTCCTCAAGGCGCGGTCGTGACCTCCCGCCGGTTGGAGAATCATTGCCGATGTGAAATTTACTCGGTCGCTCGTTTTACGGTTTTGCATCCATGGAAGTTTATCACGTTGTACGTTTTCGGCGTTGGCTCGATTGAGTCATCCGTCAAATCGCTGCCAAATCGATGGCGTTATTTCGCGCGCGCGCGCGCATTCGTTCGTCCGTTCGTTCGCCTACCAGCACGAAATAAAAACGTGACTACGTCATTTTCCCGCTTTCCCTCGCCTGGGGGAAAGCGGGGAAATGACGTAGTCACGTTTTTATTTCGTGCTGGTAGGCGAACACCTGGCTTTTTGTCTCTATCTCGGCCATTATACGTGGGTCATTAATTTCTATTCGTTTCTCAATCTCCTCCTCTCGACGGAAGGTCATTGTGTGCGCGCGCAATAGAGGGACACGTGGATTAATTATTGTAATTAAGGAGAATGCGTTGACCGCTCTTCAAGGCTGACTCCCATCGGCTCGATGACACTGTCTATTATCGTGGTCTTGAGATCACCATGAGTCTTTTGAGTAACTTTTTTGTAACTTGGCGAGATTGCACAAGATTTATACTCAACCTCATGTACACTACGATAATTCGTTGCGTAGAGCTCACGCGAGACATTCTGCGCGCTAAACCGTCGCGCGAAGGATGTCACGTAGCCCTGGAAGGGCAAGAATAGCGAGGGCTCTCATGTCCCCGATTGTTGTCGCAGAACGCGTCTCTGCTTCTGAAACCGGTTTGTAAAAAACGCGCAAATCGACGGGCGACGTTGGTGTCGTATCGATCACTGTAGATTACGTCGCTCCTAGGACTGAGCAACATTGTCGGATAGCGTGGTGAACGCCAATACCGAAGTTAGAATGACATCTAAGCTTGTTCTGTCGGTGACATCGGCGGACAAGGCCGGGCCGAACAAACTTCGGTATTGTTACAAGTTGTTACCAAGGGTATTGGCGTACTGCTGGACAAACGTGTCTTGGTATCCGAGCGTTGTTACAATACATTGCTGGACACAGGTCGGTTAAACCGTATTTTACACTCACATACATACATATCGATATTTTATATATTTTTTTTTTTTCGTTGTCGCGCTTTATTGATATATCGATATCGTTTCTGTGTATGTTTGCCTGCGCTAGAGCGCGATATATCGCGCGCGAAATTCACGGCGAATTTTCAGGCTGCAGCACGGCGAGCCGAGCTGCTCGTTTGCAGCGCGAACCGTAAGAGATAACCGCTCGCAGATAAATCGGCGAGAAGGCGACGTTTCCGAGACAATGGCCGGCGAAGTCACGCGGGCGGACATCCACGTCGCGCTTGTTCGACGTCGGTCAGGCCGTGCTCTGTAAGGGTGGGTGTGAGATCTGAAGCCTCGTTTGCCAGCCGGTCGCCCAAAAGCCAGGAGACGGTCGGCTGTGGTTGGCGAGGTAGGACGAGGGTGACTCTACAGGTCGCGTCACTCGTCGTGGTGTCATCCGTGGCGCTTTTATCGCGCGGCCCACTACCACGCGCCCTTTAAGCGTCGCTGCCATTGTTTTTCGCCCGCCCGGTGAATGCGGACGGCTTATCGTCTGCGATGCCATATATTGGATTCTCATCACTCCGCGACGATAACTCTTGTCGGCACCCGGAAATGTGTCCCGATGCCTCTGACAGCGGTTCCCAAAGTTTGGCAATGCCCGACGCGTCTCGCCCGCATGCCGCGCATTCGACGTCCTATCACTCCCGCGTTCATTCAGTTGTTCGTTATGGCTCCGTATTATTTCATATACAGACTACCGGCCGCGAAGCTCCATAACGCTGTCCAGCAGTTCAAAGTTAGACCCACACGGCGCACAGAAAAACAAGCGGACATTAAGATAATAAATATTAAGCAAATTGACTGACCACAGCTGATTACTCTTGGACCTTGAGAAGAATAATAATCGACTGTGGTTGCTCAATTTGCTTACTGTTCATGTTTTTCTACGTGCCATGGAAGGCATTAGATACTTAGCGCCCACAAATTGCCGCAACCGTAAGACGTAAACTTGAACTGAAGAACCAATTTGGATATTGCTTTAGGTTTCTTCCAGCTAGAAGAAGATTAAAGTAAACGTATGCGTAGGATTCAAACCGAATTAGGATTTCAATCAAACGTCCCAGTTACTTCTATACGATCAGATTTACCGACAGTTCTGCTTCATTCCAGAGTACACAAAACTATAGTAACATCCTGATTGGTTCTTCAGTTACAGTCTACTTTATTATGTCTACAGTTACGGCAATTCGTGTGCGAAAGTCCTTGTGACGCTCTTTATCTTCGAAAAACTGTTTAGAGACAGTCTTCAAGATCACACCGCGGAAACGGTCACTGTCACGTTTTTAAGTAAAAAAATATTCCCGACTTGTTAGGATTTCATTAGTGCAGGTCGATGTGCCGATAATTAGTTTACAATTCACGGCCGCGAGTGCGATCGCTGTAGCCTTCGCGTACGGTCGATTAGAATCCATGTCGTGCATGTTATTATTTAGTAGCGTATTCGTCGCGTGTAAGATGCAATATTCCGCTATTAAGTATCGCAACGCGTGTATCGATCTAACCCGCTGAAATATCCCGAAGCCCTCCACGGATCAGCTACCGTTACTCAGCGTGACTCGGTATTCTGATCGAATTATAGTCCTTATGTCCTAAGATCAAGCTGACGCTCTCCTACGAGGCTTCCACGGGCCGCGCCTGAGCTGAGACACGTCCAAGGTGAACCGGTGTTCAGAGAGCACCGCCAACGGAATACCTGTAGGTACTCTACATACTCCGTGGCTGGACGTTGCAGACGCGCTCGTCGTTCGCGCGTGTAACCTTAGGTCCCTGTTACCGTGATACAAACGCGCGTCTCGGGTGTCAAAACGGCCAAAATTTAATACCAACACGGTGAATGCGGATACTCTCTTAAAATAACGTCGGTAAAAGTGATTAAATCATTAAAAGGAGTACTTTGCCGCGCTAATAAGTATTCATTGATTTTCAGTGGAAATACTTTGATGTTACTCCTTACTTAACGTACTTTCTGATATCGCTGTTATCTAATGCCTCACTGATTTTGACCGGTGGAAGTAATATTTTACTGCAAAAACTTTTCACACAAATTCGTCATGCTTAAAACAAGTCGGCAACAATTTCTGATTGAATCTGTGAGAGGAATATTTCATCGCGCTAATCAGTATTCACTGATTTTCAGTGAAAGTATTTTTACACTGCCTACGTTTGTCTGTGAATTCCCGGCCTAATGAATTAAAACGTTCGCGCATCATATGGAGTGAGAATTCACTCTAAGCTTGAGCGAAACAGTCGCTCTTGCGATTTCGAGTAGCGATATTTTCACTATTGCTTCGAGTAAAAATTTCCGCCACTTTCCACGCGTTTTGAGTGAGATTTTACCTCAAGAAATTTATAAAGTATCTTCAACTGATCCTTTCAACGAGATCGATCGCAGTGCTATACTTGTAGATGAACTACCAGTTACAAATACAGCACATTTCAATGAAGAATATACATTGTACTTTAGAGAGTATTCCGCTACTTTGAGGAGTGTCTCTATAAATGCGCGGCTAATCGAAAACTCACGTTAATCGATAATGTACGACAGGCCGTAATATATTTTGGCGGAATTTGTTGAACGCGACGAGATCGGACTGATTACAACGACTGCGATTCGTGCATACGAGCGGGCATGGTGCAGCATTAATGATATCCGTATCGTCGATGATTCGCGCGCAAGTTTTACGATATGATAACCGTTGCGTGGTTTCAATTATTATTTCTCGTTAAAGCATATTTTGCATTGCGGCGTTAGCGATTAAAATAGACGATGAATTCGAAGCCCACGCTGGAATCGCCAATTTGATTTATTAATAAAAATTTTACGGGGATCGTGAGGTCGCGCGCCAAAGTAATTATTCCCGTAAACTGAAACTTTGATTCCGGACGATTTATATCAACGCTCGCGCTCGCAGGCTCAAATGTTTTGTATAATTCGACGCCCGTAATTACGATCACCGCGATAGTCGTTATCTTGCGTTCGAGATTTTTTTAATTTGTCAACATTCTCTTTTTCTTTCTTTCTCTCTTTTTCTCTTTTTCCCTCTCTTCCTCCCTCTCTCTCTCTCTCTCTCTCTCTCTCTCTCTCTCTCTCTCTCTCTCTCTC
>NW_022639468.1:1040655-1046894 GCF_010583005.1 Odontomachus brunneus | reverse complement strand
CTCTCTCTCTCTCTCTCTCTCTCTCTCTCTCTCTCTCTCTCTCTCTCTCTCTCTCTCTCTGTCGCGATGTCAGGAAAGTTGTCGCGCAGACTTCTGCAGGTAACCCCGGTCGCTTGATTTATCGTCGAATCAGTTTCTGCACTTTGAGGAACAATTTGAAAGTTTTCCTGCGTACGTGGCAGATCATTCTTTGAAAAACCAATTTCCACATAAATCCCGAGGCGCGGGAGCTTCCCTGGACCTCTCGATATGTCCTGGGAAATGTGTGTGCTGCGAAAGATACGAATCTTCTCTCGCTTCCGGCGCTCGGAGTTAATAGACGGACACTTCTCCCGCATATTTCGCACGATCGTAACTTCGCTCCGTGTCCCTGTGTTACTTTTCCCGCTCGTTAATTAACGATGTAGATCGTTTTTCGATAAACGTCTGCGTCATTGCGACGTCTACGTCGCTTCGTGACGGACGTGGCCGTCGAGCGTTTTCAATTCGGGCGATTCGCCGAATTCGTCATCGATCTCATCCCTCCACACGAATCATTAAGCCGTGCAACAAAACGAAATTATTCTTATTTTACGGCAGGGGCGATAACTCGCGCCGCTCCCGTCTCCCGTTCGAGCGGAGAAAAATTCGGACGTTGGTATACGCGATCGCTTACGGACGCGGGATCGAACGTTAATCCACGGAAGATCGAGAGCGATTTACGAGTCCATAAATCCGCTTCCGGCGGATTTCTTGACGGACGTGCGAGCGAGAAACGGTGCCAGTGTGAAGAAAAAAAAAAGAAATAAAGAAGAAAAGAAGGGAAAAGGAAGGAATAAACGCCCGTCGGGAAACTCCCACCTCCATATCCTCGTTTCTCAATGTCGAATCAGGCGGTTCGCAAACGCGTCGAAGACGTTATAAATTCACGTGTCCAGTGGAGCCGCGCGACCTGGCTGCACCTGCACCTGCATTATCCGTGTCGCGCGGCGGTGTGTGTGGTGGTGTGTTGCGGCGCTTACGGACACGATGAAACGGATCTTCGAGGACTCGCGCGGCCGCACGAGAAAACCGAACCTGCGTGCTCGTGCTTTCCGGAATTGTACGGATAAAACGTTCGTACGACGTATTGGCGAGAATGAAGAGAAAAGTTCGGTCGAATTAACCTTCGCGTATACAATGTTAGTTAAATCTGTGAGACCCGAACGAGCATTTGATCGTTCATCAACTTTCTCATAGAGACTCTGGGAAAATGTCAAAACAGTGTATGCCTGTTTGCAGTATTTGATTTCGTTGCATTCTACCTCATAGCCGAGGTTTTTCTGTATACCTGGAAAAGAAGATGGGAGTCGAAGAATATTGATTTTTTCAACAAAGTTTTACGGTAGTTTAGACCTGGCCGGGTCTGACTACTTCGACTATTTTTTCGCGTGTGCTACACGGAGAAAAAGGTTTGGTTGAAATAATGAAATGTGAACCGTTTTTCGGTTGAAGGAAATAGAATCTCTGTTTTTTAGGAACTAAATTCGATCTTAAGAATCAAAAATCCTGTTTCCCTCAAAAGACCTTTTCTTTATTCATTCATTAACCCTCCGTATACGATTATACTTTTCGGGACATAGGGGAGAATTACCGAAATCATATCATCTCCTAAATCATGCCTCACCAACCGTACCTGATTTCTTTAATATTTATAGCACGCACAAAATAAGGTACATTACTGTTTGCTACTTGCAAGCCGCAACAAAGACAACTATGTTCTTTAAACTCTATCACTAAGGGACTGAGCACAATAAAATGAATAACGAGCAAGGAACAGAGAATAAGGAATAAGGAATATTCTGAAAAGAAGAAATAACGCTATTTCTCTGTTCCTCTACTCTGCGTTGATGAATTAGGTTTCATGTTTTAATATTGAACTGTTCCTTGTTCTCTGTTTCTTGTTCTCTATTCTCGATTCCCTATTCCTTATTCCTTTTATTGTGCTCAGCTCCTTACTCCAAAAAATATGCTCTGAAATGTCAGCTATCAAAGAATGTACATAAATGGCCAACTCTGCGCGGAGTTATCCTCCTAATACTAATATGTGAGTGCTAACTGGACAAAAATACGCGCGAACTTACAGATCTAACTCGTACACCCAATATTACCCACACAATAAACCCAATATTACCCTACTAACCCAATATTATCATTGTCACAATCGACGAGTCAGGCAAACGTCAAAGTGTTCAATTACAAAGTTGTTCGTATCCTCCGAGTTCCGCTCTTCTCGTTACTCTCTTTCCCCTCCTCCTCTATCTCTCTTTCTCTCTCTGTTTGGTAGCAACTACGCCACTGTCCGCCGTAATTTCGGCGATCGCGCCTTGAAAGTGCGCGCTGCTTCTTGAACATACGCGCGCGCGCCAGGACATTGCTTGCTCGTACGCGTCGGAAGTATCCTCTGGTTTGCGGAGCAGCTTGCGCGCTCGAGTTCCAAGTGGCCCGCGAACCTCTCGGCAATTTGCTTTGCTGGCGTTTGCTGGCGCGCACGTGCCGATCCGACAAAGGCGGTACGCCACCGTCGACGCGCGAAGGGACATTTCGGGCTTCGCTAAGCTAAGAGGCTAAATAGAGGGTCCGCGCACGGTCCTGAAGCCGGCGCGATCGCGAACTCTCGGTGATCGCGGCGCGGGAAATCGCGAAGATTAAGTAACGGGACCAAGTTTCGCTCGACGGACGCTCCCTTACGAGTTCGTGACGGCGCGATAAAGCGGCGGGGGATTTACGAGAGTCGATTACCGCGATATCAAGACTGGGATTTCCCCTTATTTTGGCGATTGATAATTCCAGGCTGTTAATTACGCGCGTAGCGGCTGATAAGCGCCCGAGATACGGCCGAAATGGCTTCCCGGCTTCATCCGCGGCTATTATTGTGCTGAATTTGTTAGTTTGAACGTAATATCGCTTCCGATGTGCTCGGAACTTTCGGCATCGATACGTTACTAAATTTACGGCCTGATGAACGCGCGTAGCGCCTCGCCGTTAGAGAACGTGTTGCGAGCCGAAAATGTTTTACAGTCGCGGAATTATGCATATGACAGGCTGCCCCGCGGAACGTACATCGACACCGAATAGTAGTTTCCGAAAAAAAAGAGAGGAAAAAAGAGTGAAGTTTATCGTGCGAGCGAAGCGCGAGTGATATTAGAATGGAAATGTTGAGCTCCCCTCCACCTTCTCTCTGCGTGTAGATCCGAAAAAGCGGCGGCGGTGGCGGGTCCGTGTATTGCATTTTGGAGACCGTATCGCGAGCGCAGCTCGCATCATTATTATGCATGTTGCATGCTGTATTATCGTGAAATGAGAGCCGGTGAGTATTTTCGGTATCATTAAATTTATATCACTCGTTTGCGTATTAATCATATTTGGCGATTGAACGTATAGAGAGAAAGAGAGAGAGAAAGACAGAATGTGTATGTATGTATTGTGCGAGTTACTCTTGGGTAACCGAGAAACGAGCGTATTGGTTTACAGCGCTATTACGCATTATAAATAACGCAATATTATCATGTCATGATACGGTGATATCTAATTACCGGTCTATCGATCATCGTGCGATTAAGGCGTTTACCGCGTCACTGTCGACGAAGCGTCACTGTCGTGGACAATTGTCATTGTAAGGGCCGGCGCGGCTATTGCACTGAAATGAACGTCGATTGCGCAAATAAAAGCTTGGAAATCACGTAGTTGTCGTGCGGCTCGTCCAACGCCCGCCCCGCACTCTCTTGCAACTCCGATTTACGCCACGAGTCGCGTAAATTGTACGTATACAGTAATCGGATAACTCGAGGTACTCGCAAATATCTCATTACAACATCACGAATTGTTTAGCCGCAACGGGTCGGCCGTTGTCGAATGCCTGCATTTGCAACAATCATCTGTCCGGCACTTGATTTACTCGATCGCGGGATGCCAGTCAGAGATTTACGGAAAATTTCCGGAATGTGGAAAATCCCCCTGTAAATCGCTGATTGGCACCGCGCGGTCAAACGTCAGTGGGGTTATCAACGAGTCACGAAGCCGGTTGATATTACTCGGCCGTACCGATCGATTTCCGCGGCGGGCGCGAAAAAAGCCGGCGCGCACGTTCTTGTTGCAGGACGCGCGGCATGCGTCGTGAACGACAACGACGTCAACGGCGTCGACCTGCCGTCGTCGCCGAATTTACAAGCGTGCTCTCGTACGATCTCGCGTCATATTTTAATTAACGGAACGCCGATGGAATTACCGCGCCGGTTGCTCCGCAAATATCAATTAGCCAAGTATCGGCGCTGGCCGTTGCAATTAATGCGGCGCAAATATTTAGTCCGTTTGCGGCCGGAATGGTGTATTGGTCCACGGCCGCCTTCCGAATGCACGTCCCGCGCCGACGGACAAACGCACGCTTGAACGCGTCGCGTCGCGCTCCCGTGACTCTCCCCTAAAGTCACTAACATAGACACAATATATCGACTGTTGACAAGTGGGAGTCAAAGTGCACGTAGAAAAGGACTCACCCTAGGGTGCGTTCAGATTCTCTACCCGGGTGCACTCTGTTACTAGAAACACTATAGTATATGTCACATATACTACAGTACTTCTTGTATTAGAGTGCACCCGGGTAAGGAATCTGAACGCAGCCCTAAGTCTGTCCTTTTTGCTGAACTGTCCGAACTGGTGCACACTGGTGCAATAAGTTAGAGCGAGACAAATATATTTTGTTTCACTCTAACTTATTGCACTAGTCTGCACCAGTTCAGGTGGTTCAGGTGGTTCAGCTAAAAAAAAAGCAGATCTTCTGTGCCTCTTGCTCGTTCACGCATGTGTGCGAGACGCAAGAGAACGCAAGGACACAAAACAGAGTGCATTCTTTTCTACACAACTCGACCACCACTTTTAAAATATAAAATTAACTCTCGGTCTAGATACACTACGGCTAATGTTACTAGATAACAAAGTAGTTACTAGAAAACAAGTACGACGTCACTTTGGCTCCACAAATGTGCGATATATTCGAATAGCGTTTTCAACTGAGCGGATTTTGATCCAGGAACAATCAAGTTCAAACGTTGCAAGTTCTGTGATTAGACTAAGGACCGGTTGTTCCAACTTCTTGGTAAATTAATTGATAGTTAAATTATATGTTTGTCTTCGTTTTCTCTTCAAATTGGACAAAGATAGATGCATAATTTAACTGTTAGGTTTAAGTTAGCTTACCAAGAAGTTGGAACAATCGGCCCTAATAGAGGCTCATAACGTTATTAACCGAGCCCGGATCGATCCGTCAGCTGAAAACGCGGTGAACTTGTGTATTTGTATTGATGTGTTTGGCGAACGAGGGAAGCTAATTAAAATCATGAATTATTAATCAATTTTTTTATTTCTGACGTTTTGCATTGTTTACAAATATTATCGTACCAACGCTTCCGCTACTGTTAGTTAGCATCTGTTTTTACTAAATTATCACTTTCCTCTTTAGAGGAAGATAAATTCTTGTTATCGCTCTACTAGTTTGTAAACAATATTAAGATAAGATAGAATAAAGTTGCACAATCTTCCAAGAAGATTTCTACAAAATCAGTAGCTTTTAATTTGTTCGCAAAAAATTAGTCTTATTTTTCATAAATAATAATTCATATTTATATGTAACATTGCATATATTCATGT
Source organism: Odontomachus brunneus (assembly GCF_010583005.1). Taxonomy (NCBI): domain Eukaryota; kingdom Metazoa; phylum Arthropoda; class Insecta; order Hymenoptera; family Formicidae; genus Odontomachus; species Odontomachus brunneus. The sequence continues at coordinate 1,041,230 of NW_022639468.1, read as the reverse complement.
TTGAAAATTTGAAGTGTTTTCTTCATGTTCTCTCTTAATTTGGAGAAAAAACTTATGCCATCAGATCATACATAAGGCTGAGTTTATTAAAATTGCACTAGATGTTTTACACAAGTTACGTTAAGCGTGCTCTGTGTATACTAATCGACGTTATATTGGCTCTAAAAGCTAAAGCCAAATTGAGTCTCACATCTTGCGATTGTTGTATCTGGTGACTTTACTCTCTTCGGCACACAGGCTCTCCTCGACCACGTTGACCGGACAAAAACCCAACAGACGAGTCAACGAACGAAATTTAACCGGCACGAGCCATTCAGTGATTTTTGGCTGCTTCTCATCAGCCAGTCGATAATTTCGGAAATTCGGTCTGCGCGTTTAGCTCGTTCAAAACCCGCCATCGTGAAAGAGGAGGCTCGTGAGCCGAGAGCTCTGTGTTACAAAATTTCAGGGCACTCGTAAGCGTTTAATAAACAGCTTAACGTGTTTAATCGTCGCGCACACATTGGCGACGCTTCTGGGATTCTCTCTCTCTCTCTCTCTCTCTCTCTCTCTCTCTCTCTCTCTCTCTCTCTCTC
>NW_022639468.1:1008092-1040232 GCF_010583005.1 Odontomachus brunneus | reverse complement strand
TCTCTCTCTCTCTCTCTCTCTCTCTCTCTCTCTCTCTCTCTCTCTCTCTCTCTCGGGGTATCGCGCGGTGTATAAGGATCGCTTTTATCGGTGCTTCTAAAATTCTCCATCCACACTGTTGTCAATTTAATTCCGATGAAATTTGGCCCCGAGGAAATTTGATATTTGGATTTGGCGGGTAGTTAGCGGCTGCAATCTTTTTCTAAATCGGCCTATCAATCTGTCGGGTGGACTCATATTATTTTTCGGCTTTTCGCGAACATGCCCGGCATCGCCGGCGGTGCGGCGCGGCGCTCTCACGGACGCGGTTGGTTTTTTAACCCGAGGCGCAGCCCGATACGCATCATTTATCTTCCAATTGCGATAGGGAGCCCCGTGCCCCCGCGCGCCCGTCACGTCCCCGTGGTCCAGATTGAGCCGCCGCGACACGATACCGCGATTAATCGACGAAATGACGCATAATTCACGCGCGGGAAGGACAACTCTTGTGTTACGGTGCGTCGCGGTTTTCGTCCTCATGACCTGTCCCCCTCGATTGCTCGTAATGACGGCGACTTCCGATATTCCTGGTGCGGGATTAACGTCCCGCGGAGCAATGGAGGGCGAGGCTCGCTGGCGAAAACCGTGAGACACGCGTCACATACGTATCCACCCACGCATACGCGTGCGAAACAAACAATCGACCGATTCGACCAATGGAAAGGCGCAGGAAGCGCGTCGTTATCGAATAGATTGAGGAGCAACGGTTCTTTCCTCCGCGCCTTCCCCGTCCTCTCGCCGCTTCACGACATTTATTTCTCTCTTACACACAGTCATTGTCACGGCCATCATCTCCAATCAAAAGGTTCAAGTGTCGCTTCCTCCTCCGTTCGATCGTCCTGTTTGTCCGATGTTTTATTGAGCGGGACTCAGCCGCCCCTTTTCGGCAACGAACGCTTCGCTCCCACGCCGTCTCCCTCTCGTCTCGCTCGCACCACCGAGCTCCCTCTTTCGCGGCCACTGTGGTTCCCGGTTCTGGCATCGATCTGCTCGCTCGAACTTGATTAACAGTTGCAAATTTAATTACTGGCTCACCGCACCTCGCCTCCGCGCTCTGTATCTTCCTCGTTCCTTCGCGCGCGCACACATACCTCTCCTTGGAGCGTTCTTATTTTTTCTCCTTGCCAGCTCCCTCTCTGTCTCTCTCTCTCTCTCTCTCTCTCTCTCTCTCTCTCTCTCTTCCTCCCCGCTGTTCGTTCCGTGCTGGGTGAGCCGCGAACAAACCCATCTCGGTGCTCTCGTTTTTGCGAGCCCCCTCCGGCTTCGGTTTCTCGGCGAAACTTTGCGGGAAACGCGATTGCTCGTAAATGGTAGAATGTGGGATGTGGGTTCCTTTTCTATGTGGGCACTCGCGGTTTAAACGAGTTCCAGTCGTCGTCGTTATCTCGTTTTTTAGCCTCGCAAATCTTTGAGGAGCGCAGCGATGTGCGGATTCACAGGAACTGTGCGTGGGGGAGGAGTCGTGCGGGATGAAAGTCATACTTTGCCCGCAGACTTGGGGTTAACTCATCGAACGGATGAAATTTAAGCGCTGAGTACGTGCGAGTTAATTCGCTAAAGTGTAATCGGTTTTCCGTGCGCAAAAATAAGAAAAAAAGGACCCTTTAGCTCGGGCGAGTAATAACACGCTCCGATTTTTACGGGGAAAGACAAATTCTCCTTTTGTAATTCGAAGATTCGAGAGTTCTCGAGGAGGAAGGAGGAGAGATAGGATATATTTCCGAGTCTACATCGCCGCATCCATTACTTTATTACATCCCGTCCGATCTTCAAGAGCACAACAAATTTGCCATCGTCCTTGCGCGAAATTCCGGAGATAGATATCTCATTGTAGAAGTGCTTCCACGGCGGAAGCGCCTGAGGCGATCTAAATGCTGAAGAAGGGATTTAATCTTCCCTGATTCCTCTTCGTGCTTTACGGCACTGACGGAGAAAATAAAACCCGCCATCCGGCCATTACGTCATTACGCGCGGTTGCAGTGAAAAACTCCCTCGATGCACCCTCACGCATCGCAGAGGGATGATAAGTTCGACGTAGTGGACGACGAGAGCGCCGCGTAATGCGATCTAGTCGCTGATCGTAATCGTATGTAACGGTACGCGTAATCATCGTTATCGCCTCAAAGAGAAATTAAGCGGTGGAAAATAAGGTTACGTGTTTTACTTTTTCTCTCTCTTTCTCTCTCTTTCTCTTTCTCTCTACTCGTACCTTTCTCTCTCATTTTTTCACTCTTTCTCTTTATACAATAGTGACAAATTTCTTCTTATACGGAAGTACACTTGTAATTCTCATAATGCTTTGGACATAGACTTTCTGAAATTTCTCTCTCTGGTACACTTTGTCACCCTGACACCTTATGTAGGGTGTTTCAGTAAAGTTAAACAATCTCCTAGGAACGTAATGACGTAAATTAACTTATGGGGTTATTTCCATTTACGTCCCTAGGAAGGAACGTAAATGAAAATAACTCCATAAGTTAATACAAAATTTTTTCCTACAATAACTCACTTAAGATATTCGCCTCCTAAGTTAGGATCTGAAAAACATTTCCTCAAAATAATTGTGTTATTGCTTAGTAGATTTCGGTAATCTTTGTGTCATTTTTATATCCAACAATTGTCAGAATAGCTTTATATAATTTTTTTATATTATGTCGAGGAGCCGGGAAAACTCCCTCGGATCTATTGCTATTTTAACAATCTTCGATTAGTATAAAAATGATACGAATATTCTAAGTAATATAAAAAAGTTCTAAGTTCAAAATCTTCTAAATAATATAAAAGTTTTTTTTAATGCTTTTTAGATCGTAGCTTTCTCTCTCTCTCTCTCTCTCTCTCTCTCTCTCTCTCTCTCTTTTTGGAGGTGAGCAAAAATGCTTAGGATGGTTGTAGGGAAAAATTGCATAGAAATTTATTTTCACTAATCTATACGTCCCTGGGAGATTACCTCTTTTATTGAAATATTTTGTATATCTTATTAAAATTACATTGCGACTTATTATTTACTGCCTTTTGTGTGATTAATATAAATTATTTTGTTTTGCCTGCATTTGTAAACTTTTTCCAAATCACTTAATTTAGAAATTTAGAAATTTTTCTTTTCTTTTCGTTAAATATATAATTTTATAGCGTATTTGAAGCACTTGAAGGAGTAATATCCCAGAGCGAACAGTAATGTTTTCCTCTCTCTCTCTCTCTCTCTCTCTCTTTACCTCTCTTTCCGGGTTGTTATCGTTGTGAAGATAACGTGGCGGTATGCGAATCACGCGGCCGAGTTACAGCACGACGCTGAATGACGTGGGTACTCTAAACAAGCGAGTCTTTTACAGGCGTGAGTCTCGAAGAGGGTGGTTGGGTAGATGGAGGTGGCGAACAGGAATTTCGCGCTGAGATTCGCGACGCGCGCGATACCTAACTAGGATCGTGTCAAGACGCCGGCTGCCAAAGGCTCTCCATGGGCGCTGAATGATATGATTATTCCGCCCAGACGGATAGCCCGACTTCCGTGCGACGAACTTTAGAAGTTGCGCGCGAGTACCACTCCAAGATAATGAAACGATCCACAAGTTGTCGAGCGCGCCATCCCCTTCGTCCCTTCGTCCGCTGTTCTTTCTGTCGCCTTCGTCGCAAAGCCGAGGTTTGCGTTCGTTCGTGGATCTTGTAAAAGGGATCTTGTAGCGCGAGGAAGCTCGCGGAAACGAGCGACGCGTGATATCCTTGTCCGGCGCCGGCCATATGGACGCTTATAAACAACGAGTATACTTAGCCTGGAGCGTCCCGATTTTAACGGGGTAGTGATTCTCCTCATAATCTTATTCCGTTTATATTTTACTGTGTAGCGTAGGTCTATGTAAAGAAAATCCTTAAAATATCAAGCTACTTTATTCTAGCTGGTTTATATATTCCGAAAAGAGAGAGGGAGTACTTCCTTCATTATGAAAGTTATATAATGTATTCAATATTAATGCAAGGGAGAGAGAAAGACAGAAAGAGGGAGAGAGTACGTTATTTTATGAAATTTTAGTTATTAAGGCTGTATTTTCTAGTAAAATTTTTCTTCCTCTCTTGAAAAATCCGTAAGGATGCTGTGGCGCACCTCCTTGTGTATCTGCCTTACGGCGGCCATGCCGTGTGTTTTTCTTTCACGCGAATAAAGCACGTACCTGTTCTTCCACGAATAGTCTTTTTAGTTTAGCTCTTATTCCGACTGTCTATTTTCAGAAAAATTCCGTATATACGTTCAGAAGTAATTTGAATTTTCGCCGTTCGAAACAGAGATTTCTCAAAATTCTTATAATATTGTATTTTCTATCTTCTACAATGTTCTTTGGTTTTTTAAGTTATGAAAAAATCGATATTTTCTTTTCTCTTTCACTCTTTTTCTCTTGCCATCAAGCAGAGCAAAACACTTTCCGGCGTCTCTATTTTTTCATATTGGCAGAGAATCAAATTCTCACGAATAACCATACCGCCAATCGATTCCCAACGCCACGCACTTTCGATTATTTCCTCCATCGAAATTTATTTTGTTAATGTCGTCAAACTTATTGTTTCAGCTTATTGGATAACCTCGTACCTTATCTTCCGCTTTCTCTCCCACACTTAGTCTCATTATATCACGTAGCGCGAACTTCTGAACAATATTAACGCAACCTCTCCTCTCTCTTTCTCTCTCTCTCTCTCTCTCTCTCTCTACCGATTGTAAGCCTCGACTGTCAGCGACATCGTTTCGTGCCAGTGGGTTTGTTAGTGAGAAACTCGTTTAGTTACTAACTTCGGCCCCATCCACCGTTGATAGAAGTCCCGGGATATTCGAGCAAGTGCTGTTAGACCGGCTCCAGCTATCTTGCCGGTCTTGAGTTTCCATGAGGGTCACAAATGGCTGCACATCTGCGACCTCGTAAGATTCTCGTAGTTTTTATTTCGCGCGACGTTCAAGTGAAAGTTTTCTCAGACGTATCGCGCGCGTTCCCGAGATCAGATCTCGGTGTCATCCATCTGTCAAGCGTGAAGTGACCGTCAGATTAAATGGTGTATTTTCGTAAAGCAGCACGCGTACGTGATCCGAATGTGCGCGTCGACGAAGCCGGGAATGGGGCAGCGATAAGAACTTCACTTCCAGTCACTTTCCAGTTCGGAAACACGCAAATGCAGATGCGACCCGCGGGCGAGCTCTATCCGTGAAAACTTTCGCAAACGTTTCTTTCATTAGTCGGGTTTTAATTAGAACGTCGGCGCTACGGTCGCGCATCGCCACATCGATTCTTCTGCCAATGACGTCGTTAACGAGATAATCAGACGTGGGCTAGTTCGGCCTGTCGGAAGCTGCTTTTTTTTGCGCCCGGATGTGCAGTTCCGATCGGGCTAATGAGCTATTATGCGGCGAAACGGGCAAAATCTTATTAGCACTCCTCGCCATGAATGACTAAGTGATGGGAGTGTACATTCGTTAATAGGCGTAATTCTTTCTCATACGCGTGCGCCGGCAATCGTATTAAAAGATAAAACAACCTAACGAGTTTCTAACGATATGCAACGTGACTCGTTGTTCGTTTAACGATCGCTCGTGCACGCAGGGTGGTTTTTCTCGCCCGCAGCTCGCCCCGGCAAACACGATCAGTTATGAGCATTCGTTATGAGCAACGCCATTTGTCAAGATGCAACGCGATTACGAAGCTTGAGAAAATTAGCCGGATTAAATTCATGAGCACTTTGATTTGGGTCACTGAATAATTAAACGTCGCCTATGCCCACTCAGTAATTTTGTCATTGACGGCGATCGGATGAATTGGCCCGATTGTTATCGGCGACTAATGAGATCGATGTATTTATGTGACCCATATGCGCATAATGTAATATTCTGGTCGCAGTCCGTCCTGTGCAGAAACGCCGCAGCAGCTGCAGTTAATGCATCGGAGTGCACAGCGTTGCAATCGCTTATGTCGATCGGGGAGCGGGCGTGCGATTGCACGTTTGCTACTGTCAATCTCCATTACGAAATTTCGAGTTTATTGAAACGAATGGCCACAAAGTAATATCGCGACAGCGGTAACGCGAGTATAAATCCCGTTCGCCGACACTCCATTAAAGAGCTTGCCGGGGATCTCTCATCCTGAGGAGCTGCTCGGCTTCGCGAAATTCGCCGGGAAATTCCGCTAAAAATTATCGCCCCCGCGCTGAAATTACGGCACCTCGTGTCCGCAAGCACATATGCGCGGACCGCGGGAAAATGCTTAGAGAGGAGAGCAAGAACAAAAAAGAGAGTAACGTAGAATTTCTGCACACCCTGAGGCTAAGATCGCTTATCACTCAAAAAAATGTTTTGCTAGTAAAATTCTAAGTGTCACAGTCAAAATTTATCCCCGCTTTTTGCATCTGCTAAAAAATTGTCTGCGGTACGTGGAATTTACAGCAGCAGCATCCTGGCGATATCTGCAAGCAAATGTAGGTGGGCGTGAGGATTATACATTCGTCTGTCGTTAGTCTTTTTATCTTTTTGTCACAGTTAATTTTTGTAAGAAGTGTAACGGGCTTTAATCTGAGTGGGCGCGACAGAAAGACTTTCTTGTCAAATTTCACAAACAGATAAGATAGAAATTCTGCTTTTATCATCTATACTGATTAAATACAAACATATGCGATGTAGTAGTGTTTGTTAGTCATCTACTCGTCTTAGTTAATTTCTCATGTTTAGATAATTTTCGCTACGACTGCAAAAACACTTTTTTGAGTGTAAAGCTTGCAGAATTGTAAAAATAGAATAGGTTGACTCGAAGACAATGTAGAAATTAAAACAAAGAGAGAAAGAGGGAGATCAAGGTGTCGTTAAAATTATACATTTTGCGCGAAGCTTTTCTTAAATCGTAAATCTCTTAGCACACAGATACAATACGCGTGAAATCTCCTGAGTTGGGTATCTCAATCGCTTCAATTTCCCGCCGGGGGAGCTACCCTCGATTACAGTACCCTCGATTTATAAGCGGGACGAGAAATCATCTCGCCGTACGGGTCGTACTTACGTTTCTCCCCGTCGAGCGCGCCGTCGCATCGTAAAGCAGCGTCACTTTCTGGGGGAGGGCGGGACAGACGTTTTTCGTTCTCGCGCTGCCAGAAGTTCTCTCTGCACTTTATAGGAGTCGTTATCCGTCGCGCAATTGTGCCGGTGGATTCAGTCGCGCGCTGTATACACGCGCGCGGCCTTTTAGAAGCGCGCGTCCTGTTCCCCCGAAGATACGCTTCGGCAGGTGCACACATTTGTCCTGCGTTACATGCACCGCCGTGAGAATACTGAGTTCTACATATAAATAGCGCCATTATCGCATTCAAGGAGAGGTCGTAAAAGCTAGCGCGCCCGGCCTCGGGTGTTCATATACACGGAGGAGATTAACGTGTCTGCTGAATGGTGCTCACCTCATGTACCGCACGAGGTCTCGCTCCTTTTCCAATAGCCTGTTCTTGCATGCGCGTCTTACACTGTGCATTATCAGAGTATGTCTGTGCACTTAACGAGGATAGTGCCCTCGCGTAATCGTCTCTCTTCGATTTTGACGACGACTCCGCTACGGTGCAACAGCGACCTGGAGTGCCGTCGGAAAATAGCAACGAGGAAAGCTCGAAAAGTAAGGAACGTTAATTATTCACACATAAGAATACATCCTGCATTCAAACAAAAATGTCGCAAGTGTTTCACAAGTTCCAAAAATTATTGAAGCTTACTTTATTCTTCTACTCGAAGGTCACATAGTTTTCTCGCGAAAAATAAATTGCTAAATATTTGATTAAATTTTCAACGAAGTGCTTCGAGAGACGAGCACCTTTTAAAATGGCCCAAATGACTTTTTCAGTTTGCTTCACACGTAAAATTAAAGTGACTTTTTTTCGACAAAGTTTTATAGTAATTTGATAAAAAGAATAAAAATTCTTCTTTTGAGTACATGTTATAATAAACTTTTCTCAAATTTGTGATGGATATATTTTGAGACTATTATCAAGAAGACATTCTTTGTTGAAGATAACCATTACTTGAAAGGAAAATAAACTGGCTGATCGCTCATCTTAGCAGTGGAATGACATTTTTGTATTGTGCGTACTTTTTTTTTCTCTCGTTTAAGACACAATTAAGCATTATCCGTTGCGAATGACGGCGTGGTCGATCGTCGAGGCGGAGGAGGGGGCGAGCGTGAAGACTCACTCAGTTGAGCACTCGGCGCGCGACGTCGCGCTGTCACGCGGCATATAAAATGGCGAGAAACGATTCTAATTGTCTCTCTAATAAACTGGAGCGCGTGTGCACATGAAATAGTTACCACGCGTCAGTCGGACGCGTCAGCTGCAATCGGTTTATCTGCGGCGTGCGCGAGACAATGAAGCGACGCGTATCTCGGTCCCGGCGACGAGCTGAACAATGACGATCGCGTCGGTAAATAATCGATGGTATGATCGACAGTGGCATGACAGGATATTCCGCGTGTCAAGGGAGAAACGGTCGACGACTCCTCGAGCGCGGAGTGAACGCACTCCGCGCGGCACTGTGAGAATTCGCGATATATCGCCACGCCGGTGGGAATCGCGCGCTGCGCATTGTGCGCGTCGTGCTGCGCGCGGCTAAGGGGACCCTTTGGCCCTTTCCCTCTCTTCCTAAGCCCCGCTGCCTGTCTTTCCTTCCTTTTTATTTTCCCGCCGTTTCGTTCTCATAATTAGCGCGACCACTGGCGCGTACGGAGTCGGCAATTTCGCAGTTGGCACGATGACATCGTAGGTACTCGTTGTGCTCGTAGGGCACAATAGGACGAACTGCGAAAGCTGCAGAAACCTCTGAAAGCGAAGCGCGCTTGTTTTCATTTATCTCTCTCTCTCTCTCTCTCTCTCTCTCTCTCTCTCTCTCTCTCTGTTTTTCACGGCATTAGGAGCTGCGCACGGGAAGAGAGTACTCTGGCGAGGTCACCCCCTCGTCGCCTTCCCCCACCCGATCGCAGATAACGTTATAGTGCACGAACGAAACAACGATGATAAATTAGTCGAACGAAATCGTCGCGTGGGACGGAAGGAGAGGGATGCGCTAAAGACAAAGTACCATCGACCTTTGTATCCTCGCGATGCGAGATTGCGAAGACTCTTTTCCTGGTCGTTACTGATAATAATTAATGTTGCTCCGGTCGCGTTTTAATGACCGTACTCATTGCACGTGGGAACGGTGATTATTCTGTTATTGCCTTAGCCCGAAGACACCCTCGAGACAAGTTGAATCACCAGCGGATATTACCGCCGGAGACCCGGGCAGAGATCCTGAGCGATAAATCCCGTTCCGTTCCTCTCGCGCGTGTCTCCAATTTTCCGGCGTCGCGTCGACTTCATTTCCTTCGAAGACGACGCGCGGCAAGTAATTCGTTAACTGGCTGAGCGTGTGTGTGTCTATGTTCTGTGTGGGCGCGTGTGCGCGTGCAAGCTAATCGGGTCCGTAAATGTTATCAGAACTCGAGCAAATCTAATTTGTGGCGTTCAACTATCGCGCCGAACAATCCCGCTGCACAATTTCGCTCGTGCATATAGAAGGTAAAGCTGATAGCTTTTACAAATTTCACCCGCGCCTTTCCTATGATCGACGCGACGGCGATTTATTCTTAGCAGAGTGAATTTTACCGGATGGTGTGTATGATAATTTCTTTAATTATTAACTTGGATAACTTTAATTAGTCGGGGAAAACTCTTTCCGGGATTAAGAGAGATCGGATCTTGAAATTAAATAAAGATTAAAATTCCGCCGGCCCTATTTACATCGGCGCGAAGGGAGCGACTCAACGAATGGTGCCCGTCCTCGATGGCTTCGGCTTCACGTTGGCAGGTATCGACGCGCGCCCGGGATCACGACGAATTGCGTAACCGCTTGGCTGCGTAAGCGTGTATAATTCGATTTCAAGTTCACGGAGAGAGAAAGCGAGCGTACTTGACGTAACGCGAACGAGCGGCGCGAATGACCCCGACGTGTAGGCCCCGTGCGAAAGTGAAACGAGACATTGGTAAAAGTACACCACGCCGTGCCGTTGTCGCGACCCGTTGACACACTTCCATATTCGTCAGGCCTGTTTGAAAGGCGAAGCACGATCTGGTTATGACTGACGTAATGGAACACGCGAATAAAAGCGTAGCAAGTGCTCGCAACGGCTCCCTTTTGCGACCTTTTGCGGGTTTCGCGCGTGCGTCAGGACACGGGAGTCGCGCATCCTTTTTTCCTCGCATGCTTACGAGGCTAGAGAGAGGTTGCTCTAATCTCTCTAGCCTCTTCATTAAGCCTTCAATAGGCATCATTTTATCTTTACATTTTACTTTAAGCATCTAATCCGCCAGTGTAGATTTATATTCAGGATATATTTTTCAGAAATACATGGAATTATATAAGTAGTAGATTAGAAATTATATATAAAATTATAAACTGTATATATATATATATTACAAAAAACGATGTGCGAAAAAACGATCTTTAATCAGTGATATATCGATGCATCAATTCATAGATGTGCGAGGTGACTCTTTTCAAAAACAGGCAAGTCTGTTTCTTATCACAAAGTTATCGATGCATTGATTCACAGGCGTGTTAAAAGTGTATTGTCTATGTCCAAAAAATAATGAAAAAATTTTGAAAAAGTTAAAGATTTATCTATATTGTGTCTAAAAGTGATTCCCGGAGTCTGGATTTAAAGTTACTCCACTTTGAAGTGTAACCAGAAATCTTGTTGAATTTGACGGGATTCTAGTAAATTGAACCCTGGAATTGTCTGGTTCGTTCATATTTTTCGCCAGAATTTTGGTTAATCCAATCAAACGCTTTTTTCCGTGCATGATACATGAAATCGTGCTATATCGCTAACAGGTTTTCCTGAAAACAAAATAGAAGAAAGAAATTCCCTTCAAGGATGCGACTGTATTTCACGAAAAAAAATCCACGTATTATAAAATATATATGTCGCGATATTTTATTTTGCCCGGAACGTCGAAACAGCTCGGCCCGACTCTACTTATATTTTATCGCAGTCACTTGTACTATATAACCACTAGTTATATGCACACACATGAGACAGCCAGTGGTCGGCGCTCGCTGCAGGATCCTTCCTATACCGTAGGGTGCTATATTTCCTAGCAATGGGTGGTAAAGTTTTTTCCCCGGCGCGTTGTGTGATATACGGTCAAATCCCCGCGCGTTTCTACGCTTACGATTTTCACGGTACAGTCGGTACCTCCTTACCTAGGAAATTTATCGACTAACTTGTGAAATTATTAGCGCGAATCCACGACTTGGTATTCCCGAGTAACTCGGTGCATGCGTCTTCATAAGGAGAGCATCCTCTCGATACGCACGGTCACAGGCGAGCGTGGCAAATTATGAGTTACGACGTTGACAGGTCGTGGCGCGAGATGGAGACGAAGGAACAGGACAACGCGATTCTGCCGGAACTTCCGCGCTCGTCCGCTTAATCTACCGATTCTTCGCGCGTTGTCAAACGCGTAAACTGAGAGTGAATGACGCCGAACTGGCGAATGGGGAGCGAATGGAGATGAATATGGCGTCGCGCGGAGGATCTCTCTTTTCGAGAGAGCTAGCCAATTTTATATTTTCCGCCGGAAAAGTCATATCACGGGCGTGCTATGCGTGTTCGAGTTGACTCGACGCTCGCCGAACCGTACGATTTCCAAACGCCTCCACGGGCGATCTATAAGTAGCTTACCGCCGTTCACCAACTATACATTGAAGTACCACTCGGCAAATTGAAAGAAGCAGCCGACAATGGCGCATCGGTAATTGAGACCGCGGAGAAAGGAGAATAGCAAGCTCCGATGCAAATAGAAGAATGCATCGCGCCCTCCACCCTCCTCTTCCTCCACCTCCTCTTCCCCTGATTCCCTTTCAACCGTCCGTACCTGGCGCTCGGCATATCATAGTAATACACCACGAAATGTCGCCGTATAAAAGTCACCGAGGGCCGATTTTCCGCCGACGATTTACCGACGATCTTATTCTTCTTCCTCCTCGTTGTCGTCTACTTCTCCGAGGGGGTAGCGCCGGCTTCTCTTCGGAGGTTTCAAGCGAGGAGGAAGCCGCGCCTTTCTCAGATACGATAGAAGAATCGGGGCAGCGTTGGCGGGAGGGGGAGTGAAGTGGAGAAGAAGTACCGCGCAAGGAGAAACTTGAGTTTCTGCCCTCGTCCGACCGTTCCTCGCGATACCCATCGGATTGAAAGTATAAAACTCTCTTTCCTTGATGTATAAAAATACTTATGGATTTATTCAAAGTTGTGTGTGTGTGTGTGTGTGTGGTCGATGAGGATGCCAAAGTTGGTTTGCAGCGTATCGATAATCACGTCGAAGTTAAACGATATCCTAAACTGTCTTTCTCTCTCTCTCTCTCAAGATATCAGCTTCTTGCTCGATTTGCTGAAGATGGAATGATTGGCCAAAATCCATTGATTGACTCGAGCAATTGATTAGCGTCGCGCAAAAAGAGAAAGAGAGGCCGGAACGGATCTCTTTTTCTCGCTCTCTCTCTCTCTCTCTCTCTCTTTCCTTTTCTTTTTTTTTACACAGACATTCAATTTAATTTTCGCGATCGTGTTGTTATTCGTGGAGTGATAAACAAGCGTTGGCTTCTGCTAACTTATTAAAAAATCCGTGAGATCGGTGTTACACAATCAAGCCAAGAGGGATCCGTGCGGCGGCGGGGGTGAGAAAGGAGTAGTGCCGGGGAGCGCAGCACTCGAGGCAAATGCTTGCATCCGATGTCTGGGCGCTCACCCTCCCGGCTTTCTGATCCTTCGCTAGAGGCTAATTAACGAGCGTAAGTAATGCGTGTAATTAAAAGGGAGGGAAATAGATTGCCAGGCAGCGGTATCGCGAAGAAACGACGGGAAAACTGGCGCTGGTGCCACTTAATGGCCTCTCCTCGCGTGTCCCCTCCCTTCCCCCTGGGATATGTTCCGGTATGTCGGGGAGTGTGCGAACGTCACAGCCACGTGAACACATGGAACCCACATCGAGTTTGCCGGTGAATCCACATTGGCGTGGCTTCACATACACGCTGTTTTTCGAGCGGTGCGCTGGCCTTTCCGACAACCATCGCGCGCCTCAAGCTCGTTTCGTCATTCCTTCGCACCAAGTACTCGCATATTTTCTGAATGAATAAAATTTCCCCCATGCCGCAAACGTTCTTCCTGTTGATCGCACGGATTAATGAAATTTCCCGAGATTCCGCAATTGCACGCATTATAAATTCCGTATATATCACATTGCGCGTCACAATACATAATACATGCATGTATATTTTATACGCCGCGTTACGCGTCGCGCGTCGATTTGCAATGTAGAATATAAATATTTATTTCTAACGTGCCTAGCGCGCGCGCTCGCCGTGAGAGCTCCATTAAAAACGCGACACACGCCGCTGCGGTAATTAAAATTAGCTCATTGACTACGGGACGTGCACGGGTCCTGTGCGGGGAGAATCGCGAGATTCATCCCGAAAAATTATGATCCGCGATTCCGGCGGATCGCATCGCGTTCCGCAGATTCGACTGCGCGCCGTCCGGACTGCTGTTCCGTCTGTCACGGGATTTAATTTATGATGAGATCCCGACGCGACTGGTATTAAAATCTATAATGAATGAGCGAAATGAATTGCACGTGCGCCTCTCGTTTAGTCAGCTCCGCGGCACTCGCGATTTCCGTTTCGGGACTACAAGGGTCGTGCGAGAGAATTAATTCTGCCGGAACTTCCGCGTTCCCGCTCGCTTCCCGCGACTTCGTTAAAGCGGACCGTCTGAACATGAATTATCATTCACGCGGACTGCCGTGAGATAACTGCTGCTGCCACTTGTAAGTTAAATGAGACCTTTACACACGCGTCGGCGTCGCGCATTCGAGGACGGGCCTTCCCTCGCCGCGTCGTGACGCGGAATTTGACACAGAGTTTCTTGCAAAAACAGCGGCGCTACTTGGCGCGAAATTAAAGTGTTTTTCGAGGGAGACTTTCAAATTCCCGCCGGCGGAAGGAAGGGACGATTTTCCCCGTGCATTTTCATTGCGTCCCTTGCGACTCGCCCGGCCGCTAAATATTCCAGCGGAGAAAGATTTCCGCTGAGAGGGTTTCAGATCCGCCGGTTGCCGGATGCGCCGACTGTTTTCACGAGGATTTCCACCGCGAGCTGCTCGTTTTCCGTCTGCGGTGCGTTGAAGAGCTCCTGGCGGCTTTGTCGAATGAAAAATCAATTAACGCGCCCTGCCGTTCTCTTCTCACGCGAGGCAGCCCGGTAACGATGTACTTCCTAAAAATATCCGAAATTAACGTTCACCTCTCCTTATTCTCACAGTAATCGCTGCTCCGTAGCGCGATTATTATATGTTATTAACGTGAAAAACTGCATATCTTTCACATCTCAGATATCTTCTTGTGATATAATCGACGAAAAAATCACGCGATCGTTATCGCTGAAACTACCGAAGCAGTGGAAATAACAGATCTGTAATCTCTTGTCATGAATATTCAATTTTACGACAGCGCATCTTACAGTTTTAACCTTCAGTGAGACTCATATATCGGTCTCTCAGACTGACGAGACACAAAATCGATGCTTTATCGAAGCGTTCTCGCGTGCGAGCACTTTAACTGGAGACCAAAGTTCATGCCAAACTTTTGATATATTCCATTTCCATTAATTAAGAATTACGGACCGAGCAGGGGTCTTTGTGTTTTGAAAGAGAAAATCATGTGAATCATGAGAGGTTAATTGACGTTGAATGAAACTAAAAAGAATAAACAGACATCTGTTCTTGTACTGCGTGTTCGTCCCGATCTGTTTGTCTCAAATTGTCATTTGACCACTCTCGATGGAAGTAGACTCTTAATCATCAGTAATTCAAGTCACTGTTGAGAAGTAATTGATTAAAAACCTTTGACTAAGATTATTGGCCAATCAATAATCAAAACTGATCAGTCATCATGTGTAAAATCACAAGTAATTTAATCGACTGATAAAATTAATTATTAATTAGTGTATAATCAATCACATCAAAGTTTAATTAATAATTGATTTCATCAATCGATCAAAGTATTTACGATTTTATTCATGACGATTGATTAATTTCGGTTATCGATTTGCCGATTATTATAGTCAAGGAAAATTTTGATCCATTAATGTCCAACACTGACGCCAATGCAAAACAACGTCAATCAGCACAGCGAGCGTTAAATTAAGCGTTAAGATTTAAGATGAAATAATGAGCGAACTGTCAGCAGGAACAAGTGCGACGTCACTTCGCAGGCGCAAAACCTCGTAACATTATCACAAATCCGGAGTGTTGTCGCCTTCAGCGAGATAACCGTGATTATAAGTCGCACAATTAACACAGCCGCAATTAACGATCAAGTGGTCTCCTTACCTATGACGTGCTCAAGTCCCTTTTCTTTTCGCGTTTCAGATCCCCTTTTCAGAGGAGCTTTCGCATCTACTTGAAGAGTCGCGCATACCGGTGAGTATCCGCAATCCTGTAATAGGATTATAAATTGTAAACGGCTGCAAGAAACGAGCGTCTATCCGGCCCCTCTTCGCCGCTCATTCCGCCGACTATACTAGAGCGCGCCGCTTAATTCCCAAGGCGGTGTTTAAAGAGCGGCGAAACGCCGAAATTGCCAGTAATTAACGCGAGTCCCGACCGACCGCGCTCTCGCCCATTCCCGGATCGAAATCAAATCGAGCGTGGCCGTCCGATTTATTTCGTCCTCGGCCGCGACTACGTACGCGAAATGGAGCTCCGTGTCGGACACATAGGCGCCGTGCACTCGGCCGAAAGCGCCTCGAAAGTCGCTCTCTCTATCTCGTGCAACGTTCCCGTTCCGGGATATTTCATTAAAACGGAATATTAGTTAATGCAATAGACCACAGGGAATACGTTCTCCCCTCGTGCATCGGATTCAAAGGTAGACGAGTGGAGTCTGAATATCCGGTTTCAACTTCAAGCAACTTTAATCACATTTTGCGAACGACCGCGCGAAAGCCCCACCGTTAGTATCGGCGGCTCTCGCGAATAAAAATCTCCGACGAGCGGAGATATCCGCGACTATTATCTCGCTCTGATGCTTCCGAAAGAGCACCCAACGAGCGCTTGAGACTATTAAGGGCATACCCGCATATGTATACCCATAGCATTCGAATGCAGTCTCGCCGTCTGTGACGTCAGAATCACGCGGCCGCGTATGTGCGAGATGTGGCCAGAGTACACGTGCATTCCCACGTGCACGAATGCTTTCACGAGACAGAGGGGGAGAGAGAGAGAGAGAGAGAGAGAGAGAGAGAGAGAGAGAGAGAGAGGGAACGAGGGGGAAGGGAGGAGAGGAAGAAAAAGAGAACCAGGAAGATCATACGTACGTACGTGCCCGCGCACGCATACGGTAGTTCACATTCTTTCCGACGATATCAGTCACGTGGTGCTCTCGCAAAAAAAACGTTCCTCGCGGAACCAGACTCGGGGCGTCGGGGACGATGTTTTACCACCACATCCCCCGGGCTGTCGGTCCTCGGACTCTCTGAGCTCTTTCGCTCGTTGCTTCAAGCGGATTGAGACTTCTCGTTACCGGCGGCGAATCCCAAAAGGGCCGTGCACCGATGCACGTCGAGAAATGGTCTGTGCATGTCTGTCGTAGGTATAAGATCTCTCTCTCTCTCTCCTCGTCCTCTCCAACGCGATCGAATAAATATTTTTCCAACGGAACGAAAGCCCCCGTACGTTGCCCCATGTCTCTAAACGAGCCTCGGGATAATATCGACGTCGTCGACGTTGTCGTCGTCGTCGTCAAGACGAGATTCTCTGTCTCGGTACGTTTCTCCTTCTACGTCCGCGTGACGGATCCGTGCGCGTTCGTCGTCCCGAGATACGTGTCTCTGCAGACGCGCTCGCACGCATGGATGGACCGCGAAGCTTCCGCCCGAGGTTGCCGTTGGTATCCACTTGATTGACGACGTTGCGTTGCGGGAATGGAGCCGCGGTGAAGGTTGATCGCTATGATATCGCGGCAGATCCCCGCGAGACACGTGTCCGTCGTTCGCTGTTCAGAGAGAGAGAAAGAGTGACGTCATTTAAAATCGCAATTAGCCCGACACTTTGATTCACGTCTCCTCTTTCTCCGTTCTTCTGTCGCCCGTCTCAGAACCGCGTCTGTCTGGCAACTGTCGGTCACGAATTGCGACATTCGTCCATGTTTCGTTGTTTCACCCTCTCCCGCTTCTTCCGCTCTCGTCAACGGGCGGAAGAAGCGGGAGGAAAATTTTGCGTCGGCGTCGCCGCCGCGCGAAAGTAAACTTCTTTCAGCGTGCTGAATACAAGCATTGACGATATGGTGGCCGGAAGAAAGGGGTGTCCCGGCGCGGAGTTAGCGCGCCTAATTGAAATCAAACCCGCGTCTCGCCATGGAGGGTTCTCTGCGCATAAGTAGACGCATAGAATGGGCGCACGAGAAGGGGTGGCAGAGGACGTTCTTTTCTCTTCCTCGGAAGGGGTGAACGAGACACGATGCTGTTTCTCTCGCCGGAGAACTTGAGTCTCAGGCTTAGAGACGATATATATATATATATATATATATATATATATATATATATATATATATATATATATATATATATATATAGAGAGAGAGAGAGAGAGAGAGAGAGAGAGATAAATATATAGAGATATATATAGACACACACACACACACACACACACACACACAGAGATGTTGAGAAATATTTATTTATTTGTTATGACAAAACGTCTCCTTTGATACAAAGAGAAAAAAGCACAAACTATCGGAAAGATAGAAAACAGCAAAACAGTTTACTTAATAATAATGATCACGGGTTTGGCGCATAACGCTATAACGCATATACAATTGGACATTTAAACTGACATTTTAAGGTGGCTACAAATGTAAAAAAAAATAGTTACAAAACCAACTTATTGCAGTATATAAACCTGAGTTGAAATTTTGGCCCTGTGTTAAAGCTTGGATTCTGCAACGCAGTAGGAGCTAAGTTAGTAAAGTAGGTTTAATTCTAACGATACAATTTACTCCTACTTTGATGATGTCCGAAATTTCCCTTTTCAATTTTCTTAGCGTCAAAATAGGTTGTATTACAGCCGGTATCCAAACAGGTATTGAATGGAATAGTAAAGCTGAAAGTAGGATCAATTTCGACTCGGGGATATATTGCAATATTGTTTGGACGATTCGATTTCCGTCGTTCGACACGCGTGGGAACGACATTCGCGGCTCTGACGAGAGAAAGTCCGCGAAAGATTCGGCGCGGGCAGCGTCCGACGTCTCGACGGCGCGTCGACGGAGTCACTTTTCTTTGAGGACGCGGTGTCCCTCTCGTCGCTAAGCAGCATCTTATTTATTCATGCACGCTGCAAACGGCTCAAGACTGCCGGGTAGAGACGGAGAATCGGCACGGAAAATAATTTAAGGACAAGTAATCCCTAAGCTGGATTTTCCGCAGCTTTGCATGCCTCGAGATCATTAAAATACAGCTTCGTCGTTTAATTGGTCATTTACATTTTATAGTGTGCTCTCTCCGACCCCTTCACCCGTCTCCCACGATCCTCCTTTCGGTCCTCTCTTGACCGACGACGGAGAGTAACGTCTCGCGTGTCGCATATTGCGTAACAAGCAAACTCGACGGAAATGCAAACAACCGATATATCGTTTAACGATAGTTTGCAATTCACCGGCGTACCGAGAGTCGGTTAGCGAAATTGGAGCTACTACAATAAAAAAAATTGGAATTACTACAATATTTCCTTTCGAGAAGGAAATAGTGTAATAAAAATTACAATCGACTTTTCGTGACCCTTTGGACCATACAGAATCATGAAATTGCTGTACATTTGTTTAAAAATGTTGCACGTTTGACTTTTCGGTACAAAATTGTTGCAATTACTTGAATTTTTTTTTCTTACATCATATTTACCAGGTAGATCGTCAAATTTGCTATTCCTACAGTGATTTATCTCACGATTACAGTTTAGTCCAGCTTTATAAAACATACTGCAAAAAAGAATATAATCTTAACGTAATTTTTGCAAACAATATATTTTCTTGTATGTCGATATCACGCTTTTCCGTTTATTTTTCGAGGCACGCGGCTCTCACTCGTGTGAGCTCCTTAGCGGGGCAGGAGGGAGCTCACCTCCTTTCAACGTCCTTCTCCTTCGTATATTCTTCCTTTTTTCTCCTTTGACTCGTTCGCACCCAAGTCCCGCTTCCACGTAGCTTCCTTTCGCCGCGTATTCGCAAGCCGGTAATATCGACGATATATTAAAGTCGAGCTGTATTGTGTCGAATATACACCGGCCCCGGAGGTGGAACGATCAATCGAACCCGGTCAGACGCGAAAGGCTCTCCGAGCGGATATACCTGTCTCAAATGCCGCGGAAAACGGACGATCCTTTCGCTCGATGATGCGTCCTGACACCCACATCCTCGTAAATATTTTCAATCGTGTTTCCGATCGCCGTGACGTCCGCGAGATTTCATCGCAGTCCTCGCGAACGAATCGCGCGCGCTCCCCTTTCTCGTCCTACAATAACGTCGATCCCCGTCTTCGAGATCTCCCGTACTTCCGGGCGAGACATGTGCGCATTTCGCTGCGAATTTCATATCGATCAAACCGAGATACTCCACCACACGCTACGATATTGTTGCACGTCGTCACTCAGTGTCTGTCGTCCGAAAATTTGTTCCCTTCTTTTTGCCAGCCGAGCGAGAGCGTTGATGTTTAGCGAGATATACTATGTGCTTTATCTCGCGAGGCGAACGAAAAGAGCTTTCGAATCGCGCGCGCGCACGTTGTCGACAGAACGTCTATCTGCGGGTTGTGGTGTGTTAAGGACGACGGCGGCGTTCAGCCGGAGTCGCATGTAACTCCGCTCCGCGCGTCGTCTGATTTACATTCTCACTTCGCCCACAACGTCGTTCTCCGCGCCGACAACGCACGCAAGCGTACGTGGAAAGCGGCGGCATGCTGTTTGCACGCGTGAACCGGCATGTAAAGTACGAAAGCAAGCAAAACTCGCTGCGCATCCCCTTCGCCGCGGCCTGCCCGCCGCGCCGTCGTCTTCCAAAGCGTGGGGTCTGTTGTGTTTAACTGTACTTCCCGCTTCCCGCTTTTCTCCGTTCTCGCTCTTCGCTTCAAAGGATGTACGTATTCTTCTTCGCTTGCTCGCCAGCCGCGGAAGCGCTAAAGTTTGCGGGACGAGAGGTGAGGTGGAATCCGCGAGAATGTCGTGTAGTGTCCCTAGAAAATAGAATCTAACCACTTGCTCCTCAAAATGGCGTATTTGTGCGGATGACTCGTGCCGGCGAAACGCATTGCGATCGTATCAAAGTGTCAAGTGAAACGTACTACAAGTTACTTTCTTCGTTATTTTGTATCGTGATCAAAATAAACTTTGGTGTCTGAAGTTCTTATTATCACGAACGTTGTACACAAAGGTTAGTGTATAATCAGTCGCAACTTGTTAAACGTAAAATAAGCGCTGCAACTGCTTTAAAGTACTTAAAGGAAAATCATAATCAGTTCATACGACGATTCAAAGTATTCGCAGCGTCTAATGGATCGCATCCATAATGAACCATTGGTTCCGCCTGTTTGAGGGACCTGCGAGCTGATATAATGAAAAAAATTCGAAGAATAGTTAGACTCTATCTGCTAAGGACAGTAGTCGCGCGATAATCCTCTCACGCTAACGCATGCTGCATTCGATACTCTTAATCAGGATTAAAACACACTCCGCACAGTCGGTCAAAGGAAGAAACAGGGAGTTGTCGAGCATCCGGGAGATAAGCTCCCTTCGGCTTTTCGCGAAGAGAAACGCGCACATTCGTCTAGATCGCGCGTGATCCACGAGCGTAACTTTGTGTGCGCGTACGCGCGCTCTACATGTGCATATCAGCGGTATCGTCGTATTCCCGGCACTCCTTTCGTATGCACACATTCCGTATATGCGCGAACAGAGAAGGAAATACAACCGGGAGTAAGGGCTCTTTTTCCGCGCTAAGTGCATCGAACCCTCCGTCGCGTCTCGCTTGTCGTTCTCCCCGCGGAGGCCGACATTTTAATGCCGGGAAGCAGTGCAAACGACGATTCCACGGGAGACAATGTCACCGGCATAATTGATAACGTCTACTAAGAGCTCCATATATAAACCACCCGCATTCTTTCCCCATTACGGGCTCTTCCAGAGAGATTTCACTCGCGATCCACGATGTAAGTCGCAATACCAGTCCGCCGTGTCACAGTTATATTTCCCCCCATGGTCGCGCTCACCCTCAGAATTCCTTTCGTCTTGCCGGTATCGCGATATCGTTTCGAGTCTCCGCGCTCTCGGGAATAAGCGGGTGCATCGATGAAAATCTCACGACTCGAATATGGTCGAGATTGTCAAAGGGCACGCAAGCCTGCTGCCACTTACCCAGCAACGTTGTGATCCTCGCGGGAGTGGGACGCAAGATTGCCTCGGATGGCGAGAAGCGTGAAAGTCGATAGATTCGAGTATAGGACGCACTCCCGCACGCGTAGTGCAGTGCAACTCAATCCTGGCCGGAGGGATGTAGAAGTGTGCTGGAGAACGGGGTAAACGTGTGCGACGTCTCGCCGACGGGACCAAGGCGGGTTGGGGGTGAAAGGCACACAAGGATAGCACGAGGGAAAGAAAGAACGAACGAGGAGAAGAGCGCGAGGGGAAGAAATAAGCACGAATATTCTACGGCGGGGTTTATTCGCCATTTTATGCATTCGCGACGCGCACTTTTATGCATTCACTTTTACGGGCTGGAAAGCGACTTCTTACTCGCGGGAGCGTGGGTGGGTGGGTGGGTGGGTGTGCGCGTCGGACGAGGGCGACGAGAAGCCGAGACGGGAGGTGGCGGAAGGCTCGATGTAAACTTACCTTCGGTCTTTTATTTTCTATTCGTTCTGTCGTATCCATCACTCGTTCGCGTAGAGTAGGTCACGAGTCGGCGAACGACCGGCCATCGGCGATCCGCGACGTGTAAATTGCATGTTCTTCGGGAAAAAGTGCGAACACGATGCAAATAGGTTTCTCAACACGTTTCTAACCGCTCAGGGAGATTATTATTATCTCCCCGTTTTACCATAAATCGTTGATGAACGAATCAACCTAGACTTCTGATCATTCTAGAGGTATGTTATCAGTTTGACTTTTAAATTTTATCCTATCGATTCCTACATTATAAAACGTGCAAGCATTTCAGGTTCCTACGTCTTCGTCGCGACCATCTTGATTAATGGAAGGAAGTGTGCATCCGTAATTCTTGCGGAATTCTTGCGGTTCTAATGAAAAGATATGTCCATAAAATGACATTTATGATCGATTGAGCACATTTGCGAAATATTCCGAAAACTTCCTTCTTATTTTGATACAGTCAATGAATAATCGTAAAATTTACACAACATACTCATGAGAAAAAGTAGGTTGAAACAGAAGGTTGCATATCACGTTAAATTTACGGTTACTTATTGATTGTTAGAGCAAAAAGAAAATTATGGAATATTTTACACAAATATGCTTAATCGCGATCTTAAATGTCACTTTACGCATACATCCTTTCATTTCAGCGTATTTCGGAACCGACTTTCTAAAAAGTCTAAGGGGATAACTTGCGTGGTAGGCATTATGAATAATTGTTACACGGTTGTTTACTGCAGTGATTTTCTTGCTCAGCGGGAAAGTTGAATGCCCATTCAACTTTCATTTGCATTCTTAATTAGATCTATCGATGAATGTACCCTGCGCAGAGATCAGCTGCTCCTCGGAACAGTAAAGCGTTACTGCGTCAGCTTCGTGCTAGAGGAATCGTCCCGTTCATTCACGACTTCTCATTAAATACGAATAAACAGTGCCGAGACAAAAGAATCTTATTAAATACGAGATTGGACCAGGGGTCGAGGGATCGGACAAATAATAAAATGAATCGATCGCCATCGGTCCAAACCAAAGACCGCGGAGGAACGTCACGTGGGAAGGAAAAAGTCACGAAATATTCGGTATCTAATCGATCAGGTTGCTCCAATAACGTGGGTGCGAGCCGGGCTCGCAGCATGGTCATTAAAAGCCAACCCCTCGACTGATTGTTCGCTGAAATTTATTGCTTCGCATGGCGCGTACTGAATTCGAAATTTCGCCGAGGGCTTTTACGCGCGAGAGAAACAGACAGAAATAGAGAAACACAGAGAGAGAGAGAGAGAGAGAGAGAGAGAGAGAGAGGGAGAGGGAGAGAAAGCGATGTGTAAGAATGAGGCGTTCCTCGGCATGTATTTCATAAATTACAGTGTATTCCCGGGAAGATGCCACTTACAGCAAGGTCAGTGTAATCGCTATCACTTTCGAGAAGTCATTATCTTTTCTGTGGGGAAAAGTAAATCACTCTGAGACAATGAGGAGCCGTTTTTACACGATAAACGTGTTGGCTCATTACGAAGGAGTAATTCCGTTCTCACGGTCAGCGGGAAGGCCGGCTTCGACGCAACGTCTTCATTGTTCTCTTGCAGGTGGGATAAAGTTACTTTTACTAGCTGCACGCGAGATCCGAGTGCGCGAAGCGTCACGTGTGTGTGTGCACGTTGACATAGATCGTAACCGCTTCCGGTATCGATGTACGGCTTCTTCTTACTGTCTCTGTGTTCGCGTTTACCTCTGCCGTTTTTCTCCCGTTGTCGCGAAGACCCACAAGTACCCGTTCGCGAGTGTGTACCTCGTGGCCAGGGACATCAAAGTGCGGATTTGTAGGGTGCAAGTCGTTGGTGGAAGTAACGAAGAACGTGCTGCTGCATTTATATGCTTCTGTCATCATGTATTGACAATATTGAAAGAAGAATTGTGTGTTTATTTGTTTGTTTGTCACGTATTGATGCATGAGCGGTCAATATGCGATATATCGTTCGATCGCTAGAATCATCTCCGTAACCAATTTATTTGATTCAATTAGTGGGATTATATGCGCGCATTTAAACAACACGCACAAATCCATTTTCATGCAATACAGCTGCGTTTACGGGACACACGAGAAAAAAAGGAAAGAATAAACGAATCGAAAGTCGATATTGACGTTATAGGGAATATTTAAATTTTTATCACGGGGATTCGACGTCGCTCGGAAACGCGGATTGCGGACCCGGATGCGCTCGCACAGCCGTCCGATTAAAATCGCATAAGGCGCCGATTACGTGGTCGTGTTTTTAGCCGGCGGCGCTCGTTACGGTTGCAACGGTCGTTCGAACGGAAGTATAAAGAGAGCGTCGGGGAATAGTACTCTCTTCCCGCTGATTTTCACGTTCCTGCCTGCGCAGTCCCGATGTGAGGAACTGCGGGAAAAGAGAAAAGAAACAAATAAGGGAGGACGGGGTGGAGGTGAAGTGAAGGGACGGAGGGGGAGGCAGAAGAGAAGAGTAGGTGTGCCGAGCGGATGGATGGAGGAAAAAGAGGAAGTAACACGTGCAGAACGACCGACGGTTGGGGAGGAGGAGAGAGAGAGAGAGAGAGAGAGAGAGAGAGAGAGAGAACTCGCGCTTCGCGATTCTCGCACGTTACTGCGGAGGCACCGATTCGAGTCTGGTCGACTGATTCTCCCTCTTCGTCGTATCACGGCAAAGCCGAGGAAATTTCCTATCGCAACGGATGCGGGGAAATGACGTGGAAAATCGGAGGGAATGCCCCGTCGGGCCGTTGCAACGCTTTTTTCCCTCCTCCAACCCGGTCTCTCGCTCTCGCCGCGTCGCTCTCTATCTCCGCGTCCTCCTCTTTCTCCTCTCGCGGTCTTCCTCCGGTACTCTTTTTCTCCTCGTACTCTTCGCTGGCCCCCTTTTCTTCCGACGATTTTTATTTTCACCCTCGTGACCCGCACTCGTTAACGATGAAAATTGCTCGCCTCTTCGCGATCGACCATTATCCCAACCGGTCACCGTCACGGGCGCATTCACGAGAGTGCACCGGTAAAGCAACTCGTTCCACTTTCTCTCTTTCTTTCTCTTTCCTTCTCTTTCCTTCTCTCCCTTGGAGCATTTCTTCTCACCTCTCCTCTCGTGGCGGTTGAAGTCACTGCGTTATTTTTATTGCGACTGGATAAGAAGGAGAAAATATAACGCGCAAAAATTACGGGGGACGTTACATATTACTGCACTTGTTGTCTTTATGGAGACATATTTACATAGACAGCCGATTTGAGGCGCGACGAGCGAGTGCGACTCAAATCGACTTCTCGACATGGTGCGCGGCAGTAATATTAATAGCCTGTTGATTCGATGACCAGGCCAGTTTATTTCGAGTCGCTACTTCACAATCGCGACATTAAATCCGCCCGAAAGCGTCGGGCGCACAGCAACGGGAAAGAGAAATAGTCTGGGCGGCAAAATCGGGTCGGGGGTGTACGGGAAGATTTCGAGAAAGAAACAAATGGCACCTTCGTGGCTCAATCTATCGGCTCATTTGAATAAGTCGAACGTCGGATGCGTTCCTGCCGTCGCTTCTTTCTCTCCTTCTTTTCCCCTCCTTCTCTTCCATCTCCTCTGTCTCCACCTCTCGCGCAGTCTCCCTCTCGCCACATGTTCGCCATCTTCATCGCCCGCGGAGCCTCTATTCATTCCCTTGTCCCCACGAGGGCTGCTTTCGCCTTCGTTCTCCGTGATGCCGACATCTTTGCACAGTACCTTAAACGTCTCCTGATGGAAATCGCTATTATGCCGTCGGCTTCCCCTCCCTCCCGCGCCGCGAGTCAATTCTTCCGAAAGGCTTGACTCTCGCTCGCCGCAGCGGCGGCTCTCCTCCCCATTTTCATTGGCCGTCGGCGCGCCCTGTTGGGATTTTCACTCCCTGGGGGATGTAAAGCATACTGCGATAAGCATCTCGATAGTGATTAAAATATGCAAGTCGCCGTAACGTCCGCGTAACACGCCTTGTTCTCGTGCGCTCTATAGTCGCGTGCACGGCTTCAACATCAGCGGGTGACTTGTTCGCGAAATAAATGCGCTCATTTACCTCTCTCGAATTAAGATAAGGCGGTTCTATATGTGCAGGTCGCGTTAACTTGGGAAAAATGTCGTCTGTAAACGCAAACGAGAGAAGTCAGATCTCATCACAGTCTCTCTGTATCGGTAATTTTTCTGGCATTTTATAGCCGTGCACGCGGTAGTGCTTTTTGGTTCGTTAATTCTTTTCCGTTTTTCACGGAAACGCACGCACGCGCTCGCATTCTCCCGTCCTCGACCTTTATTGCCCGTTTTACGCGCGCGTGATTTTACGGTGGGAGCAGCTTCGGGGCTGGGTACGAGATTTAGGAAACGGATTTTGGGTGACGGCGAGACGGAGGCGGAAGTAATGTCGAGAAGGGCGGGCGGAAGCTTTTCGAAAGTTTCCATCGAGATTTTGTGTCGACTTCCTCGCGGAACGTTCACAGCCCCACGATGGGATCCCGCGCGCGCAGAAAACACGTGGCTGCACCCAGTTTTCCCCGTCGGGAATAGAATTCTTCGCGAATCCCCAATATATCACATCCCGAAGTTTCAAGAAGTTCGAAATGCTTCACGAGAGAATTCTGCGAAATCGGAGAAATCATGTATTGCGATGAGAGGCGAGCGCGTTTCCGTCGCGCGAAATGCGACACGAGATCGGCGCGCGATGGCTGTTTTCTCGTTGACGATATGTCCTGTGACAAACGATCTTCGTGGCTGATAAAAGGATTCGATTTTCGGTTCGAGGAAATAAAGAAAACATCAGATACATTCATCTATCAACAAAATTTAACATGCAGAGACACGTGTGATCTTCTTCGGTAGAATACAAAGCACAGCATCCCCTGAACAAGCACTCGCTGCGGTAACGGGCGTTATCGTTGATGATGTTTTCCATAATAAATAATTTTTGTGGCGGATAAAAATATAAAAGTTTCGGGGAATAGAAATAAAAAAAATTGGATAAATTTCGATTGAAAGATTCTGATGATATTCAATTAAGAGGATGTTTAATCGATGTCGGAGCGCAATTAAACAAGTAAAAACTTGCAACTGTGACTTACATGGTCAAAAATATCAAATTAATTAGTCGAAAGATCCAAAAGTTTCGGTCCTTCTTCTTCTTCGCGAAGAGTCGGGTCCGAAATCTTTGGATTTTCTGGTCTTTTATTGGTCTTTAAACATTTTCTTGATTGGAAATAAAAAGGTGAACATCAGATACGTTCAGCTTTTAACAAAATTGGTAGAAGGACATGCAGCGTGATCTCTTGACGAAGTACAAAGCGCAGCATCTCTCGAGGGGGAGCTCGCTGCGACAACGGGTGCTGACCATGTTTCCCGTAACGAACTTCATGGCGGATACGCGTATGAAATTTTCGGGCAATGGGAATGAAAGAGGGAAGACGACACGAGGTACATTCAGCTATTAGTAGAATGTGACGGAAAGGCATGTAGTAGCATTGTCTTCTTCGACAAGACAGAAAGGCAAAACGCGTCCGTGCAACACACGCTACGGTAACGAGCGGGACGCGCACGGCCAGCAAGTGCATTAAGAACATCCACTTCGGAAGCTCGACCGCGGCGCCGATATGTATGCAGCGAATAACGATAAAGCACTCCCGAGTGTCTCCGGTGGATTTCACGGGCGAAGCCAGTCGCCGCGCGTCCGTTCGCCCGTGTCGGGAAATAAGTATCCCGCTCGTATTACCGGGGATCCTTCGGGAATTGTAAAACGGAAGGCGGGCCGCGATAATTCTGTAGGTGTCGAGAGAGGATTCTGCGAGCTCGCGGGGAAATGGCACCTTGGCCGAGTGCCCGCGTGTATCTCTGGGATGGCGCGGCGCGCCCGAAGTTGCGAAAGAAAATAACCGGACGCGTCGCGTACATGACTGCCACACACACACACACACACACACAAGCCGCTTGATTGTCCGAAAAATGTACGTGGTATGTTCGCGGGCATCTCGCTCGCTCTCTCTTTCTCTGAACAGACAGACACGGATGATGGATGAGCCGAG
Source organism: Odontomachus brunneus (assembly GCF_010583005.1). Classification (NCBI taxonomy): domain Eukaryota; kingdom Metazoa; phylum Arthropoda; class Insecta; order Hymenoptera; family Formicidae; genus Odontomachus; species Odontomachus brunneus. The sequence continues at coordinate 1,012,130 of NW_022639468.1, read as the reverse complement.
GGTACAAACGCGCCGTAAGGAACGTCAGTGAATTCGATCGAGTTCCCGTGACAAATAATTAGGATTTACCGCTCGATCGCGGTGCGCGTAACCAGTTGGTCATGTGGACATCGTGTCGCGTCGCGATTTACCGTGGACTGGTCCTGTTTACCCTCGGGTAAACGCGCTATTAAATAGCGGCGGGAATGAGGGATGACACTTTTAGTAGCACTTCGTCTTTCTCGCGCGGACCACTCTTTTCCTCTCGCCGTCCTTCTGCTCGCGAAACTCCGCTTTTGGCCTTCCTCCGCCGTGACGCGACGACCTCCGGGCATTGTTAAGTTTTCCAGCCCTCTACCCCATTTGCTCGTCAACTCCCGCGGGGGCGGCCGGCGCCCCGAATGGTTTCTGCTTTGTCTTCCTCGGCCAAACATGTAGTGTCAGACGACTCGCCCGCCCACCCGCCTCGGCTTTGCTCCTCTCGCGCTCTAATTGCACCGCTTTAGCTCGGTTTATCTCGATGTAACTGTTTCCAAATTCCGCTCCTCTGTCTGTTCCACCAGCTTAATACCTTGGACGTCGTGCCGTAGAAATAGGCGTCGGTAGACGCCGTCAAAGGGCGAGGAGAATGCGCGAATTGAGAGCGCGAACCGGAAAATCTTGGGGAGAACTGGTCCTCCAAAAACGATTACTCTCCGAGAAAACGACAAACAAATCGAAGCAGGAGGCAACGAATTATCTCGATGGATCCTCCTGTTAACGCTCCCGCAGCGTTGAACAATCGCGTTACATTGTCAAACGATTTTTTTTTCGACTTTAGCTTTCACGTGGCCTTCGCGGCTAACGATATCAATTGCGTCACGCGGTAATGCGCTGCCGATAATTCTGATTTATCGAGCGGCGTTTCTGTAGTCCCGCATGTAAATTTGCGCGACGAACCTGACTTTTTCCTCGTCCTGTTAGCGATACGGCGCGCTCTGCAAAATGACGATTTATTTAATCAAGACACGCCGGTGAATATTAATTAAGGAAAAAGCGGAAAAATGAGAGACCGTCCTGACAGTGATGGTGTTTCAGTATTTAATTGAAAATTAAATTTAATTATTTAATTGAAAAGTGCGGTTTAAATTGAAAAGTGCGCGATTCACTGCACTCTCGTGAGCGCGCTATTTTATTAGTTCACATAAAGTGAACGACTCGAAATTTTATGCAGAAATATATTTTATTTTTGCGGAAACGACCACGCGTTAACGCGCAGCGCGGAGAAATCTTCCGACAGCTCCACCGGAGCGAAACAATCCCGGTGATTTTGCATCACGCACTTTTGTGAATTCCCCTACCATCGCTCTCACAACGAGAAAAAAGAACAACTCGTGCGATTTTTCCTTTTAATCTTCCACCATTGTATCCGAACGAAATTAAGGTCGAAGCGCGCGCGCAACGCTCTGAAATCGTAATTCACCTTAGCCGATCGAGGAGGCGCGAAAAAATATCTACTCACGTCAGCCGGCGATTGAAGCCTCGCCATCGATTGGCGCTCAAACTCGACACCCCGCTCTTTGCCTTTCACGTCACGTCGTGCTCGGGAGGGATGGAAACAAGAGACGATAGCACTTCTTCTTCTCTCCTCTCGTGTCTTCCCCGTTTGCGCGCGCGTGTGTGTGTCCGTCGTGACGAGATGGCGAGAGAGAGAAGGCAAAAGGAAGGGAGGAGGGGTGTGACATATATTTTATTTTATAGAAAGCATGGTCAACTGTATGTCACTTTTGTAGCCAGCGAGAGTGGACGGTGGGAGGGAGGGTCGGGTTGATGGCTCTAGTACTTGGAACGCCAGCACCGACAAGGGGCCGGCGTTCCCTCGGGCATCGTTATTCACAACTATTCCCGACTAGTCGGCGGAGGGTGCGAGAATACAGGTTGGTCGGCCTCGAGCTACGACGACTCTGTGTTCTATTATTCAGCCGCCCCCGAAGAGATCTTGGGGGGACTTGTGGTGGATGGCCAGAGAGAGGGAGAGAGAGTGAAAGGGGATGAGAGAGAGAGATGTGTGTGTGTGTGTCGTGATTCTTTCAACACTGTCGAGAAAGTATCTCACAGCCATCTCACAAGACAGTTGTCTCTTGTACCATCTTTCAATCCGCTCGCGGTCGTTTCCGCGCGAGGGGTGCCGGCTGGAGCGATTGAGAAATGATCTTGTTACTGGAAAAAGCTCACTGAACGCCGACACATCACCGTGTGCGATCCCTGTCGTTCGTCTCTCCGCGCCGTGGAAACGGTTTCGACGATAAGACGTTATCCTTTAGTGCCGGTTCTGATATAATTTATTTGCATATTAATATTCCAGTCGAGAGGCATGTGCCGTGCGCGTGAAGCGGCCTCCAAGCGTTTCCCCGCCGTCGTAAATTTCCCCGTCTCGTCTCTGTCGTAAATCTCACGAAGCGCGAGATCTTTTGTCGTCTGCTCTCAGCTTGAGTAACAATGCAGTGGCACGTCAATGTCCTCAGTCGATAGAGAGCCGACCGGGCCGAATGCCGAAGACAACAATTTCAAATGTGTCGCGTGTTTTCAGTCACATATTTCAGTCAGCGCGACAGCGAGCACGTAGCGTAAAATGCGTCACGGTCAGCGAGCGCCTCTACGAACGTCGCTGCCGGCGTCGTAGAGGGTGGTCGGTGGTTAAGGGTAGAAGTGATATATACACGCGGCCATTGCCACTGTACATTCCGTCGGAAGTTACATGGTTTCATGGTGAAATACCGAGGCTCTGAACATTCTCTCTCTCTCCCTCTCTCTGCACTCCTGCTCTCTTCCACTCCCTACCTTCTCTCTCTCTCTCTCTCTCTCTCTCTCTCTCTCTCTCTCTCTCTCTCTCTCTCTTTCAACATCGCGCTACCCTTCTTTCCATCACACATTCGTGCCCTTTTATCTCTCTCAGTCTCTCCGCTTCTTGTCCCTTGTCTGTTCTCCTATTCCTCCCCCTTTTATCCCCTTTGCTTTATATCACTCCATTTCTCCCTCGCGCATCGCGTCCAGTTTATCTCTATCCTCCTTCACTGTCTCCCTCCCTCGTCCTCTCTGCGTCGCGTCTGGTATCGCTCTCTCCTTCAGCTGGACGAGGATAATGTCCGCGTGACCTTTGCCTCCAGCGCGACCCCTTCGTTTTCCAGTGTACCATCGCGTGACAGCCCATCGCGCCTTCTCCCTCTTCTTGTTTCGCAAAGCGAACAAGGCCCGCGTGGATGGAATTTTATGCCGGGTGTGTGTATGTGCGCGCGTGCGCGTGCGCACTCGTAAAAATGTGACGGTGCCGGGGATGAACCTGGATTATGGAAATGCCCCGTAGCAGTTTCTTTTTTCCTCCTCCGCCGGTTGCCGCGCATCGGCCCGGGCGACCGACGTTAACGAATCCGCGTCGGAACGTGTTTTTAGCTGATCTGGATTTAGCGTAAAACAGGAGCGGTCCCGCTCGCCCGTTAATCGGTTCCCGACATGTCGCGGCATTATCCCGAAACATATTCGGCGTAGCGGCCGCGTTACTAGAAGATACCACGTTTTTAGCACGGCTTCGCGAATTTTAATAATGCGCTTCCCTCACGAAGCGACGCTGTTTCTTCACCGAGTGTTCCTTATTGTTTCGCAAATTTCCTCTTTGCTCTTTTCCTTCTTTCTTTGCGAACGATGGACTGTCGCAGTGCGTTCGATGAAATGTTTCACTGATCTCGTGAAAACGAAAACGAGCCGAGCACACCAGCTGACTAAAAACTCCGTCGTTAGCTATTTCATCGAGCGACCAATGGATGGGGGAAATTTTATAGCGGTACCATTATCGTAAAAATCTATAATAGGACTGTGGGTTAAAGCGGGATTATGAAGGAGGAGACACACCGTGAACCGCCTGATGCGTTACACGTTCGTTCTCGGGGCACACGTAACACGCAAACTGAAAAGTATTGAAACGTGTGGCTTCCCATAGAATTTAATTTAATCTTTTGACTAGTGTGCCAGAGAGAGAGAGAGAGAGAGAGAGAGAGAGAGAGAGAGAGAGAGAGAGAGAGAGAG
>NW_022639468.1:983939-1003969 GCF_010583005.1 Odontomachus brunneus | reverse complement strand
GAGAGAGAGAGAGAGAGAGAGAGAGAGAGAGAGAGAGAGAGAGAGAGAGAGAACGCTCTAGTCTGCGCATCGGCCATTCGGTTTGATCGACGTTAGTTAATTCAGACGAATGGATCGGTCGCGCGCGTTGCGAGCCGTGTTCCCGCGTGACAAGATCGCACGAGAAACGTGCGCCGTGAATACAGATTTCGCGAGAGTGCCTGCGCGAGCGTGCGCGCAGCCGAGCAAGCTTTTCTCTACATTTGCATAACTGAAGTCTCCAGCTCCGTCGGACTAATCAATGTCGCCCCGCATCTTCAATTCCGCTCCCGTTCGCAGATTTTTTCCGTGTTTTTTTCGAGATTTTCTCAAATCTCGTCGAGCATAGCTCGAGCATAGCTCGTCCAAATTTTACACGTTCCCGAACGACCGGCCGTCCGTCCGTCCGTCTGTCCGCGTTATAGTACGATGGGCTGCAAAATCGATTTGGATACAACGAAGTTGCGGACACACCAAACTGTCAAAGTTGAAAGTTATTGCCGATGCACTTGCACAATAATAATATAATTGATAATATAATTAAGAATACTAAATACTAATAAATAAATAATAATATTAATAATAATTGATAATAATAGCATATAATTATATTGAGGCCAAGCCCGTCGATAATGGCTTTCAATTTTGACAGTTTGATGAGCTCCCAACTGCACTGCGTCTAAACCGTTTTGCGACCAACTGTACATTGAAGATAGGCGCGCTGCGGCCGCGAAGCCAAATATTATCCGTGTAATATTATTATACTCCGTGACATCCCGTGTAAACGTCCGACGCGTATAATTTTACGCGTAATATTTCGCGTATAAAACGCCTGTCGCGAAGCGCACACGCGCCTGTAAATCCCGCCTTCTTTATCGTCGAAAGCGGGTTTAAGGATACATCGTGCGAGCGGAGGAGGAATGAGGGGGGAAGGGGGTGATCCGCACGGCAAGCGTAACGCCGCGCCATTAAACGTAACGGCTCCTTTGTAATAAAGATAATGGGGAACAAACAGGTGAGATCAGGTGGGAAGGCGCCGGGGAGCGCAGCCGGAAACGCGTCTCCTTCGCGTCTCCGTTCTTTCTGCTAGATTAGAGTACGGCAGTCCCAAAATGGGGGTTGTGAAAGAGACTAGAGTGGAGTGACTAGAGGGGTGGCGCACGTACTCCGCGCACTTCAGCGTCGTCTGAGGATGTGCAGTTCGGCATTGTGCGACGCACTAAAAACGTATGGCAGCACTTCGCCCTTTCGGCGTACGGAGTGGATTGCATTCGAGCCACCCACTCGCGCAATATCGGATGAGAGGGAGGGTTGCACGCGTGTCTCGCGCGCGGGTGTCGGTCGGTTTTGCCGCGGCGTATCGCCGGCGCCGTGCTCGAACGTCGTAATTGGAAAACTTCGGGATTATTTCCCGACCTCCGGATGATTTAGCCGGATTAATAAGCGCGGTGTTATCGTTGTCCTGGGCTTTCTTTAACACTTTCATATCGCGCGGCGTTTTCATCTCGCCACGCGGCGGTCGGGATTTTTTATCGCCTAGGCCTGCAGGTCAACGACCCGTAACCCTGGAATTTATAAAGGGTCCCAACTCTGGAAATATATACGATCTTTCATGTGCGCGCGCGCGAAAGCTGTATAATGTTAAGCTGAAATATTATACTTTGAATAACAAAATAGTGAGGATTTACGGTCTGCCTCGCGAGAAAGAGAAGCACCTCTCTCTCTTTCTCTCTCTCTCTCTCTTGCTCTCTCCCTCTCTTTATCTCTTTCTTTCTCGCGAAGATACGTTTACTTACTATGTTTATATGGAGGATAAAGAACAAACTTTTATATCTCTTGGCCGCGAGAGCACCTCACTTTGATAATAAGTAACCTTCTTTCCGCCAGTGTTACTCCTAGCTTACCTCGCGCTCGCTCGCATACGTTTTATGCGGGATAATATATATATTAACTCACATGTACGCGCGCGAAAGAGAAAGAGAGAGAAAGAGAGAGGGGAGGGGAGCTGTCGTACGTATATTACTTATTAATAATTGCGCGAGGGAAGAGAGGTTAACGGTCTTTCGTGAGTTTTATTTATCTAGAAGACGATCGCTGAAGGAGTTTAAATAGTTTACCGGTCGCTATTATTAGTGCAAAATTATGTGTTGCCTGTGTGAACTTCAGCGGTAAGATAACGTTATCGTAAATATAATATAGGCGGCACGTGCGAGCGAGCGAGCGAGATGGAGATTGAAAGAGAAAGAGAGAGACCTCTTGTGTGTTATTTCTAAGCGGCTTACGCGAGCAGCTTTTAGATTTTTTTAACACGCTTGCGGCTTTAACGCGCTCGTCGATTCAGCGTTCGACCGTGTCGTTTCCTTACAGTCTAGGTCATCAGGCGGGCTATGACCACAGTCGTTGAATTTGCATATAAGTTGGTTTTCAGGCTTTCCCTCGTAGACGGGATTCCGCTTCGCGTACATGCAGAGCGATGGCTTACGGAAAATGGTTCGTTTGTATCATCGCCGAACCTTGATGATACTTCCTACGGCGCATTAATAGAATCGCTCGATAAGCGAAACTCCGGCCGTCTTAGTCTCATATGCCGCGCACTTTGCCACCTGAAACTTAAATATACGGGGAAGTTGCGGACAAGTCGTGAAGCGAGGTTATCTGCCCGTTTGTCTCATAAGCGTGTTACTAGCCGGTTTAGAACTGTATTTAGAAATTCTCCCTCGTGCACAAATTCGTTGGTGAGTGCGTTCTGGTATTATTTGCATAAGAGAGCGGCCTCGAGATCCTCCGGCGGGCTGAACGCGTTATGATTATTTGTGTTGCAGTTACTGGGCGAGAGATTGCATAATATATAAGTAGATTAATTACCGAATTAGCTGCGCAGGAATTTCGAAGTTACGTTACACTTAAACTTCGCGGCAACTTTAAGCTGGAACCTGCGGTGACGTTGACTCCACTTAAAGCCCTTCGTAAACTGGTTACCCTTCAGGCGAAATGCATGTTATGCATTATGATAACAGCGAAGTGCGGAGCGAAAACTGTCGTGTGTTACAGGGTGTCTCGCAGTTGAGGGAAGGGTTAAGTTATGCTGGAGTCAATGACGAACTCGAACAATGTTGATAATACAGAGACGATCATCACTAACGTAATCACGCTATTTTTTTCGTATCTCTTGTATATACAGAATTTACATGAATACATTTACATGAATTTACATAATTACATGTTGCTTTGTTTTACCATATTAAACGGAAAACCTATAATCATATATGTATAGAAATCTTTCTGCAAACTTTTTCGATATTTTTAAGCTTCCAAATGCAGATATGAAGGTAGAACAATGTTCTTCAAAATGTTTCAGTTTGGAACATCCACACTTTCGGTATGTACAAGCTGCGAAACTTTTGGATTAGGCAAATATTACGTTAACTGACAGCTTGAGATTTTACATCAAACAAATTTTTGTTTGTTTTCGTCGCATATCGAGCAATGCTTCTATTTATTTTTGCACGTACTGTCATTGCGTGAAAGCATTTGTAATTCTATGTAACCGATACGACGTAAACTTTGCGGAAAAATGTCAGTGTTTTGTCGGTAAAGTTTTCAACTTCAGCATCCCCTTAAATCAGCGTCTCGCCGAGACGTACACTGGCGCGATACATTTTCTGCACGCGATTACGCGCGGCTGTAGCGCGTCGATGCAGCGCGCGAGATAAGAGCGGGCGTGTATAATTTTTTTCTTTTTTTTACACGCGACGCACACATTAATTCGCCCTTATGCGAAATATCGACGAGCGACGTGACGTAACCGCAATACGGAAACTATCGCGCTCTCAAAAATTCAATAGCTATTTCTGGCCGCGCACTATAAGATAAAATCGATATAACGGTGTAGCCTCTGTGTGGCCTCTTGCGTGGAGATGAAAGAAAATAATACCCCGGCGGTACGGCACGGGAGAACAAGATTCTTCTTTATTCACAAATTCCTTTCTCCCGGAAGCGTGTTTGCGAGCACGGAAAGTTCGAAGAGTTTGGCGTTCAAGGATGCATGCCAAGTATCGCGTCGGCATTAAGTCGCGAATCCCAAATCACTGTTTCTGTATCGAGCCAATTGTGTTCTTTTCGCGGCTTCAGGCATTGAAATACGATCTTACAGAATGATTGTACGGCGTACGGATTGCGTAATGAAATTTGCTGCTGTGCTACTCAATTGGATGCACGACGCACGATGTTGCGCAAATTCAAATTAATTGTGACGTGTAACGAGAGACAGATGCAATTTAGTTCGATAAGCAAAACTCTGATCGTTTTAATCTCATGTGTCGTGCATTTTGTGATCTAAACTTGGCACGAAATTCTCCTCCGAAAATATACGAGGAAGTTGCGGGTAAGTCGTGAGAAATGAGGTTACACGCGCGTTTATCTCACATTGTTGGCTGATCACCGCGCGTATTTATAAATTCTTCAAACTTAATTTTTCTTCGTTTAAATGAAACGGAAGGAGAGCAAAGTGCAATTAATCAGGGACATGACAATTAAGCATATGACATATTCCATCGATTTATACAAATCAACGACGATAACTGATCGTAACTCTATCGACGTCGCGATCGCCTCGAGAGAGCAGTAGAACCTCGACGCCGCCTCGGAGGCATTCATCCTCCTTCAGTTTTCCATCTAGTAACTCGAGAGCCGGCACATGCGGGGCGGCAAATCGAAACGATTTGTAATATCGCGAAAGCGGGCCGTTGGCTGGAGGACGATCGTAAAGCTTACGACGTCCATCGCGCTCGAATGGAAGCGGGGCGTTTCGCGATATCGTAAAGTCCGCCACGGGGAAAGCCAGGAACGTAGCGGCGGGCGCTTCCATCCCGGTCTGCGGCCGTCCACCTCGGTTCACCGGTCTCTCTCTCTCTCTCTCTCTCCCTCTCGGAAACGAGGCATTAAAATTCGAGCCCGATCGTGAAAGCGATATAGCGAGCGATATAACCTCGACATCGACGCGGCTTGGAATTTGGCGGGCGAATCATTAAATTCTTCCACGGGGGAGGCTCTCGGCTACCTCGTCGCACTCCTTAACGCCGACGGCCTGGTCTCGGCCGTCTCGTGTCCAGCGAGGATCCGCGTTCCAATTCACCTGCGAGACCGCACGTACACGCGTGTACACAGACGCGGGCGACCGCCGGCACACATGCTCACGCATGCTAGATAGGGCTCGCGTTCGCATGTCCCGTGGAGTATTATCGGGAGCCCAGGCGTCGATCTGTGCCACCAATCATGATCACCCGACGTGATACCGTGATCGATGGTGTGTCTATTCTCTGCCTACACTGCGCAGAAATCAAGTTCTATCCGCCGATGAAGAACGCGCGCCGAACCGCGGCTTTTGTGCAACTCGTTTCGCGTGGGAGATGCGATAGTCGTTTCATCGACCGCGCCTCGATGTTAATAGCCTGTTTAATATCTCCGATAAGTCGATCAGTGACAATGTGTCTCTATAGGGGAGACCGACTTCAAATGGCTCCAGGGATATATTGCTCTTTTTTAGTGTTTATTTTTATATGAAAATGGGTATGTTGCTGCATATTCGTGTTTTAGTTATTACAAGACAAAATATATGGTTAACAGGATCATGGCAGGTATTAATATATAGAAAAAGGTTGCCTCTATTATATTTGTGTAATCAGTTACATCAATAAGTTGTCTGAGAAGTTGTAACTTTGAAATTCTGAAAGATAGGACATCTAACCCTGATATCCCCCATGACGCGTTTATATTTTCGCAATAATTTTGCAAACTTAATTTTGTATATTCATAATTTATGAGTGCATCTATATTTGTACAGTAGGCTAGTTAAATGTTGCAACACTTTTCCTCGACGAGTTTTGCAACGTATTCTGTAGGAAAATTTGTTTTTGGTTATTTTCAGGAGACACATTTTTTTATTGGACACGAAATACGTTGGAAAACTCGTCGAGAAAGAGTTTTGCAACTTTTGACTAGCCAACTGTACATGCATATTCGAGTATATTAAAATTTTGTTTTTACATTAACCTTTCAAATTCTAGAATTTCGAGGACATTATACGATTTATATCGTTCTGTATGGAAATAATATTGTATAAAAATTACATCGGAAAATTATGTACATATTTTTTGTAAAGCTAAAATTGTTTATGATATTCGATTATCTCAATGTACATAATAAATATCTAACGATAAGAAAAATAAGAAAAATTTTAGTTTCTTAAGAAATCTTGATTTTTTATTGACCCTTCAAGTTTGACTGAATTTGCAGGTTAATATAGCGTTTAAATTTTAATTGGGGTCTAATGTAACCATAAGTATCAGAGCGGATATTGTGCATTCCTCCTTGATACGACGAGTAACAGCCAGTTCAGTTAAAGCTTCGGGACTACTTTTAAGCGAAGTAAACTGCGAAACAAACTTGACAAAGTCGTTACGTTTACGAGCATCGAGAAACGACCGAGATTCTTTGCACGTAACATTAAAGTATAACGACTGCCTGCCCGCGAGCCGTGTGTTATTTTGGGCAAAAAAGAAAAAGAGTATTTCGAAAGAGAAAGAGAGCTTCGTACAATTGGTAGCTTCGGCAAATTGGTAGCGCCCTTTAGAGGAGAGGGAAAGAGGGTGACGCATCCTTCTAACGCGCAAACTGCATTTGCTTTCAAATAACTCTCGCAGTTACGCGTGGTTATCAAAGGGAATGCAAAGACCACGATGCGTCACGACGGAAATTTCTCAGTTGCCTTCCAAAAGCCTATCTACCGAAATGTATGCAATCCCACGAAATGAACCGGTCCGCTCTTTCACTTTGTCAGTGACCGCGTCTTTCGCAGCGCGATGCAATTATCGTGTTAGCCAAAGCGAACATCAAAGATGCAGATTCCCGAGATCTCGTCGTGATGGAAGCGCGCTTATGCAGTTTTTCGGTCTCCGTCTTTTTCCATTACTTGCCGTACAATCTCCTCCGGCTTCTGTCCCTCGCGTGCGCGCCAACTCGATCGAATTATCTCCTGAAAAGTAGTGCATCGCGACCCCTCTCTCTCTCTCTCTTCTTTTCTTCCCTCTCTCTTTATATATATATATATACATATATATATATATATATATATATATATATATATATATATATATATATATATATATATATGTATATGTATATATGTATATATGTATGTATGTATGTATGTATGTATAAAACTCTCTTTCTCTGCCGTACTATTTTATATTTTCACCTCTGACCTTTTGCGAACGCCACGAACTGTCGGAATCTATATATGGCGGTAGGGCAGGAAAGGCTCCAATTCAGTATTTAAAGCATGGACTACGTGCGAGTTGTTCGGAATCGGATTTTCTTCCGCGTCTCACGGAAGCGTTGTTGACGTTCGTGTTCGACGATCTTAAACATCTCATTTTCCGATAACACGTGGCCTCGTAAAAATTGCGCAACCATCCCGTTTTAAAGAGAAGCGCCAACAGTGACTTCCCGAAGATATCGCGCGTAAGTCTTCAGTATCTTTCAATATCTACGCTATCGCAATTTATTCGGGCAGTTCTCCCCACAGCCCGTTCCCTATATTTTTTATGTAATTATGTAAAATATTTAGTTTGTTTATATGAACATAGAAAAAAATATCACTATTATACACACAGATGACACTGATGCCTCGTGAGAGATTGGTGCGTCACACATCTATGACATGCTGGTAATGAACATGTTAATCAGAGTGTTACGAGATACGAAGATAATGATATTGTCAAAAGTTAATCGTGTCTGTTGCAATACAGGACGCTTCTCTTCGAAGCGACTCGCCTCGAGAGATGAGTCAATATGCGGAGATTGTATTACAGACATATAGAATAGACTGCGCATTGCTGTAGGAAAGATGAAGTCAGCATTAGTAAGAGAGGGCAATATAGATAAGATGCTCTCTTTGTCTAATTATCTAATTAGAGAACGAAAGAGAGGAGAAACGACTAATGCGTCTTCTCTTTCTCTCGTTAAGTTTCATTCTTTTTCTTGTTTTTCCTATATTGTTTCCACCTAGAGTACCGCGTGACAGACACAGCATTTGACTTAGCATCCTCGTCTTTCAATAAGCCGTGCTGGAGTCCCTTCAGTCAGAGTTGGGACAAATAATTCCTAATTGGTCTGTCTCCTGTTCGCTATTTTTAGGGACGACGCGAGTGGGAATGAGAGAGAAGTTCTAAAATTGAAATGATGAAGCTCGTTGCAGCTTTTCTCTTACTCACTTCCTCCCTACAAATGGCGAACGGTGTCCCAGCTCTGATTCGAGGAACTCTAAACCGCCCCATAAGAGTGCGCAGTCTGCCCCATGTCTATGGGGTCGTGTGTACCGCACCCACCCTAAGAACAAGCGCGTCGCGTCGCCCCTCTCTCTTTCTCTGTTTTCTCTCTCTCTCTGTTTTCTCTCTCTCTCTCTCTCTCTATCTCTCTCTCCCGTTCAGCCACCCCCCGTCAGGGGTCGAAAGAAATTACCGTGAAAGAGGACGAGCGATGAGTTACGAGCGGGAACGTCGATTAATAACGGGTTGGAACGCAGCTGGAGCCTTGACCACCACGTGACCGCCGCTCTACGGAAGCCGAATAAACGTTAATTCATTCGTGGTGCTGGTGTAACCGATGGCCGCACATGCATCGCGCGCGCACGGTACGCGCGCCGCGTGTACGCACGTCGCTTTTATCGCGCTCTCGCCGCGTATTGTGTTTCTTTTATGAAGATTGCCCCCGTGAATCATGGGCGTACGAAGAGATATAATTCCGCCGCCGCGTCGAAATTATTGCCGCCATGATACTCCTGTTTCGGTCTGTCAGTCCTACCACGCGTCCTACGACGTCTTCCTATTCGGTTTCGCGGATCGGATTCGGCAAATTGCCACGACAACGTTGGGCCTCCGCGTTGCCGGGACAGTTGCGTTGAATTGGCGTTGCGATTCGGCCCCGACAGGATAACAGAGACGATTCAGTTGACGGGCGATTCTTCGCATTACGCGACAGCGCGTCTGCAATTTAATCCCGGACGTCGCACCGTGCCCAAGGTGGGGAATTACAACCCGGCGTGATATTCGTTCTCGTGTAATCGAGATTTTTTGCTCCTATCCGGCCCGCGTCCTCTTTAATTCGATCAATGACGGCGCGAGAGCCAGCGCGATGGCTCTTGTTTCGGAGTCTCTGCTGCACCTCATTGCGATATCTCCGGATCTTGTTAACTCTCCACGCATCGAACGGCATCGATCAAACAATCCATCGAACTTCCATGCTACCTGATTATCTCGACTCTCCAACGTCGAGTAAGCAGATATCCTCTCTTCGAGAATCGCCTTTCCGTCGAATAAAGTATCGCAGTATCTCGTTGCCTCTCGTTTCGGTTCGGTCTTTACTTTAGATGATATCAGGGATGACGGTATACTCAGTATTAAAAGTGTGCAATATTGGATATCGTCCCGTTCTTAAATCCTCCGCTTCGGCACAGTGGAATTCCCCCGACTGGGAGTAACGAGCTCATACTCTTGCATAGCGCGCACAGCATCTTGAACGAAAGAGAGAAGGGCAGACGGAGAGGAGGAAAAAGAGGTGGAAAAATGTTAAAGAGCAACCCGTTGCGATCTTTAAACTCTGGCCTCTCGGAAAGTAAAAGTCTCCCGAACTACGTTTTATCTCTTAATCAATTAACGGCCGCTCTCGCGGTCGATACGGGACTATCGAGAAACCGTTGGCGCAAAACGCGGCGTCCATCGATTCGGCCTTGTTATCGCTATTTTCGCCGTTACGAAAAACGATTATTGCGCCAACTTCGCTGCGATGCTGTCGTAACTAACGATTTTGTACCTCGATTAGTTTTCGAAGCCACGTTTTTGGGGGCTTTTTCACTTATATTTTGATGGTCACCGTCTCTCTTTCTCTCTCTCGACTTTCTACCAGCAATTTTTCCACATCGTGCATAACTCACTCTTGTATATACATGAGCAGACGCGCGCTATATATTCGTTGGTAAACAATTCGAAGTGCACTTGAAAATATATTTGAAGCTATCGCATATTGTACATATGTAATTTTGAGGAAACGTGCATTCTGAGAAGGATAAATATCTGAGAAATAAAAAAATATTTATTCTCGGTGGGCACTAATAACATATTAAATCTAAGCTCTTTAGTTTAAGTAAACAATCGCTTTTTTGGAAGCGGCGGTGCTTAAAGAAAATATGTATTATCTCATTTGAAAGAAAATTTTTCTCTATATAAGACTATGTATAATATATCAGTACAAGTAAAGTACCCTTTAAATAAATATTTCTTTTTTTCTTGCATATTTCTTCTCTCAGTGTAGTAGCGCGTATTAATTTGCAAATATCTCGAGAAATGTGTACGTGTACACTCTTCTCGAAAAATATTTTGATTACTAAATCAACACGGAACGCCAATTCCTTTGGTCCGCGATTTCTTTAGGGGCTCTCTTTTTTACTCCCAGTAGCGCGTTTGTAACGATTTTTTTTTCTTTCTTTTTTTTTTGGAGAAACAGCCGTCAGTCTGAGAAAAAGAAAGATAAGGAAGGAGGAAAAGAGGGACAGAGAGTCCGTCGACGTGGCTCGTAGTTTCTGCATTTCTAAAAAGTGCACAGCGAAGAAGGCATCCCGTCCGAGGAGTTCGTTGGGATTAATCAGAAACACCTCTCAAGATTCGTCGACAGAGACGCGTCGACTCTTCTGTCTCTCTCTCTCTCTCTCTCTCTCTCTCTCTCTCTCTCTCTCTCTCTCTCTCTCTCTCTCTTTCTTCCTCTTCCATCCTTGTGCCGATGCTAAAGTTACCTTTTGCTACAATGTCGATGCTTCTTTGTATTCGCCGTTGCTTTGTTTAATGGCTGATGAGATGGAACCTTCCGTGGAACGTGGCGCCGACTTTTCGACGCGCTGCAACGGCATGTCTGTCTCCGTCGAATGACGGGGCGCTCGATCGTTACAACGAATTCCGAGAGTTCTCCTCTTTCGAGCAGGAGGACACATTGTTCTCGTCTCGAAATCGCGCGGGTAGGGTTCGAAAGGTAACGTGTGAAGCGAAGACTCTCTCTCTCTTTCTCTCTGTCTGTCTCTCTCCTTTCTCTTGGAATTCCTTCCTTCCTTACTGAGCATTATGCGAGATTTCATTGCAGAGGAGACAATGTAACGACGCTGTAACTGAGATAAGCGCGAAAGCAAGGACCGGTAATACCGGCTCACGTTGCACAGCTTCCGCTCAGGAGCGCCGCGCGCTTGCGGTCTCGATGGCCACGATCTACGATCGGGACGACCGAATGACGACGGTCCCGCTCGCGAAAGTGCCGATCGATCGTACGGCTACACGTTCGCGAATTCGATCTCCGCGTGCGCGAGGACCGAGAGAGAACGAAGCTCACGCCGGTGGAAAGCGGAACGTCGTACATCTTCGTCTAAACAGCCGCTTCACGGAACGTGATCTTTGACCGTAGCGGAATGGAAGTTGGGGCCGAATCGGTGGCGGCGGTGTAATCGAGAATCGGGAATCGCTTCAGGTGCCGACTATAAGATCCGGAACTATCTTTTGACCCTCGTACCGGCCACGGGACTAGTGCCCCTGCGGGACTTTTCGGAAAATAAAAGTGTCCGGCCGCCAGAGAGGGTGGCAGATAAGAGAAAATAAAATCCCGGGCTGAAAGAACGGAAGGAACGGGCAGGAGAGAAAAAGGGAGAAGAGTAGTGGACGAAAGGAGAGACGGTGTAATCGCTTGTTATCTTGCTCGCCGGGAGATGTTAAACTCCCGTTCAAGGAACGAAGAATTATCTGTCGTAGCGGCCGATCTGTCGCGCTTTACGTCGACGACATTAATTTCAGTGCTGGGCCTTTCTTTATATATCGGCTCATTCCGCGAGACTCGTTCGCGTCCACTGCTCCCGTTGGCGCGATATTGCGGGGTGGCACCGGAAGAGAAACGGTGACACCGCTGTAATTTGTAGGAGCAAGGTAGTAATTTTTTGTCAGTCTCCCTTTACGATTGGAACGGCCGTAAACAGGTCTAATTGCTGCGCAACTGCGGCCACAGCCCTCGGGTGGCTCCCACGTAGAAACAATATAATCCGCCGCAATTTGATCGCGCTTCCTGTGTGTGAGAATTTCAGCTCGACGGGGCGCACCGCGCCGCAGCAACACGTAGAGGAAAGAAACGCGCGATAAAATCTCACCAATTTGTGAGGAGAGGAGAGAGAGAGAGAGAGAGAGAGAGAGAGAGAGAAAGGGGGAGAGATAGAGAAAGAGAGAACGATTCTCCATCTGGACACAAATCGATCGTCGCGATTAAGAGAGCGCACGCGCCCTCCTCACCCTTTCCCAAGCTCGCGCTAAGATTTTCGAACTCGAACGCGCACCGTGGTGTTAAACTTGGGCAAGTACGAGGAACAATGCAATTCTGCGCAATGAAAATCAAGAGGGTCTCCGCCGTTCCATCGAGGATCACGGCGTGGCCAAAGGAGAGAGAATCTTCCTCATCTATCCGGTATGATCGTTCGTGATCGGCGTCTAGTGCCCATCTGCCCAACGAGCGGGATGAGGTATCCACCGATAATAGTCGCTCTCACGCGATCTCGAATTCAACCTATCGATCAGACCGGGCCGGAACGTGGTACCCGATTGCACCGAGTGCCTCGGAACGAGATTCGACCTCTCGCCACTTTTCCTCGAACTTCCGCGAATCGGTCGCTGCGCCGTGATAGGGCGAGCTTATTACACCGAGTGTTTCCCTTCCGTCTTCGCCGAGCGTGATACCAGCCGAAAGGATGGCAGGGCGACGTAAGAAACGTGTCGACGAGGGAGAGAGATAGAGGCGAGCGGGCGGGCGGGAGGAAGAGGGACGCAGAGTCGGCTATTTTTATCACGATGGAGAGGGAGGGAGAGAGAGAGAGAGAGAGAATAGGACGCGACTCGCGTTACTTCGAGGCATCCGATACTTCAGCTCATGACGTTTATGAACAGGTGGTCATCGATCGACTCTAATAAACTGACATTCTTAGCAGGGTGACTTAAAACTGGGACGTTATCGCAATTGAGGAAGTGTTCGAGTCACGTTAATAACGTGTTACTTTAATAATCATCGATGAGGCTTGTTATTCATAATTTCTCTCGCTCCGAAAAATCCCATGATCGCACCCGCGAAGAAAATGTTATAGTTTTTTTTCACATAAATTTTCTGCAACTTTATCATGTCTCTAATAGAGCAAGAAAATAGGCTGTCAGTAAAATCTGTCTTGTTAAGAAACATAGTAAATTTTGCTAAGGAATATAGTACATTTTTTAATAGCGGACTTGAGTATCTATAGGAAGAGAATATAGTTCTTTTTTCCATACAAATTGCTTTTAATTCTGCCATATTTCTAACGATGTAGAAGAATAAACTGTCAGTAATATCTATCTTGCTAGGGAACATAATAAATTTCGCTAGAAACATAGCAAATTTTTAATAGCACATGATAAGATGAAAGAATAGCCAGTTAGCACAGAATGTCGATATATTCTACGAACCTCCGTAGTAACTTTCACTATAAAATTCTCTCCGTGCATTATGCGCGAGTACCATCGTTAATTCAGAGGCTCGCGCAATTACATCTCACAATGCTGTTCTAAGAAGCCTGGAAAAAGGAAATACTTAATTGCACCGAACACAGCCTATTGTCATGTACATAGGCCTGACGTCGCGCTCACATTGTGGGATCGCACGGAAAGACGGTGGCGGTTGTATGTGTAACTAACAAGGCCAATCCAGTTTCCTCAAAGAGGAACGTGTCGGGTTTGGTACAAGCCGCCTTTCCTCAGGGTCGAGGCAGTTAACGGAGATAAAAGACCCCCGGTTTAAAGTCGCTCCTAGCCGGGGCGAGTAACAATTCCCTCTTTCTTTCTCTCTCCCCTTCTCATCTTTCGTTCTTTTTTCTCGTTCCGAGTGCAGCAACTTTCTCGGGAGTTTGGCTTTTTCGGATCTCCATCTAACTCGCGCGGTGCACGGCACCAAGGATTCATACTCCCGTCGAAACAGTAAGAGAGGCATCCATCGTGCCGTCCTCGAATAATCGTCCTCGTCCGCCGCGCCGACGTCGGCGCTCCAAGACCTCTCGACCTTTAATCGTCTGAGTCGGCGGACAACGCGATTATGCGGCTGAAACATCGCGGTTGGCGACGACGGTGCACAATGACGGCATTCGTATAAACGGCACTGAAAACGTGACGTTATTAAGACCGGCAATCTTAAGAATCAAGGCTCACCGGCTGGAAAAGCTTATTCAGGAGTTTGATGAAATAATCGGTGAGACAACGCGACAAGTGTCCAACGCATGTTGCATCTGTGAAAACACCGCTCGTGTCGCGAATGTGACGGGGGAATAATGTTCGGCACGTTGTAAATATTACTCGCTTGTTACAGCACATTTTATAATTGTAATACGGTTGCGCGGAAAAATGGTGCGTCGACAAATGCGTCCGTTTCAGATTTCTAGAGAAACTCGACGCCGGATGATTAAGGGATTTCACATTACTGTCATCCGCCCGCCATCGGTTCCACGATTTTCCAAAATACGCTTACGCACTGTCACCGAAACACATTCCCGTGGATTGCTGTCGTTAATTATAAGCGTGGTGACGCGATATAACTGACGCTTTTAGCCAGTCGGATATAATTAACATCAGCGACCGCGTGCCGCTTAAAACAAAAAAGAAGAGGGAAAAAGAGAGAGAGAGAGAGAGAGAGAGAGAGAGAGAAAGAGAGAGAGAAGGAACGGACGAATGCTCCCTTGATTACACAACTGACTTGCCACGGCTCGTATTCAGTTAATTACGTCGCGATGGCGCAGTTAATCGCGGCTGCGAACGCACGCACGTACGTATGTACGTGCGCACACGGCCCGCCATCCGCCAAAAACCTTTGTTGGTTAATTAAGTCGCGAAGCCGTGGTGCGTTAATAACTTCACGCGACGGCTCTGGAATTCGTTATTTCGCGCGGACAAGTGGCTCGCGAAGCCGGCAAAGTAGCTCGATTGAGAGCGTTAAGGCTGAGACAGCTTGTTGACTTTAGGTTTTGGATGAGAAAGAGACAGATGTGTTCGGAATAAATCATTCAATTTGTCGTGCTCGCGCGCAACTTTGCGCGATTTTGCCTGCGACCGGCTTTTGCGCTCGCGCACGTTACTTAACTCTGTTCGGCGCGTAAACTACTAAATGTTTTTTTAATTTTTTTCACGATCTTCTCGTATTTGTCATCGTCCCTTTTCCGTTTATTCACCTATTTCACCGCGAATTTACTTTTATACGACTCGCGCGATACACAACGACCGCGTAACGCGATATATTCCGCGCGCGTAATGAGGAGAAATTTATATTATTAAAGATGCGGTTATTTATAGATATAATGACGCATACACACACAAAGAGCCGCAGGCGTTCTTCCCGTCCGTTTGGCGCGCATCGAAAAAGTCTCGCGATTCATTTAAAAATCGCTGATCGCAGAACCAGTGGAAACGACTTGGCGTTCTCAGCTCCCGTCGCGAGTTCCGATGCTCGGCGTGGAGTAAAAGAAGAAAGAAATGAAGAAAAGAGAAAAACGCGCGAACGGTTTGTTCGTGGAAATTTAAGCTTTATCACACGAGCGAGCGAGCGAGCGAACGAGCGAGTGTGCTTTCTCCGTCGCCACACATAAGCTGAATTAAGAGGTCGACGGTCGCGACTTTCGACGAGGGTCCTTCGATCGCACGCTTTCACGTTCTCTTACTCTGTCCATCGCGCGCGATGCTTACGAAAAGTCGGTGCTTGCGACCTCTTCCTTTCCTCCTTTCGAATGGTGGTTGTCGGAGAGCGATGTGAGGCACGAACGGCGCGGCTTCGTAGCACGGAGGGTAAACGCCGTGGAAGAGAAAGGGACGGAGGCAGGTCGAGAAGGGGATAGCTACTCTCTTCCTGAAGAGAGGGTGGCACGCGAACGAAGAGATACGCGGTGTGCGCCTCCATGAAGGCGCTCGGTCGCGTTCGGCCAACTTCGCGGATCGTCGGCGGTCGATAGAGCAAACACGGCCGCGCCCCAACCCCCTGGGGGGCCGAGAGAGCGCGGGGGGCTGCCGGCGACGAGGGTGGGCGTATGTGGGCGCTACGTCGGGTGCACGGGGCGAAAGAGGGAAAACGGGGGCTCGAGACGAGGAGGCCGGCGGGGAGGAGGCAGGCGGTTCAACGGAAGGGGCGAGACTCACCCCCATGACGGAATATCATAATTATTACAGGCGTTACAGCGTCAGGCCGTGCTCTCGTGCTCACAGGCCGATCCCGAAGGAACGCTAACCCCTAGTATCGTTCGCAAAAGTTCGCCATATGGAACATGGCCGAGCACGTTGCGTCGCTGCGGATCGTGGTGTTTATTCGGCTGCTACGCTCTTATGCATAGAGCCATTGTAGAGGAGGAAATTAAGCGGGAAGAGCGGACGTAGTAAGGGTGGTTGTGTTGCCAACGTAGGAGAGAGACGAGAGAGAAAGAGAGAGAAGGGGAGAGGAAAGTTAAATCGAAGCGCGTTGTCTTAGCACAATACATCGTGTTTGAGTTGACCATGTTTCCGTTCACTAGCCGGTTTCGAGTGTACACGAGGCGAACGCCGCTTCCCTTCACAGAAGTATCGTTTCTGCAAGTTGCACAAAGAAAAGAGAGTTTGGTTGTATCAACATGAAGTTTTGAACCCAGGCGGTTTGGTCGGAGGAAACGGAATTTCTGGCTCTCAGAAGTAAATTTGATCGAGGCGAGTGAGTTGCGCCAAGTGGCATGTCGAGAGAACACCCGCGAAATGTTCCAGAAAGATACTCGAGTGCGAAAATAACGGCTCAAGATGAAATTAAGACAGTTTGCGCTCGCGCGATGACGATGCCGTCCACGGCTGACAGCTGCCATTGACGTCATTTCGCGTGTGATGCTCCAACTGGAGCAGAGCGCGCGGTGTAATACTAATAGATACAACTGATATGCGTAATATTGTTATTTTCGTGATCGTGCGAGCACGCGTTCGAGCGAGAGCTCCGCTCCGGAGAAAGGGAACAAATGAGGGAAATCGACCGCGTGGTGGAAGATAATAATTATTACAGGCGTTGCGTATGTGCTATGAAGAGAGGCAGAGACAGAGAGAGAGAGAGAGAGAGAAAGAGAAAGGGAGAAACTCCCTATGGAACACCACCTCAAACTACCCCTTGAAAGTTTACCATGGGCCAACGTGCAAGAGATGTCGGATCGCGCCAACTTTGGAGGGCCGCTTTTACCTATTATGTAGAGCGCTACTGATTTTAGTTAGTTTCATTTCGCTTTACACACTCACGATGCCTCGGCGAGTCCGTGTGGTACCGAGGCTCGTGTTTTATCAAGATAGATACGGTCGGCGACGCGTGAGATTAATCCATTTACCGTGACGTTTTTACCGAGACGGATTAATCCGCCTAAACCGCGATATTAATCCGGTACGATCGCGCGAGACTACCTGCAGGCGCAGCTTGACAAAGTACGCAGTCACGGTCTGACTGTCTAACGACGCGAGGATGTGAGCGGAATCGCGCCTTCGATCCATACGAGTTCGTTCGAGTCGAATTTGAGCGCGAATGCACACATCGGAAAGCTCGTCGACGCGAGGAAACGTCGAATGACACACGGACGAGGTCTGTGCCGACAGGAATTGATCGGTGAGAATAAAGGTAACGTTCGCGAAGTCGTTCTCGGAAAGTTCGCGGCGATGTTTCAATCGTCGCGGACGGTTTTCAATGCGCTGTCGCGCTTCATCGGGATTCACGGAATCAAAAGATCGAAGATTAGAGTTTCACTGACTTTGCCGATATCGTCTGGCTACTCGCGTACACCGCGTGTACGTGTGCGCGTGCAAAATGGAGAAGAGTTCTTCTACTTCTTCTTCTCTTAATGGCGCCACTTGTACTTCCGCCAGCCTTTTCACGGATCCTCTGAAGATTTCTTAAGTTCGGAAGAGTGAGCCTGTCCTCTCTCTTTTCTCCTCCTTTCTTTTTCTTTTTTTTTTTTATCTCCTTCTCGTGATCCCTTCTCCTCTCTTAAGCCCGTAACTGTAAAGTTACGGGTTTGGCGCGGTAAGTGCGCGATTAATAGATAAGCAGATCTTTTATTATGGAACCGGCTAATGAAGCGGACGAGAATTCAAGTGCGGGCACGGCTATTTCGGACACGGTCTCTCTCGCACACGAATAAGATACGTGCCTTTAATTATTGTCTGTGCTTAGACTCCCGCGCAAACTCGCTAAATAACGCAACGGCGGACGCGGTGCTACGCAATCCAGAGCGTCTCGTTGCTCGTGAATTATGACAAGTCGAGTCAACGGGATAATCTCTGTCGAGAAACTTCAGCTCACTTCGCAGTTCGCGAACAAAAGTTCGCGGGCAGAAGGAAAGACGCGGATAATCGCAGCGTGATCTCTTTGCCTCGCGCACGATCTTCTCGTTCGCCTCCTCGGCAGCGTCGCGTCACCTTCGCCACGCTCGTGTAAAAGAGCGAAAAATACCGTGCGAAGCGCAGAGTGTACATCCCGAGTCGCGTAGAGAAAAGAAAAACATTACTTAGATCGCAGAAATACCGACTTCAAAGCGTCATCCTCAGCTTGCACTTTCTCGCCGACGTCTCCTGGGGTCGCCGTCGATGTCATCGCCGTCGACGTCGTCGTTCTTGCAGTCGAGTGAGGTTAAGAAGACAAGTACGCGCGCGCGCGTGTTATGATCTGGTTCAACAGATTGTTAGCCAAGGCTAGGTTCTCAAAGAACTTGGTAAAAACTGTCATCAGTATCGCACGGCTTTCCCCTCGCGTTTGAGTTGTTGAGAAGGTAGACGAAGAGAGATAAAGCGGACGTGCTTGACCGTGAGAAAGAGAGAAAGCCACGAGAGGGTGAATGCTAAATCAGAGGGCGAAGGAAGGCGGAAGTGGAAGACGCAAATGGGATTGCCTCTCGAATTTCTCGTCAGCTCGTGGCAAGGACTAGGAAACATTCGAACTAAACTTCTTTATTCGTCGGGAGCGATGGCCTAGGCCACGGCTTTTCTTCTTCCGAGTAATGGAAGTTTTTTCTCGGCCGAAAAGCGACTTTGTGGAATCCCTGTTGGCGATATTCGCGAGCGAGACCGTATTTCCCTCCGGCGCGCTAACGTCGAATTATCTTAATCCGATGGGCCAATTCATCGGAGAGTTCGTCAGTCTCCTGTGGAATAAACGTTCGAAATGATCGCCTTTTTTTCACATTTTCACGTTGCTTAGTTTGTTGCGAGAGAAACGAAGGAACTGCACTCGACCACAAAGAAATCATGAAGCGTATGCTTCTTCCGATTTCTATCGCCGGCGGGAGACCTGTTCGGAATTCTGGATACAACAACTCGCGGTAGCACAGCGACTCATATTAAAGTCGTTAAAATCGATCAGCTCGCGCTCGCTGCGCCGTTACCGTCTCTCCGCGGAGAGCTATTCTCAAAGAGTACGGGACGTATGTTTTCCGCAAGAATCGCGAAATTTTCCCAGAGGACGCGTTCTGCGCTCGCGTAATGATTCAATACAGCATATCCGTGTGTACGCGAATATTCTTTTTTTTGTGATACCAAAAGCGGCCCTTTCGCGAAAGGGCCGACGTGCAATTGTCGTAGAGAGAACGCAACAGATCTCATTATTATCGCCCTCTTCCAATATGTATCGACTTTACGTCTGAAGTTTCGCGCATCCCCACAGGGCTATGAATTATAAACTTTGTCTGTGGAAATGAGAATAATTAAACGCGAATCGTAGCGAAAGAGATTGCGGCTGATGTGATGTTCCCGAACTTGTCTCCTCGGGGGTGTGGCGCAAACCGAGTATTATTACGTTGTTAAGCGTACCTAACGGAATTACAAAGTCCTTTGAAGAGCTTGCAATCTTTCAAGATAGAGAAAGAGAGAGAGAGAGAGAGAGAGAGAGAGAGA
>NW_022639468.1:973871-983224 GCF_010583005.1 Odontomachus brunneus | reverse complement strand
AGAGAGAGAGAGAGAGAGAGAGAGAGAGAGAGAGAGAGAGAGAGAGAGAAGAGGGAGGGAGAGGGAGACCTCTCTTCACTTTTATGCGAAAACGCGAGATAAGTTTAATCCACACGGCGATGTCGTCAAATACGCGCGAGAAAGTCGGTCGATGTCAAAGTGAGAAAGCGGCGTAAACGCGTTACGTTACTCCGAGGTGTTGCGAAGTAAAAAATTGCTTACGCAAATTTTCGACCGAGCGAGTTTACGCGTTTGCGCCGGGTGAGTGCGCGCGAGCATTAAAAAAGTATTATCCCGACTCTCTGTTGCACACAGAGCGAGAGCTCACTTAGAATTCTCGGCCTCTTGGAGATAATCGCAAGAGCGACTCGAGCAGTCGCGTCGATATTAATGGGATCACGGACGGTCGAATGAAATTCCCGTATCGTCGGGGCGAGAGCTACTCCCGGCGAGTCGGGGAGCGCTCCGAGCGCAAACAGGTCGAATATTTGGGCAACCTACGAACATATTAGCAAGCTCCTTTGCCTGCCGACTCCCGCGGGGGACAATGGAGGCGAGGACGGGCACTAAGCCCCGAGTACATTCTAATAAAGCCACTCGTCCTCTCGCCCTCTGAATAATGTTCTCCGTGCCGGTTGAAACCCTCCTCCTACACCCTCCTCGGAGCTACCACGTGCGCGTAACGATGAGTTTCGGCTGTTAGAAGTGCCCGCGGACATTCGCCGTGAATCGTGGATACATGTCGCGTGAATATGACGAACGACTCGAGATCGAATTTACTGTTTTAATATCGAAGTTCGCGAGCCGGCGATCGAGATCGACGCGGCACCGCCGGGAAGGCGGAATAGTCGCAGGAGTCGCGGCAGAATTCATTATTATCGCGCTATTCCGATACTTATCGACTTTACGTCCGAAGTTTCGCATCCCCCCTTCCCTCCTCTGCGTTCATAAATCCCGACATTGGGGTATACGTTAAGTAAGAGGCGCCCTTTTTTGCCCCAGAGAATTTTAAATAAACGTCGATGCGAAGTGGATTCAAGAAAATGATACAGACTTATTCATGCGAAAATCGTTTTCGTGGCTGTACATTCGTATATCGCGAATTTGAGATACCTCCGTCGTGCGAACATTGTCGGGTTCAGTCTGCTGTGAATCATTATAAGAGAATCATGATGATCAGGGGAAGCTTGGTGAAAATCGTCGCGAATTTTTTTCTCTCTTTGAGCGCGCTTCGTTACGTATCGGGCGCGTGTAACACACGAACGAGAAGCCTGAAAAATCGAGATTACCGCATAGAACGTGTCCTGGGATTTAATCGCGACCCCAAAATAACTTTACATTCTGGTTATAATGTTTCAAATGTGCGATTTTAAATAAAAAATCCGAAGTTTTTCCAATATTTTTCCTGATTATTTTACATTAGAATTTAATAAAACATGTATTGATTTTCCAGGTAATTTTATTGTTCAGTGAAATACTCAGTGTTTTAAAAATATCTTTGAATTTTTACTTTATTGAATACAATAGTTGGTGTAAAAACGGGATCCCCTGTTTGATATCATAACAGCATGAAAAAAAGCGCGAGTTTATATGGATTTTTGTTTTGGTTCTAACGAATTCTTTTACGGAGAAAAATATAACAGTCAAAATTATTATGGAATTTTGTGGTCGATGTAGTATGCGACCATCCCTTAATTTCATATGTGCTATTTATATCCTAGAAACTGAAATGTGCTATTAAAAAATTCGGAGAAAAAAGTTTGATTGTGTTAACAGAGGTTTTGTTACAGTAAATGAATCAATGCGCGTTTTGGTTGGAGGGAACGAAATTTTTACTTCTTGGAGGCAAACTAAATCATAAGAACTACACAGAAATTCTATGTTCTTTGAGTAAAACACGTTGGTTCGTTTATTAAAACCAAGCTTCACATTAATATAATCTAATTTTCTTCTTCATGTGTTTCTAGAAAAATTTATTGTGTTTTTTATCAAAATATACCTCACTGACGGCCGATTTCTATACTACTAGGAAAACATAAAATTAAAAAGGATATTTGAAAAAAGAAAACTATAATATTTTCTCTGTATAGATAAAAAATCCATGTTTGTGGAACAGAAATGAAATAAAAATTCCCATTTGATATCGTAGTGAAACAACCAATTTTTGGAACAAAGTTGTGCATTCTAATCGGGATCTGTGCCGCGTATCCGGGAAAATGTCGAGAAATTTCTATGCGGGTGCTCGTACCTCAGCCGAGTTTTCATGTAGCGCCTTCCGGTGCGGCCGTGCATCGGCAATTGCATCGATTACTGACCCATAAAGGCTCCGTTTAAAAGGCGGACGCGCCACGGGGACACGCTCATCTCTTTGCTTCCCGTTTCCGCTTCATCATCTAACGTCCCTCGCTCCCCGGCACTTTTGTTCCCGAAGTAATACCGCGTTATCGTTACATTTACGGCCCCGTACACGGCTGAACAATGCCGGGTCTCTGTGTGCACGCCTTTTCTCCGTTGCGAGGCGCTTCAAATCCGCACCGCGAGCTATGCGCCTTTTCGACGGCGCGAGATGATTTTCCCGAGAAATCGTTGATATATCTGCGCGCGAGCGCGCGCCTTAAATAATCGATGCCGTTCCGAATACCGTCCGCCGGCTTTCAAACGCCGACAACAATGGTGAGTCGCTTTGTCTTGCGCCATTAGCAAATGCGAATGCATCTTGATTGCAGCCTGGGACGCAGACAGGAATAAACTGTTCGGCTAATCGATACGTTCTCGTAACAATTCGCGACTGAGGCCTCTTAATCGGGGATCAAAATTGACCGAAGGTCATCGGAATTATATGATCGGGTCGAAATTAGAATAACAATTATTCTCCATTTGGTCGTGAAACGGACGATAATTCACAAAATTGAACTAATTAACAAGTCAATTGATAGTTTGTACAGGAATGAGAAAAAGGGGAATTTAATAATTCCATTGGGATACTTGATTGAAAATTAATGATAGTTTGAATGAGAGGAAGGTAGGTTCTCGTCGTTTGAAACGAAGACCGAAAATTATTTCGGCGCGTGACTTGTTTCAAACAACGAGATCCTTGAATCTTTCTATTTGGCAGTCGCGCCAAAGAATCGTGATTTCGACTCTTACACGCCAATCTTTCTACTCTTTTTATACTTTAGATGATGTAGTCGCTTGTAATATTTCACACCTCATCATTGTTGCCTCGCAATCGATACGTGCTCTCAACGTCAGCTAATTTTAGAAGCGTAGTTTGACTTACTTCCGGTTTTTTTCTCTAATTCCAGGAACGAGGCTCGGAATGAGTGAAATTACGGTCAATGGGCGCTGATAAAATCGACTACCTTGAGGAAATTTCAGGAATTCGCTCGGTGAAGGTACGTTCCTCTCGCGCGGAATTCTTAGAATCTGGAAATGTGCGAGGCGAAACGCTGCACACTGCGCGTTACCCATTAAGTGTATTAAAGTTGCCGATAAGCCGTATTTTCCGCCTTCCTCCTCGTGCCCGTCGCGCGACATATTTTGTGTCGCGCGTATTTCGTTCACCTGTCTATATCCGGGGCGTCCACGAGCGCAGGTTTAAGAAGCGCGCGTCACACGGCTTGTCGATATATCGCGCGATGGGCTTATCGGCCGGGCAGTCGTGGTGATTCAATCGAAAGCCTGGAATCGGCAGTCCTGAAAGGTCTTGGCGGGTTATGTTGATCCGTTCGAAACGACGGGAGCGAGTGTCCTCGTTAGGCATTCCGTACGTCGACTCCGGACTAATCTACATCCTTACTCGATTCGTCGTCAGCCAGTCTCGCCGCTGACAATCCTGGCTGCAGGTGTCCGCACCGGCGGATTGTTGGTCCCGTCTTTACCGTAACGCAAATCCGGCTACGTGTTCGGCGGGAGCGGCTTGGGGGCGGAATAGAATCGAGTCTGCATGCGCTCTTGTGAGAGCGATTTGCAAGAAAACCTCGTCGTTACTCACGCTCTCTGTAGTCGACGCCCGCTGTGAAACGGATAAGCGTTCTCGCGAGAGCACGAGAGCTGCTCTCCTCGCCTAAGATACAACATAGTTGACGTGTAGTTTGTAAGGCAGCGCCTAATTGAGTATTATTCGGTTACAACGCAGGTTCGAGGCAGCTCCTCAGACTAGACTGTAACTATCTCGAGTATATAATCGGTAGTCTCGAAACTGATATATCAGTCAAGCCGAAGAGTTTATCGATAGTTTGCGAGCGCTTCGTAAGAAAGGCTCTCATTAAGGTCAAGTATGTTGCACGTCAACTGGAATATCTCTCAGAACACTCGTCCTTATTTTGCAGCGCGTGCGCCTTCGTAAATTATTCTCTTTCCCTTTAATAAGATTGCTATATAAATATTACCCGAACACGCTCAGGAGTGCCTCATGGGGAGTAATTAATTGTCATTTTTAGCAGCGTCGCATAACAGTGCGGCGGAGATTTCAGAAAAGTAGGATGCGTATTAATATTTATTACTTGAAATTTGCTTCATGCGCGAGATACTCTGATTTGAATATGGAGTTAAATCTGAATTTTTCAGGTCTATCACGTAATATACGTGATATTTTAACTCGCATTAATAGCCTTGGAACTTTATGTGAGACATTTCAATTCTGAGCGAGATATGAGCTGTTTTTCTGAATTTCGATTACAAATACATATAATGTGTGTGTTATATGGTTCAAACAAAAACAAAATTTATATCTATCTCTAAATTTAGATTGAAATATTTCACGTGAAACCAGTTTTAAGTAATGACTATTAATACGGATTAATTTATCACTTGAAATTTGTCTCATATGAAATACATAGATCCTTATTCCGAGTTAGATTTTTCAGTTGAATTATGCACTGAGAGAAAACATATCTGAGAAATGAAAAATATTTTTTCAGGCAGATTTACTTAAATCCCAATTCTTTTTATTTAAATAGAATAAACAATTACTTTAAAAAACTACGGGGTTTTAAGGAAATTTATATTTTTATATTTGAAAAATAAGTTTTCTCTCTCTCAAATGAGCGAGACAGAGGGACCGCTGTTGTGAAAAATAAAAAAGTAAATTTATCAGATTACAGCTCGCGAATCTGTCTAGTGTCGACATCGATCTCCGAGAGACCTATTAAACACTTGAGCAATATCGCCCAAATGGGATACACTGAGCCGCGATCGCTTTCTGGTATACGTAATATCATCACATCGCCAACACATTGTGCTTTCGGCGCGTTGCACACATCAAACATCAGAATATTGCCGTTGGCTAAATTGCAAAGTGACTTATCCGAGCATTTCAAAGCTCTCCCCGGGCTAATCAGAATTCCCCGTCGAATCGATTCGTGTCGAGATAATCGGCGAAGCTTGCAGCTCGACCTGCAGACTGGCGCGGATGCGCCCCAGCCAGGACATAGCACTGTGCGGTGTATTTCGTGACTCGGTCAATGCGAAACCCAGGGCACGTAAACCCAGCCGGAAGTCTCGGACCGCGGTAATAGCTGCCACGGAGCTCGGCGCAGCCGGAGACGCAGAATGCGTCGTCGTCGTCGTCGTAATGTGTACCGCTCATTAGCAAGTGTTTCAACTTTCGTCAAGTTTCGCTGCTGGCTGTGTGCTCGCCGCACCGCGCTCCTTAGTTCTAACAGTTCAACTGCTCTCTATCTTTCCCGCCAACTGCACATGACGACCGTGCGCGGTTGTTGCATCGTTATAACCGGCGGAGTTCGGTCGAACTGTGAAGGAGGCCAGCGTTATTGGTACTCATAAAGCACGCGACCTACCGAGGTTCGCACGCGTAACGATATTAAATTATAATTAACGAGAATGCGAAGTTTGCGCCGGTTTGCACAATATTATTGTCCCTTTTCCTCTCCCTCTCTCTCTCTCTCTCTCTCTCTCTCTCTTGCTAAGCAATCTATTTATTTTTTTGGAAAGTCTTCGGAAAGTGGTTTCTTATTAATTTTGCTAAAATGTTTCCTTTTTGCTTTTCTCTCTTTCTCTTAGTTATTACATGTAAAAAATAAATTTTTGATAGATAAATATTTATCTATCAAAAATATGCGTCTTTTAAAGATAAACGTTGGAAAAATATGACTTTTAAGGAGCACGCGGTGTTCGCACCTGTCATCTTTGCGTCAAGCATCAAGTTGGCATATTAGGATAGTTCGATCAATGTTCGATTTAACTGCTGCGAAATGGCGTTGTGGTACCATCGAAAAAACGGTAGTGGACACAGATAGCCGTGCGCACGCGGCCAATCTATACACCAGAAAAAATACAGAGAGAGAGAGAGAGAGAGAGAGAGAGAGAGAGAGAGAGAGAGAAGGAAAGAGAGAAATGGAAATACGACTGGGAAAAGAGAACGCGCGTTTGCCATCCCCGACAATTTGGGTGCTGAGCCTGCGGCATCGAGCGTTCATTTCGAAGCTTTCCCTGGAAATCGCACATTTTTGTTTTAATTCACGTCACCGCCGTGCACGTGCTGCACTGTTTATACACTCTTACAGCATGTGATTTCCGAGGTGCGCGTATCTACACATACGCGGAGAGTGCGCGCCGCAGCTCGGGTCTATTGCGTCCTCTCTTTCTCGGTTCCTCGCGATCTCTCTCGGGGTTGATTGGGTCTTTCTCGGTTCCTCTCAGTCCCTCTCGGTAGCTACCGGTATGCATGCGTACATGCGTGTGTGAATACACGCGGAAGGAACCACACGGAATCACGCGGAAGTTTGCACAGTCGCCGACAAACATTGTAATCCGGTAACACTCCAACTGTGTGAATTGTCCGCAACTGAAATGACGGACGAAGCGAGAGCCGGAAAAGAGGGAGAATGAGAGGAACGGGTTTGAGTGTGTGTGTGTGTGTGTGTGTGTGTGTTTTTGTGTATGTGTTTGTGCACGTGGATGTACGTGCTTTAGTATGTCGCTGCAACGGCACAGCGATATGTACGAATGCGCGCGCACAACGCGAGACCCGCAGGGGGTTAAGAATTAATAGGCGAATCACTCGATACTCTCTTTCCATCGAATGTCGTGCGATTTACGGAATTGCGCTCGTATACGCTCGCACAACTTGGAGAATTCGTGAATTTCGGTAAAATTCGCGATGCACTTCGCCAATCGAATTCGCAGCTCAAATTCGCTCTCAGTAGTCGTAGTGTAGGCGCGAATTAAGCTTCATTTCAGCCAAGCGCACGCTGAATGCGATCCCTAATTATATCGTACTCGAGCGGCAGCTCTCGTGGAGATATTAATAAATCGCGAGAATTGCATCTCGATATACACGGCTCTCCGAAGGTGCGCGCCAATCGGAAGGTACTGATGCGGACTTATGCGGACAACAATGGACTCATTTTCTGGTCGCTGGTTCCGAACGTTCGGGACCAGAGCGAATGGCGACTGTGAGAGAGAGAGGAAGGGAGAGAGGACAGATCGCGTCGTACTTATAGGTCGCATTTCGTATTCATTGACTGTGCGATGAAGGAGCTGAATGGGACAAAGTAGGTGGCGGACGCTGATGGGCGAGAGGAGGATTACAAGCGAGTTAATCTGGTAGCAGGCTTTCTTCTCTCTCTCTCTCTCTCTGGGTCGGGCATAGCCGCACTCGGCGGGAGATGTTTCGCTTAGTTTCGTTCAGGCGTTAAGGTCTGAATTGGTCGGTTCGTTGCGAAGGGCTGCTCGGCTGCAGATAGGGGCGCGAACTCGCTGAAAGTTGAAGCGCGAACTTGCATCCGCGTGAAACTCGACGAACTTACTCGCTACGTAGAATGACGCTCGTAGAAATGCATTAAACGCATTGCGGCGTCGCTCGGCAGGGATGAAAGCGCGAAGTTCATCTCAAACACGCCGCGGACATTAAAAACGATCGTTTCAAACGGTCACGAGAAAGCGTACTGTTGAAATGTACTGCGTCGTTCGCGAGTTTGATCTTTCCCGGAAGAAGGGAGGGCCACGCACTTTTCGTTACTGTCTCAAAATTTCTTGGGATGAAATTTCACCCGAGGGACAGATTGACCATCGAATTCTTTCGAATTCGAGTGAACTTTCCGCTCTGAATCGTCAAGTGAATATTTAAAATTGAAGAGTAAGTCCGATGTGCTCCATCATCGCAGGAATATGTTTACTTTAGTCAACTGAAACATTTGGTCATATGGAGTCAAAATCCAGGTATATCTGAGTTTGAGTGAAATATTCACTCTTGTGATTTCGAGTGGCAGTATTTTTACTATCGCTTTGAGTGAAAATACCGCCACTTTTCACTCGTTCTCAATGAGATCGCATTCCGAGAAACGCAGAGACGAAGTCTCCGGAAGAGAAGAGACAGAAGAGAGTTGACGCTCCGAAGAGGAGCTTTCCTGCGAGGTCAAGGTGTGTGTAGGTGCAGGTGTATCTAAGTACGCACGATATATTAATATGAAGTGTCTAAGAAAGGCGTGAATGATCCTTTCCAATTTAACGGTGCCGTCGCGGCGTTAATTAAATTTCGCACGGTACGTGCACGCGACATTTTGGAAGGGATTAAGTTCCAATCTCTGGAAGGATATCTAGGAATCTACTATGTCACTGGCCTCGAAAGGATAGGGCATATTTCTCGGAGTCCACGAGTCTAATTATTCTCTCCTCGGCGAAACGAGGTCTCCGTCTGTCTGTCTGCCTGCCTGTCTCCGGCTCCAGCTCAGGCGAACGACATTTTTCACGATCCACCGCAAGAAGGGGCCTAACCCCGGAATAGGGTCAAGCCCTTAACAAATCCACGGACGAGACGAGCCGCCGCCTCGGTCGTCATTACAACGGCGGTCTCCCAGCGACACGTTGACGTAACGACGTCATCAACGGCGTTTAGGACGTACAAGGCGTCGTCGGGAACGAACGGACGGGGGTTTTAGAGTGTGGTTTCCAGTTTCCTCGAACCGGCTGACTAGCCTGCCTGCGCGAAACGAATGGCCCGTCGTAATCGCGGCTCCTAAACGCCCGACATTTGTTATCTTTAAACCGGTTGCGCAGGGGACGGTGGAGGTGACTCGACCGCGAGGGGGACAGCGCGGCGCACGAAGGGTTGATGGTACATTGGAGTACGCTCGGACGGATTGGGTCAGGGGAAAGGGACCGGTGAGATGGATTAACGGAATGATTAGCGACACCTAATGGGGCTTGGTGCCGCGCCGTTGGCTCACGTACCGTCGGCTAACACCGGCTAGATCCACGAGGTCGGATCGCGTATCTGTGCACGAAGCGACAGTTAATTTTTATCCCAAGAGAAGAAGAAAATCATCGCCGGACGTTACAGTGGAGGTGGCGGAGATGTAGCCGGGAAAAGAGAAGAGAGAGAGAGAGAG
>NW_022639468.1:969115-973496 GCF_010583005.1 Odontomachus brunneus | reverse complement strand
AGAGAGAGAGAGAGAGAGAGAGAGAGAGAGAGAGAGAGAGAGAGAGAGAGCGAGAGGGAGGGAAGGGGATAAGGGCGAGAAAAAGGTAGTATCGATATAAGATTAGTGCGCGATGAATAACGAGGTTCGCCATTCAGAGACGCGTGCAGTATTTTGTATTTCAAGGGTCCATTTTTCTTCTGTTACGTCTGTGGATTCGTTCTATTATCCTCTTTTATGAACGATCATGGCGTTTCATTCCACCTTGCTCCTTTCATTCATTTCTTTCGTTATGGTTATTACACGTCGTTGCGAATATAGCGGCGGGTGGAATCTCTTGCCGCCGTAATCGGTCGTTTCCCGGATGCGCGGTCGTCAAAATCGCAACGAGGCTTCGCCCCCGCTACATATCATTGCACTTAATGCATCAGTGTCCTATTGACAGGCTTGTATCTCGATCCGATGCGACAACACGCACGTTTCCCTCGTCAATGATGACCTACTTCCTTATCGGGCCTGCCGTCTTATCAGGCACTCGACGTCTTCTCGCGGCGTTAACGGTACCCGCACGTTGACAAGTTCGCTATCAACGGCAGGCGTCAGGAGATCACGAATCCCTCGTCGTCGTGTAGCTCGCAGCCGTACACGTATTATCGAGTGCCGGTACGAGGCATGCTTGCGTCGGGCTTGCATCGATAATTAGTTTGCCGGAGATTTCCGCCTAATTTATGTCCACGCCAGACCGTGCGCCCAATCCCGCAGTGTCGAAACACGTCGGAGAACAAGGCGGATATCGCGCGTTACGGACTACGGTGCGCACGCGGAGACGTGTACGTGCATTGTAAGTTGCGGTCCCTTCGAGTTGCGTGGAACTTTGACTGGGAACGTCGGGAAAAGCACAATTTATGTCTCAGTATTATTCCGTGTTCTAACGTTAGATCTCGAAAGAATACAAGTATATTCGGCACTTGGACGTTTGCTGCGTTGAGTTTACGTCGATTTAAAGGTGACTTAAAGGTGCTATTTATACTCTCTAAAGTACAATCAGTATATTCTCCAATAAAATGCTATACTTATAACTGCTAGTTCAGTTGTACGTGTAGCACTGTAATCAGTAAAATCTCGCTGAAAGGATCAGCTAATAGTAGCGACTGTTTCGATTATTGAATACATTTTGCAAGCACGGACAATGCTATCGTACGCAAGTCGCATGGAATCCCATCGACGTAAACGCGGAAATTTGGATTTGGTGGAGCGTGTAATGAATTTGTGTACTCACAAAATTTTGCAGTGAAATCTTTCTTCCACTGATCAGAATAAATGAGACATAAGATTAAGAATTTCTACTTGATAATCAGTGAGTATTTACTAAATACTTCTTTTACTGATTCAATCAGAAACATTTTTACTGATTTACTTTAAGAGAATAAATTAGTCTTGATATTTAAGATCGCCTTAAGCTCATCTTCAAATGCTCTATAGTCAATGAAACGACTCACGATAACATCTGAAAATGAATTTGAAACAATCTTAACGTTCACTACCAGTTACTGTCACATATGTGTGACAGAAGACTTTTCTATGTTTACATTATTAAACTAAGATTCATATTAATAATAGTCGTTACTTGACGTCTCGTGCGAAATATTTCAATTCAGATCTAAATTTTTTCAATAAATCGTTATATATGACGTTATATTTGTAAACGCCATTCCACTGAAAGACACATTTAATTGTAAATTCAAATCTAAAAATCTTATTTGCAACAAAAATTTCAAGTAACATCTATTAATATAGACCTACACAATTGCGTAAAATAAAAGGAAAAAAAATATGAGATAGTTTATGGAGAGAGTCCTTCATTTTTAAATCGCCATAGCGAACGTGTTAACTATAAGATTCATCTATGAATAACGCCTCTAATCTGTGAATGTGCGATCTTCTCGTTGTAGAACGAGAAGATCGTACATTCGCGCGTCCTCTTTTTTTCTCTACATTTGAGAACGCCGATTAGTCAAATGAAACGCTCGTATACAGCCGTATGAATGAACGGGCAAGCGCATTTTCCAGCGGGTAGTCCCTCATTATCTTGTAATGTCTTTATATCTTTTTACTCTTTCTCCGTGCCATGCCACGAGTCTTCGTTAGAGACGCTCGCTCTGCGAGCAAGCAGAAGCCGGTGTCTTCTTGCTCCTCTGACCCTGGATTGGAGTCGTGAAAGCCTCATTTCCCCCAAGGAACATCCAGATTATGGCTTTATTATAAAAGCTATATCCACGTTGCACTTTACCCGGTCGCATCGTTGCCGACCCGACCTGCGATGCGTCCGCAACAACGTGTCGCACCGGCGATGACGTCCCGCGAGTTTTCTTACGTACAACTCGCCAGATGGCCGCCGCTATAAACGAATCAACGCCGCATAATTTTCTCCGCTAACACACGCTCTGATCCCATTTTCACTTTTGATTCAATAACGCGAGTCCCGTCTCAAACAGGCATACGTTCAACCGATCGGTAAGGAATGCGGCAGCTTCAATTCGAGACATTCTACGCTTAATCGACGAGTATCTGAAATCGCGCTCGTTCGCTTAATGCCGCACGTACAAATCGCTCGATCCCAGGTTTGTCGGCACCGCGCATCGCAATTAATTTCGTTGCGATGCACCACGCGATGGATCGAAGGGTATAACTATTAAATTGATGTATTCATCCAGTTACACGCGCTTGCGGATAGCCCTGTTTTGTAATTAACAAACTTTGATATTAACCGATGCATCGCCACTTTGCAGCGCGGTACGTCAAACTCGCGCGCGATTCGTATAAAAGAGTCGGGAATTCGCTGCCATCGAACTCGCAAACGCACTCGCAAACGTACTCGCCATTATTGGTTGGGGGAAGGGTGATATCCATTAAGAGCCTCTTGAAGATAAACGCGGCCAACGTTTGTGCACGGAATCTATATCAAGCGCTAGAGAGGGTCTCGCGCGCGCATTCAATTTAGTTTCGCTGACGATGAATTCGACGCTTTACATCGCCCTGCAGAAAACCAACATATCCCGCGTGAACAAATACGATATTTTTTTTTAAATCGCACGCGTTGCTACAAAATCCCGGAACTTGCTTATACGTCGTCCGGTAATTCTTTACACAAATATCTCGCCACTTTCCGAGATTCCGTTCTCTCCATTCTTGAACTGCACCTGTCGATCGACTAGCTTATTTATCGTCTCGTTGAGACGTATGATGACACAGCGATTCAAGGCAGTCAAAAAACACTCACAGCTTGGCTCGATAATTATTGCCGAGATTATTTACGAGGAAATGAGGCCCGGAGGTCGAACGGAAATGCGCTCTGCGTGTGGTGAGAGAATGAAATTTATACATATATACATATATATATACATATAGTTGTGTATATGTATATATATATATAAAAAAGAGAAAGAAAATATAAAAAAGAGAAAGAAAATAGGATCGAAAAAACTATGAGGAAAACAGAAGGGAGAAGGGAGAGCGCGCGAAAGAACCAGGTTTCACCGGCAAACAAAAGAATAGAGTGCTCGTTGACTTCTGTACGAGCAAAAAAAATAAATTGGACGACATTCGCCAAGGGCTGGTTCTCGAAAATCGAGGAAGGAAACTCACAGAACGAATGGCGACGATGGCGGCAGCGGTGAACATTTGTGTCCCTTTTCTTCCTCGCTAGTTCCTTTCGATAACGCTTTTGCTTGCTCATCTGAAGTGGAGATATGGAAATGAAAGGTGGAAAGAGTCGATATCGCGGCTGCCATTGCGCCGCAGAAAATATCGATAGTTGACGGTATACGTAATTTCGATGGGAATTTGTCCCGCGCGCGTGCACGTACGTGTTCTCCGTGCAAAGAGGAAGACGCTCCTCACCTCCTTCTCGAAGAAAAAGGAAAAATCAAGAAAAGAAAAAAAAAGGTACGGCCGTAACGCCGCAGTGAACGTCAACAGTTATCGCGCGGTTTGACGAGTTCGGTAATCACGGCTGAACGCTTTAATCGCCGACTTCGCTCGCGCGAGGTTTCTTCTAAAATGAAAGTTTATTACCGCGCAACGCTACACCGCGCATTACTCCGTTCACCCTCGGCATCCGCGCGGTTGAGCATCATCCATCCTCCGTAACCCGTGTTTCATCATCGCCTATAAAGAATTCTCGTAGTTGAGAGAAAGTCTGGAAGAGTGAAGGGGACGGGGCGCAAATGAATTCATTAATATACTTCCGGGGGCGCCCTTCTGGTCTCTTCCTCGCTCATTGAACCTGTCGTTGGTACACTCTCGTCCTCCTGTTCACCCCTCCGCGCCATCCCTTTCCTCCGGTCTTCCGGAGCTTCGATTGGATTTTATAGAGCGGCTGTTAATTATTCTTCTACAGTCC
>NW_022639468.1:956371-969105 GCF_010583005.1 Odontomachus brunneus | reverse complement strand
CCGCTCCCTCCCAGCCGCCAGCCGTGCTCCTTCGCAAACCTTCGTACCTTAGAAATATTAATTTCTCAATTTCCTCGGAATCGTTACGTTACCCTCCTCGTCGGGGCCAGCCTTAATTGCCGCGATTAAATTAGACATCGACGGTGCGCGGGCAAGAGTGGAAAAGGAAGAAAATCGAGAACTCGAGGAGGACGTAACGAGTGACTCGCCGGAAAATTGGATCGATCGAGTTAGGCGGTGGATTGTCCTCGAATTGCCGTTAGATACGGCTAATTTGAGAGCCACGGTGACCGTGGTTCTCGTCATTAAAAGCATTAAAATGTAACCTAACTTGGCAAAAACGTGAGTAAAATGTGACAATTATGAAATTACCACGTAACTATAGAATCAGCCGCCTTGTGTGTGCGTGCCAGAGAACGCGCCTATATAAAATATCGAAGTCCCCGTACTCAGAAAAATATCACTCCACTGCTGAGAAAAGCGATTAAACGATTTATTGTCCTTCTTTCAAGTAACGATTATCTTCAATAAGAAATACTTTCTTGATAATAGTCTTAAAATATACTCATCGTAGATTTCAGAGAAGCTCATTATCATATGCTCAAAAAAGAATTTATTCCTTTATATAATTTATAATATATAGAATATCATTTATAAAAAGAATATAATTTATAACCGAAGAGAGAAAGTTGGTTCGACTATATGCAAACAAATAGAATTTTGTTTCAGTTTAACATTCTTGAAATTCAAATAATGCATAGAAAGATACATATTGCATTCAAGTAAATTATTTATCATAAGCATCAAATTAACTAAAAACACATTCCATCTCCCTAACATTTTCCGGTAGACCTAACATTTCAACCAAAAATATTGAATTATTAAATATTGAAGCAACAATTCAGTTTACTTACTACACAGAGTCATACCAACTTTTTTTCCCTCTCGATAAAGTTTTATAAATAATATTTATAAAAAGAATAAATTCTGCAAAAAGGATAAATTCTTTTTATGGATATATGATAAAATGACTTTCTTAAAATTTGCAATGGGCATATCTTAAGACTATTATGAACAAAATATTCTTCGTTGAAGGTAACCGTTATTTTAAAAAAAGAGAAGAAAAGAAAAAGCGAATAATCGTTTTTCTTAGCAGAGTAAAATGATATTTTTCTGTGTGTAAACCTATTAGGATTCTGAATGTGATTTTAATACTTATGGCGAGCTGCCTTTTATGCGATAGATTTGCGAATATACAAACTTATGAAATATTCGAAAGACATAACATGTACTCGAAGACACTATGTACTCTCCTGTCTGCGCATTGAAGCGCTCTCAGCAGGAAGGGAATGCATTCGGGGGTGGAGAGCGCGCGCTCTCATCTCTTTAAATCGTCGACAATCGCGGATACCGTCTGCCGTCTGAGGGACCACATCAAAAATCGATTGTCTCGAAGCATGGTTCGCAACAACGACGGTGGTGGTGGCGGCGGCGGCGGCGACAGCGGCAGTGGCGGTGGCGGCTGGATTTAAACGTCTCTCGCGCGAGTATATCTTTTCCGCGTTCCACGCGCTTGCACATTTAGCGGACTTACTTTTTCGCCTTCGTGAGCGTTGTTGCCACGATATCTGCGAAAGGCGATCTCGCCGGTTGCTTCGGGGTTTTCCTGTGGCGCGGGTGCAAAAATCCGATTAGCGGAGAGCACCTCGGGCGCGCGGCGGTTATAAGGGATGTGTGCACGTCCGGCCCGGAAAGGGCGGGTGTGTTAGCGCGGCCAGAATGGATGTGGTACAATTCAGCCGGCCTCTCTCACCCGCTTTCGCCTGTGTTTCCCGAACTTCGGCGCAGCCGGCGAATTCCGCCGACACGCTCGCGCGCCCGAGGATCTAGTGAAAGTATGTTGTTAATTTGTACAAACGCGTCGAATCGGCGCGATCGATGCCCGCCACACTTTCGGATATTCTCCTGTTATCCTCTCGTATACGCGCGATATTCGATAATACGCTCTTTGCCGAGCCTTGCTTGCGTCCGTTCGCGAGCGTTCCTCGGGCTCACTCTCGTGGAGGTAACGATCGATAATGCCCTTATCAGACGGCGCGTGAGGGTCCTGTATCGCTGGCCGTAATGGCCGGGGGGATCGATAAAACGGTATATCGTTGGGTATTGCCGAGTTAATAATTAATATTAACGGAATAGGATCTCACGCGATGAGGAAAGGGGCGAACCTGCCCAACCCCCTCTATACCGCGGTCGCCGCCGATGATTGAATCGCGTGTGAAAGATCAGGAATTTTTTACATTCATTTGCTTTGAGAAATGGCGCTATATGTTTCTGCCGTATATCGCAAAATGATGGCATGTGTAAAAACAGAATGTAGCGGTATGTTAGTAAACCTATAATCGATACCGAACACACACGGCGCGAGGGATATCGTAGCGCTTTAAACTAAACTTGTGCATCTCTCTCGC
Organism: Odontomachus brunneus; assembly: GCF_010583005.1. Classification (NCBI taxonomy): domain Eukaryota; kingdom Metazoa; phylum Arthropoda; class Insecta; order Hymenoptera; family Formicidae; genus Odontomachus; species Odontomachus brunneus. Next base: position 966,637 of record NW_022639468.1, on the reverse strand, counting down.
GCGATTTGTAGGGTCTTTTTTTTGAATTTGCCGTGAAAAGGGGAATAATAGAGGCTCGTTTGTTTTTCCACGGGAAAGGAAGGAAGCGCTCTCGCCGCTCTCCTCCCCGTTCTCGGATACGGCCTGCCTGGAAATGGGATGAACGTAGGAAAATAGGAAATCGGAGACACTCGATTTCATTTGGTATTGGTTGTTTCTATTTTCCTCTTCACGGCGCACCTGTTCAGAGATTGGTAAGTAACGTTATCACAGACCATTTAACGACGGGCACGGATGTCGCGTCTCTTTCTGTCCTGTCCTCAACGTGTCGCATAAGATAGCTCTCTCTTTGTGCTTTGACTCATACGATTTGACTCATACGATTTGACTCACGATTATTTTTTTTACCTTCTTTGATTACTCGTATTAATAATTATTACTTGAAATGCGTCTCAAGTAAGACGCTCGAATTCAGAGCTAAATGAGAGTTTTTCTATTAAATCGCGATTACAAGTGTCATTTGGATTCTACTCTGAATAAAAACTTGAGCATCTCACATAAGAGAAATTTCCAATGACAACTATTAACACAAACTTATTAATTATTGACAAGACTATTTAAGATTTGTATGAATAGCTATTGTGTTTGAAACACGTTTCAAATGAGATACTCAAATTAGAATTTAAACGTTTTCACGTTAAAATTTTTCACAACAATCGAATTCACAATTGCAGATATAAATATCACATATATCATATAGCTCGAACTTGAACTTTAAATTCAGAGCTAAGTATCTCATTTAAGACGAGTTGTCATGTGATAAGGACTCAGTTTTTTATTCAGAGTTCGAGTTCAGAGATTTTAAGTTTTTTAGTTGAATTATAGTACAATTCTTTTTAATTATACTATAATTCAACTGTACAATTCGTGTCTCACATAGGACAAGTATCACGTGACAAGGACTCTGGGGTAATTTGTAGGAACGAATTAAAGGAGTTTCTTTTAAACTTTTTACAAAAAGATTATAAAACACATATCTTTGAATTTTTCCATTATGTTTCCAGTATGTTTCCATTATGCATCGAGGTAATTAAATGTTATTTTTTTCATAATTGAGACTCGTTGGTTGAATTACAGAGTGCGGCGCAACATGCTCGTGTTCTGCTGACATGCATGATGTAGCCGCTTGTTACGATCTGAAACAAAGAAACACAAGATTCTTATTTCATATAATGGATATTGTTTGAACTAGGACTAAATCAAAATTTGACGAAATGTCTGCATCAAAAAAGAGATTGCGACTTCTCGGTATCATTATCATATAGCGCAATAGTTGTATAACATGCGAATTTTGATTATTACGATATTCTCAAACTTGGCAATGCATTCTATAAAAAGCATCTAACGACATTTAGATTTGTTGTTTCATACAATGTTTCTCACATGCACACACACACACACACACACACACACACACACACACAGACACATATATACATAGATCATTATCATTATCGCAGAGCAATGAGCGAATTTTGTGAGAACCGTAATCGAGACGGTCTCAATTCTTACTTTTCAATATTCGCGTCATTATCACGATGTGATGGTAAAAGGGTAAAGGGGGAGGGAGATGGTTTGGGAAAGATGGGAATGATTGAAAGGCACGCGACCGATTTCATTCACGTTCAGTTATCTTCTCTTATTCCGTTACGAAGGAGGGGAAGGATGGCCCACCGCGGCTGGAATACGAAGAAAGCGGCGTTCCCGGATGACGAAGGTTATGCGAGGAGAATGAGAATCCCGCCGTGGTATTAGCTAGGGAATTTTCTATTTCAGATTCCGCGAATCCATTTTATCTTAAACTTCGTAATTCCATACTGCCGGCCCTGCTCCTCCCAGCCCCAGTCGGTGGCCGCTCTTTCCCTTCGAGGCACGAAGGAATTCACCCTCGCGACTTTTCTACCCCGCTGGGTATTCCCTGCCTCTCGACCTGTCTTCGTCGGCCGCCTTCGGTCCTCGCGGCAGGGGGATGGACGTTTTTATATTTTTCAACGCGCAGCCGAGGCCGCCGTCGCAGCCGCCGCCACCAACTCGGATTTTCCGCGTCCGCGATATTGGACAGCAAAAGTTAAAATCGTCTGTATAACCGTGCACGCGCGAGCGAAATAACGGTCGCTCGTTTATCTCGCGCGAGATCGCGGAAATACTCCGGAGCTTGGGTGGTGCGCGAGGCGGAGGTATAACGAACCGGCAACATTTTCCGTTATTCCTGTAACGTCGATTGATATTAATCCTCGATGCGCGCGTTTATATGCGATGTACTGGTCGCGGTAAGAAAATTATTTTCAATATATATTACATATAACAAAGCAAGCGTGTAACTCGTGAGCGATTTAAATTGGAGCATCAGTCAGTCGTCCCTGCGAAATATAGCCCGCGGGAAAATAAGAAGAGAGGTCACCCGGCCGTCTGAAAGCTTCATCACTTCCGCGGTTTTTGTTTGTACTGTCAACATCGATGGAAGTAAGGGTTGTTTTTCATTACCCGTCTAGACGAGGCAGTAGACAGAACTCAAAATGTGCCAGAAGGACAGATGTGCGTAATTTGGTAGCAACTGTACTACCAGTCGATTTGTAAAGATCGTTTATGAGTGATGTGACACCCATAATTATAACACAGAATGACAAGAAAGTAATAACGAGAGAAAAACGAAAAAAGAGATGATGAAAATTTGCTCATGTGAAGTGTAATATGAAAATCTGTGTATAACTTTGAGTAAATTTGTTGCTGCATCAGTGCAACTACAACTATATTATTGTATACGATGTAAATTCGATGATCAATTCAGTACGGCATATTTTTATCACGAACGTAAAGAGTTGCAAAGTTTCCATCGTCGAGACTGTTTCACGCCGCGATAATCGTGCAAATTTATCCAGGACTCCTCAATGCTTTTGAAATATCCATAATACCTGTTATCTCTCGTCGCATCTCAATCGCTCCAATACGAAGACATGGAAGAATGTGTCGACGGAGAATCGACAGACGACAGTCAGTCTAGACGGGGGTGGTGGCAAACAGCCTTAATTCGCAGCGTATACCGCACGCGAGACAATTTTTCGCATCGGCGGTCTCGCGACTTCTTCACGAAGCGGAAATTGAATTGAAGTCGCGGGGTCAAGCTCTGTCCGTGTACCGTTTGCGCAGCGGCGACGGCGACGGCGATGGCGACGGCGTCGGCGGCGCAAGGTCGGCTCGCGAGCGAGGCGAATTCGGTACTCCAGGAATGTGCAGGCTAGACGTGCGGCCGCATCCCCGACGGAATAGCTGCGGCGCCGTCGCATTCTTGCCGAGGGCGGGCGCACCGTAGGCGCGGGTAAAAAATATCGCCGGCCCGAGGAAGCGTAAAATCGCTCGCCATTATCCCGCGGTGGGCGCCGCGGGACGCCGTGCTGACGATGCGCGCTGCTTCGGCACTCCGGGATGCACGTACAGGCTCGTACACATCTGCGTTTAAGCGTACTTCAGACACTCCGCAAACAGGCCGAGGCTATTAAGCCGCTGCATTCGGTCGACGCCGCTGAGAATTGATAACAAGCGGCACGAACGCGATCGCGACGGGGATAACGGGGCCGTCTCCAAAATCGCACGTGCTTCGTTTTAATACGAACGTTATTAACGCGCTGTTAATGTTGCAGTATTATTGTTGTGCCGTCGCGGAATACAGTCGTACGCACGCACACACACACACACACACACATTCGGCGCGGATCGAACAGGTGCCACCGCCGCGCCGTGTGGCGTTTATACCGCGGAGACGACGAAGTTTCCTGCCTCCGGTTGCTGGGATTGTTGTTGCAGTATTAAATATCTCAGAGATTATCAACAATCCCGGCGATTTTTCCGCGAGGTCGGCTCGCGGGACCCGAGAGCGCGATTAAATCGTGAGAGTTGAATGAAATATCGAGGCGAAATGGGCGAAGCAAATACTCCCTTGTTCGCGTGTAACAATAGCTCAATGTTTTCATTGCCTTCCCGAACAGTCTCGCTCTCCCTTAAGGGGCCCTTTAAGATCTGAAGTTTCGGCAACATCCACGTTGGGAAACACTGCCTTAGGTAGTGCATAAACATGACCAACGTAATGGTTCGCTGTATTTACCCTCGCATAGCGCGAAATTAATAACGCGTATAATGCATATATAATAGCGGCGCACACACGCGCGCGACTTTGTCATTGTTATATTATACGATTTCCGGCGGGGGGTGTACTCCTGTATACAACGCTCTCGTTGTATCGCGCGCGCGGATAATAAGCCGTCCCGATTCTTTCGGCGGGGCGATCGACAGAATGGGCGAGCGCGTTTATTTGCGCGTTTATTTGCGAGAAGAGCGATTCGATCGAACTAATCGGCGGTTTAGTTTTTGGTAAATAATCACGCCTAATCGCAAGAGCACGCTCTCCGATATATACGACCGAGATTATTTCTATCCTGTGTTTATTAATTTAATTAATAATTAATACGCGCGCACACGCGCGCGTGTTTGTACACGCAGTGAGTAATTAAGCACATAACCGGTTGCTCGATTTATGCGGCATATCAAAGATATGCCAGCACGAATGATTAACGAATAACTTAGTGAAATAATCATTTTCCTTTCTGCCCTTCCCCTCTCTCTCTCTCTCTCTCTCTCTCTCTCTCTCTCTCCGGGTTTGAGTTGTGGAACTCGCATTTGCACACGCGAAACTATAAATTCGCGCCGCCAGTCTCCTTGTTGCTCCAAGTATTACGTGCCTCTCGCGCGCTTACGTCTGGTTATACAAACGTTGAGTAATGGTCACATTAGAGCCCGCAGTTGCTCAATTTTCGCGGCGCCGTTGTCACACCTTTCTGAACAATTACACGCCCGTACGTGTAAAGGCACGTCCATAGCACGCGCCCTGCCTTAAGCCGGGTCACGGCGGATCCCGCGATAATACTCGCTGTACAGCCGGCATTAGGGTGCGCCTTTGCGGAAATTAATATCCGCCGCGGCGTTATTGTCAAAATTTTCGCGGAGGTACGTGTGTCTGGGAGCTCGGCTGCTGCTGTGTCTTTCTCGTCGTGATCCACCCGGACACGTTCGTTACAAAGGACGTCGCTTTCTCTCTCTTCCTCTCTCTCTCTCTCTCTCTCTCTCTCTTTCTCTCTCTCTCTCTCTCTCTCTCTCTCTCTCGCATACTTTTGCGTAATCACCTAGTGCGGAAGCTTTCCGACTCCCTCGAGGTGGCGGAAGTTTACTTATGTTTTTGCGAACATCTTCTGCGCGACAAAGCGAGCGTGATGTATGAATGGAGTTATCAAAGTGTGCCGGGACGACTGCTGATGAATTCGAGGCGTTGAGAATCCCGAGAGTGCGACTGTGCGTGTTGAGCGAATCTTGTGCGACGAGAAAAAGGAACTACGAGAAAAATCGAAGATTGCTCCCTGGCGTGAACATTGTTGACGCGTTAAACCCCGTCTGCATAGCTCGCAGGTCGGAAAACGCAGGTCTCAAACGCAGGCACAGGATGACGTGTTTGCTCGCGCAAGGCACACGCATAATCGCACTCGTCTTTTAGTAATCGCTTCGTAGTTGACTACATTGCTCCTACGATTGCGCGTTGCTTACATCAACCAATCGTAAAGGCAAAGACTTTAAAGAGAATTGTAAGGTTATTGTCTTCGTAACCAAAACAAACCGTATTCATTTTGCGGTTAATAAGTTCGCCTGTTGCATCAATAAATATGAGCACAAGTGTATATTGGACTTGTGAAAAAACACGGCAGTTAATTACGTTGGTACACCACAATGAAAGAAATTTTGAAGAAGTCGATAAGCATAGAAATATATGCTGCGTGACACATTTGCGTTCCATACAGATACTCATCTCGCGACGTGATTTGCGAATGCTAGTGCGCTTTGCGTATCTTGGAGTCTGCGACCTGCGAGCTACGTGGACGGAAGCTTAACGCATCTCCACGTTCTTTCGTATACAGTCATTTATCCCAACTTCCTCGCTGAATGAAACACACGTTGCTGGAAAGTGGTAATTCGCGCGCAGCTCGAGAATGGCAAATGAATGCGAGACCCCCGCGAGACGACTTCCGGCGCGCGATAAACGACCCACGTAGCGGCGGCAATTAATCGAGACGGTTTCTTACGTATTAATTCGACGCGCGCCACGGGACGTTATCGCGCGCGGTGGAAGGTCGCAACGCAGAGTAAACGAACCTTAATTTGCTCGCAAGAGCACACGGAAACATTCTCCCGTCCCCAAGTCCGTAGATGCGCGCGCGAGGCATGGCGGGACAGGACGTAGAAGAGGTGAGGGGACGGTAAACGAAAGGGTGGCGTCGGTGTGTACAGGACTCGGCAGCGGCTGAACCCCCCTCTAACTTCCACCCCCCGGCGACGTAATTGAATCACGCTACGGGCCGTCGAGGCGTAAAACGTGGATTAAATACGATGCATACGTAGTACCGAACCGTGTTCTGGGGGGAGGGGGCTGGCTGCGTCGCTTCGAAACGAGGGGGTGGCAGCCTTCGCCGCCTCCACCGCCGAGTGTACTCCAAATATCCGCGCGCCCCGATCCGTTATCGCCGCTATTTTGTGCATTTGCAATCCTTTGACGAGTAATCCGTGGGGGATTGTCGATCGAGCTAGCTAGCTAGCTAGCTGGCTAGGTTGTCAGCCAGCCAGCCAGCCATCCAGCTAGTCGGTCAGCATCGCGACCTTTCGTACGGACCAACGGAACCCGCTAAAATTTGCAGCAGGCAAACGAGAACGCGACAGAGGGAGATCCGTTTGCCCGCCTAAAATCTATTTATAACGTAACCGGGTCTATTTTTAGCCGACGTCCTTTGACCGAGTGAGTGAGTGCGCGCGCGTTTATCTTGCCGAGCATGCCGGTGTGATTATATGGACACTGTATGTCGATCGGGGTGATGATGTGTGTAGTACCCGCGCGCGCGCGTTTCCCGCTCGACAGGTTCGAGAACCATGTGAAACGGGCGCGGACTCATGCGATTGCTCTCCCGATTGAGATATCGAGACTATCGCCGATCGCTCATCGCTGTTAGGTTGCGCGATATCGTCGTAGCTCCCGTCCTGTTTCCTCCTCGCCCCTTTCGGAAGCCTCAATTTCGTTCGCCCATATCGCATCCCGGCGAAAGCGGCGGATAACGGTGAGCGGAGAAAGGAAGCCGATAGGAAATTGCGGACGCGAGAGACAGAGGACACGACGGCGATGAGAGCAAGGAGCCCTGATGAAAGGGCGGAATCGGGATTCGGTTGTGCAAATCGAATCGCTTTCACGGCACTTGAGCTTTAACATTTCCCTTTACCGCTCGACATGAAATGATACAGCCGGGAGTTTTTCATTTTGCCGGCTTACTTTATCGAATGCGCTTCACTTAGACCGCTTCCGCTTTCAAACAGCTTCAAAATGTACATCGTGTATTTCCATTGGAATATTACAATATAGAGAAACATTAAAGGCCGTTTGCGCTGAGAGAAAAAGCATAGTTGTGGCGACTATACGGGCGATAACTATTCGGATTTTATATGTGAAACTATTTTATGCAGTTTAATAAACTATGTTTGCAGTTGATACAACCATAACTGCTAATGATTCATATATTAGTTCCGTATATAAAAGTGGTATAAAATAAAAATACCAATATCGGTACTGAAATTTTAGTTGGGTCAGTCATTTTTTTCTTCCCAGTGTAAAGATCGACGGGATCCCGCTTTCGAGTAGCTTCGACATATCGTGTAATTCAAAGGGAATTGCTGAAACATCGCGACATTCACGGAATCAAGAGCCCGCTCATAAATTCTTGATTTATATCAAGCGGTAACACGTGACCATGTTCTGCAGAAAATTGGGAAATTACTGTGTATAAATTTGTTACATATATAGATATATACAGAAAAAAGAATATTCTCATTTAGAGAATATCTTTAATATCGATATTTTAAAAATAAGATTAATAGTAAAATGAAATTAAAATAAATTAGTCTTTAATCAAAACGAATATAGTAAAATTATTACAATTATTTTCTCGTAAATTATTATAATATTAATATTCTTAATTACATATTACTAATCACAATCAAAACGAACATAATCAAATTAACACAATTATTTTTTCATATATAAAAAATTATGTTAGTATTTTTACTTATATGTGAGAAAAGAATTGTGTTAATTTCACTATATTCGTTTTGATTGAAGACTAATAATGCATAATTAAGAATATTAATATTAACTGTAATATTCTATGAGGAAATGATTGTGTTAATTTTATATTTGTTTTGATTGAAGAATAATTTATTTTCGTCTAACGCCATATAATCTCATTTTATAAATCATTTAAAATGCCAACAATAAAGATATTCTCCAAACGAGAATATTCTCCTTTTCTGTCAACAACACAAATTTCTTTTCCCTCTTCAACATTAATTCTCCGGACTCTGAGATTTAAGTTGAGATAATGAACTTTGCTGTGTGCGAACACAACATAATGTTCCGCCTCGAAGCATCGCGCATTTCGGGGACCCAAGGATCGACAGTTATCCCGTTTATTACGACCCGCAAAATTCCTCGCGTGACGTCGGGACGTCTTCACCTGAGGATGTTTACGATATTTATGAATGTCGGTGCTACTTTTGGAGGACTCCAAGGATGAAAGAAAAACCATCAATCTCAGTGGCCCAGTTTCGCGTCGTAGGAGGAGGGGAGAGGGAGGGAGAGGAGGCGGCGGCGGCGACGGTGCTAACCGAGCGACTCGAGGACTCGAGAATCTCTTTCCGTCCGATGCCGTTTATGAGCGAACTGTTCTCAAACTGTTTTGTAAGAAAGATAAATAGGCGCTTTTGATAAAACTCGCCTGACACACCCAAACTCAAAGCATTGAATTTCATTATCGTGCGAGTCCTGATTTATCGCCCGCGCCCGCCTTACTCTCGGGCGACTCGTCCTCTCTCGCTTTCTCTCGCCATCTCTCTCTCCCTCTCTCTCTCTCTCTCGCGCGCTCTTGCGTGACTCTTACGGCGAGGCCGCCGACGATTTGTTTCGCGAAACGCGATAACAAATCGCAGAAGGTTTACGTGTCCGAGCGCGTCTCAGAGCGAAACCGTCTCGACGTTTCGCACCGGGCGTCGCCGCTGACTCTGGCGACGAGGAATTGCGCGCTCGCGAAATCGTATTACATTTTTCAGGCTGCGATCGCCGGGCAGCTTTTCGGATTCTCCCGCGCCGTTGCTTTTTTCCATTTCCAAAATTTCAGACCGCGAACCGAAGCTCGCCCCGTCAGATGCAATTGCCGTGAGAGCCGGGGTGCATCCGCGCGCGCGCGTTGAATAATCAAACGAAAAAATTGGCTCGCCGTAAACGTCCGTAGGATGGTCGCCGCGACCGTCACCGACGTTATCCCCCCAGCGCAAAATCCCTCCTCCCTGCCCCGCTCGCTCGCCCTCCCTCCCGCCGTCCTGCCATCCCCCTGCATCTTCCGGCGTTCTCTCATAGCCTGTCATAAAACTTTCATAACTTTCGGTATTTCCACGAGCGGCCTTTTGCCAGTCCGCTCATGCGAGTCGCTGGATACGACCCCTCCCCTCACCGTCGTACCCTTAAGTAAGGGAGCGACGGGAGGATGAACGGGACGTGTCGGGAGTAAAAATATCACCCGGTTAACTCCCTAGGTACACCGCAACCGACCCCGGGGACTCGTAATTTGAATACTTCTTTGAGAGAAAGAGCCGGTGCGTATCGCCGGGAATTGGCTTTTAAGTAGCATTGGGTAGCTCACCCCTCAATGATTAAGGCTGACAAATCTCGAGGAGCGAGGACGCGGAGGAGACGCCATCGTCGAGCATCTTTCTCTCGAGAAACGTGTCCCTTGCGGAACGCTAGCGCTATATCGATTATATCCGCGGGTTCATGAACAGCTATCTGCTCCCCGCGAAACCTTATCCTAATTAAAATTTTTAATTGTAACGCACACCTATCACGTTGCCTGTTATTCCGCATCGCCGGGCACCAGGATTTTTTCCGGTATTAACCTCTGCAGCGAACAGAACGCGGATGAACGGACGGACGGGCGAACGAACGCGAAGGCGCGACGCGATCGGGTTGTCTGCGCGAACCATCGGAGAGAACGGTTCATAAATTCACAAATAGCCGCTAACAATTTGTGCCATTCTCTCTCTCTCTCTCTCTCTCTCTCTCTCTCTCTCTCTCTCTCTCTCTCTCTCTCTCCACGC
>NW_022639468.1:945927-956251 GCF_010583005.1 Odontomachus brunneus | reverse complement strand
TCTCTCTCTCTCTCTCTCTCTCTCTCTCTCTCTCTCTCTCTCTCTCTCTCTCTCTCTCAACGCGGCACGACGTGACGCGATGCGCTGGTAATCATTTCGAGCGCACAGGCTGCGCACCATTCGGTTACACCGCTCAGCCGGGCAAACATTCCAGTTAAGCGTCACACGGACCCCGATTTACAATGATGTCCCGATCAGTCGCGCGATGCCTTAAATGCCACTTATCCTATCGCACTCGAGTGACGGTTTAATCGGTGTGCGTTCTCATTTTTGCCAAATATTCACTATTATGGTCGAAAAGATAGCGCCGTCGCGTGTATCAATGAAACATTGAATCGACATTGCCGTGTTATAGGAGAAAACATTTAGTAGCCGGCATCTCTTACCTGTTTTCGGCACTCTTGCGCAGATGTTGTCGGGTATGAAGATGCGTGGGAATTTAAAAGAAAACGAATAAATAGATAATAAATAATAATTAATAAATAGACCTTGACATTTAATGGGATCCGCGCAAAAGTGCCGAAAGGCTAATGAGTGTTGTGCATTGAATGTCGGCTACTGAACGTTCTTCCCTATTTTTTGGACGAAAGCGAAGGGGAGGTGAAACATTGTGCCACTCGGGTCTCTCGAAAAGAATGAAAGGTGATCCAAACCGACAAAGCGTAAAGTTGGATCGAATGGTCATGGTATATGGTTTCTGTCGTTACTGTTGCAACTGCCGTAATACCTCCTGCAGCTGTGTATATATATATATAGTCGTCGTTCTCGCAGCCCATTAAATAACTTCGTGTCTCGAATATCGAAATGGAGCCGTTCGAGCCGGCGGAGAGATCGTTTTGGTCGCGCATTCTCTGCGCGCAACAAGAAACTGTAGCTCTCGCGCTCGCTCATTCTGAGCAACGCTCGTACTTTAAGACCAGCCGATAAATCAGCATTTTGTGCATGTGTTGGTGCGTGCGTGCCGGACACATGTCGAAATTATGCCGGATCTCTCATTGAAAGTCTCAATCTTCGTTGATTCGCTGACGGCTGTTTTAGTTCTCTCACCGACCAGAAATTGACCCCACATTGAAGAAAAAGTCTTGTAATAATTAACAAATGCATCATTTGGTTGAGCGTCTCGATGGAATATTTGATAATTAATATCAAATATCGCAATTTTTTACCAGATAATTACTATCTGCTAAAATAAAATAATCCACAAAACAAATTCTTCATTTAGTTGAATCAACCAAACAGTTTGGTAAATAATACCAAATAATATTTGGTAATAATTATATTAAATAGTTTAACTATTATAAAGTATTTGGTATATTTATTATATAATGCGATTATATTTTTATCACATAATACATATGTGATTGCTAAACAATATGGTTTTATTTCACAAATAATTTAGTGATGTAGTCACCAAACTTTAACAACAAATATCTTATAATATTATAAGATTATTTATTAATACTTACCAAATTATTTGACTATATTCAGCTATACGCGCATTTAGTTGAAACTATTTCACCAAAGTACTTGGTAACTATTGTCCAGACTTTGTAGTTATTACAAAATCTTTCTTTTCAGTGTATAGTTTAATTAGGTTGATCCCAGTCATTTATCTGCTTTGTATAAGATGGTGTTATCGGATCGTAAATATTAATAAGATCCTAATTATTGATAATCCTTATTATTAATATGGTCCTGATTGCCATGCTGTGTTATATGACTCATCAGAACCTGATAAAATCACCTTGTACAAACTAGATAATTGATTGGGACCAACAGGACCATGGGAAATTTCTAGTCGGCTCGTTCATCGATCGATCGGGTATCGTCATAATTACTGTTCACGTGACGATAATAATTTCGTATCGTGAACGAAAGTGCAGAGTTATAAATCACGAGCCCTGGAGCCTTGGACGAGGATAATGTTTCAGGATTTTTACGCTCGTTCGCTCTCCCCGCCTATTTTCGTTTCATTATCAAGCCGAAATGAGAGTGGCGGCGTTTTATTATTAAAGTGAGTTTCCGCCGATTGTAAAAATACAGACGGCGGTTAATAACTGCGAAAGATCTCGTTTCCCTGAATTAATTCCGAAGCGCTACTTAGCCGTTAAAATTAGCTCTTTACGTCCGAATAATGTACAAAAGAAAAAAAAACACACACAGAGGTCGTCCGCTGCTTAATTAGCGCTTTTTCACTTCGCGACGTAACTTACTGCCGCTCTTAATCTCAAGAGACGATATCTCGAGTATTGTATTAAAGTGCGTATATTTAAGCGCGACGCGCTTCGCGGAATTACGTCATTTCCCAATTTCAGCTCGCGCCAATCTTTCCGCGTATATGACCCGCGTATTCGAATTTGCATGCGTCGTTGGCAGCTGGCGGACGGCTTCTCCGTGGCTTCGTTATTTCGACGGTCGGAAATTCGATTCCCTGCGACGTTGCGTGATATCTTAAAACTTACGCGGCACTGACCGCGAGATGAGGAGTTGCAATCGGAGAGCTTGGCGATTTACCGCAGTAATTACCAAAATTACTGCGCCGCATAATGACGGTAATTATCGCTGTAATTCGTGGTAATTGCCACGGCAATTACTGGACTGAAATCCCGAAGACCGGCAGAAAGGCCGGCAGGTGGTTGGTGATTGTCTTTCCCGTCTTCGATTTCGGTTGTGTCCCCCGTCTATTATTGATCTCGCTCGATGGAAGTGAATGCACGACGGTTTATCGACCTCGTCTACAAAATTAACCAAGGAATACCGTACTCGGTGCAGAAAAGAAATAGCTTAATACTTTTGTACGAGAGCAGTAGCGCTGCTTCAAACTGAGAGAAAAAATATTTAGGAAATGAAGAATTCTTATTTAGTTGGCACACTAATAATATATTCGCTTAAATATAAATTCTTTTATTTAAATAAAGTAAACAGTTATTTTGATGAAAAGTTAGAGTTTTAAGGAAATGTTTCAAACGTTAAAAAATTTGATATTAGTATAAACAAATGTATATTATATTAATGCGAAATATTTTCTACTTCGAGATATCTTGTCTCTCAGTTGGGAACCTGATTATCTCCATTTCTAAGATTTAGTCCTCTGACTTGATTGGTTTTCGCTTCGCAGTTTCACGATGTTTCAACGGTCGCTATTATTAATTCTGTTGCAGATCTGAATCGGGAGAAGGAGCTACTTCTGGCGCGCGGTGAGTTATTTGTCAATTCATTCATTTATGCGCGAAGAAAACCGGAACAGCACCGCTCTTGACGCAATTCGGCTTTCAATGCGCTTCCCGCGTTTCTGAATCGGCGGGAAAGCCGATAGAAAAACGAAAATGACTCTTTTAATGGTCGCGACAGGCCTTGAGGCCTTGGAGACCGTGTATTCAGACGCGGCGCATCCTCCGCCGGCTTCCACGGGACCGAAATCTCCGTCCTCTTTCTCTCTCCCTAATGACTCGCGAAAAATTTCAATGCGTCTCAACGGCTCGCCTTTTCATGTCGAATAATAAATGACGGCAGACGCGCGGATGATGAGACGTCGCCGAGCGAGGCCGCTACGGGAACCTACCACGTCGGTCGCTTCTGGCAACCAGGATGATTTTGTATATTCATCATCTTGTGAAAAGTATGCTCTCTTTCTCTCCCGGCGAACCCACGCGACGTTCGGATCGCTGGCTAAACTTCGAGGACATTCGTCAAAGCTCCTGGGAAGTTTGTCACGTGGACAACATTGCTGCTTCCCCCCGCGTCTTTCTTTTTTTCACTCGCGTCTCATCTCTAGTTTTGCTTCTTGCAAAGAGTGACGAGTGAAAAACTGTTGAAGACGTGGTAATTCTTAGTTTTTTAAGTTGTGCCTTCTCTAATTTCTACCTATATTCGCGCCACCGTTACAACTACGGGACGGTATACGCGCACTTGGGATGTTTCACAAGAAAATAAACTGAAACTATGTGGAGCAACATTTTTTTGTGACTTCGGGAATTTTCGGTAAAATTCATCACAGATAGACGTGCACTTGACGAGGTCTCGTCTTCACTCGATCTCAACTTAAGAAACTTCTCTTCCTATTCATGCTGGCGCATAACGTACATGGACGCGAGCACATTACCGTATCCCCGAGTCGAAATTTTGGTTGCACATCAACCTTGCAAATTCCGTCGAACTTAATGGATCTTATATCATGGACATAGTATACATGGAACGTCCTTTGTTCTATCGTCTAATTGAGTGAAGTCAATATCTAGAAAGAAAGTGAGAATAGAGGGGCTATAATTTTCTCCCTATTTTGTTACTTTTTTGTTGCGCGTGTATACATTTCTTGTTTCCATAATATTATAGAGTGCAACAGCACCCCGACTGGCAAGCAAAAGTCTTACTTAAATCTTATTGCACACTTTGTCTGTGTAGAAAAAGACAGAGAATAGAGGGGCTGTATATTTTGGCTTCACTTTTCTGGCTGTATGCGACTCTGGCGGAGTCTATGTATATTATATCTACGCCTTATACGAACTATTTTATTTCACTTTGATGCTACAAATACGGTTACTTTATGTTATTTTCCCCATGAAGAATCTTCCTTGAAAAAGAATTTACTTCATAATTATATATATATAAGATTAAACGCAGGTAAAATATAATTCGATAGAAGATAATTCAATATAATATAAAATTATACTATTATAAAATAATTCTAAAGTAATATATAATATTTAAAAAAAAATATATATTTTTTTTAATATTATATATTACTTTAGAATTATTTTATAATAATATAATTTTATATTATATTGAATTATCTTCTATTGAATTATATTTTACTTGCGTTTAATCTTTACTCTTAATTCCAATAAACATTCTATGAAAAAAAATTTACTTATAACTGCAGACAGGATTGTGTGATAAGCAAATATCAAGTAATGTAGTAACGATCAATAGGCAAATATAATCAATGAATAAGAAAATCGACAAATTTTGTCTCTCTCGAATCTCTTTATTCTTCCTATTAACATTGGAAAAACATATATTAAATGCACATTTATACATCTGAAAATATAGTTATCGTTGGTCGCGTTTTGGCGTCTTGCGTCCCTCCCTCTGGCTGTACCGTCATGTCATTTCGAGTACTAGCTTGTGGCGTTGACACTTCTGTAGATAAAATTCGATAAAAAACACATATGTTAATTAACGCGAGATATCACCGGGAGTCCGATGAAATATTTCAATAGCCGACGAAATATTCCACGTAAAAAATAATAACGTAACACTCGATCACGGAAGTGTACGCGACGCGCGAGAGTATCAAAACAATAGCAAAAATAAGTAAACACATCCTCTCCGTCAGTCGACAACCGCAGTCGCTCGCCACCGAACGCCGAGTAATCACAACAATCAAAACACGCGGGACCTTCAAGGCGATCATACATACCTTCGTGCGCGACGTACTTTTCCAAGTGTCGCAGTACGTCTCGAGCCGGCGAGCGACACGCGTACCGCGGACTACATACATCGGTGCGTTGTTTATCATTTCTCTCGGGTGATTACGATATTTCGTCGGCTCTTTCGAGACATTTAATTAGTCTCTCGTAGGCGTCGCGTTATTTAACGTGTATCTTTGATTGAACCGTATCTACGCGAGTGTCAGTATCAGTGCAAGTGTCAATGTCACGACGGAGCAGTCAGGATGCTGAATCGAGGAGCCAGGATGGAGGACGCAGGATGCAGAAACGCGGTACATCATATATTGCTAAGGTGCGTCAAATTATTTACTATACGGGAGATTTCCGTTTTTAACGGACGTTTGGCAAATTTATCGAGAATAAAGAGATACTCGAGTTGAAATATTTAGGTCGGCATTCATAGTCCGTCATCATTTGACGAGTGATTACAGCTTTATGAACCTCTGATTTTTCTCTTAATCTCTTTAATTTTTATCTTATATATTATTTCTTATTATTATATATTTATTTATTTATACTATCTATATTATTTCTATCTATACTTATATTATTTCTTATAAGAAACATTAATCCAAATAGAAAACCGAGTAATCGGCTCATGATCCTATCAATCAATTATATTCTAAATCGAAGATTTTAAATAGTTCACAATATAATGAATACCGACCTTGAAGTTATTAATTACAATATCGCAATTGTTGATTTTCACGTTTAATAATGCTGCTTGAGCCGCGAGTACAATCTTGTTTACATCTGCCAACGCTTTTTCATATCTGTCTAGCTTTGTTATTGCGCGTAATTCGAATCTAAATCTCTATTTGTAAACAGCATTATTAGCCGCATAATTGTTATTTTTGTCCTTATAGCTTTTTATCAGCTCTTTTAAGAGTTTTGAATCTCATCAAAACTTGCAGCAAAAAAAAGAAAAATTAGAGGAAGAGATGAGAATGAAATTTGTTCTTTCTTTTACCCACTTCCTACTAAGATCTTTGTTTAATTATTTAATATTTGCTTATCTCACATACTCTATTTTCTTAACAGTTGTTAAGTTAATTAATATTAATATTATTTTAATATTATTTACCATTTGTCTCGAATTACTATATAATTAATTAATAACTAATTATTTTATAATTATTTAATAGTTAATTACTTATTACATTCCATGTTTACATTATATGTACATACTTACATTATTTAACAGTGAGCTGCTATTTTGATACAGTTCTAATTGAAATTTAGAATAAAAATTAAATGCTAGTTAAAAATGGAGGTAATCAGGTATTAAATAATTTTGCAACGAGCGTCTTCGAGTTTTCTCAACATGGAGAAAACGATATTAAGTAACCATTTGTAGCATCAAGGTAAGACAATAACTTGTATATTATTACATCTTGAGATTCTTCATTAATCTTTCAAGTTTGAGGAAAAGAAACTTGCAGGATTAAGATAGAATCAAAATTTCGACTCGAGTTGTATTATTTTATTATTGATACACGGGGAAATTATATTATAATTTCTTTTTTTTATATATCCTTATATATTCTTTTCAATTTTTGCTATGTTTCTAGTACTGCAAAATAGATAAGATTTATCTCGCTAAGAAACATAGTATATTTCACTAGAATTCTCTTAATAACACATATTTCAGCTCCTAAAATATAAATAGCACATACGAAACGTAAGAATAGCCGATTACTGCAGAATGTCGATCTGTTCCTCAGATAGAAAATCCAGTAGCAATTTTTTGTGTTGTAAAATTTTCCCCGTGTAATAACATCCATCAGTCTGTCGGCACACTCTGTGTGGCGTAACCACGCACGAAGGGAAATCTCATCGTCCATCTGCAATTTATTTCCCCGCGAAATATCTGCCTCTAACCCGTTGAGTACCGTATCTCGCGGGAGGCAACGTATCTCCGTCGTGAAATGACGCTGTCGCGCGTCAATCGGGATAAAACCAGGCAGAATTACATCCCACCGCTTTGTGCTCCCTTTCTCGCGTTGCGTGCCGAACAATCGACCGTCCGTTTCCTACGAGGACACGCGCAGTCGCCATGCCGGCTGGCTGACCCCGGCACCGATCCAACGCCGTCCAACGTGGCGATCGTCGAAACTTTCGTGAAATTGAGACCGATAGCGCGATATTTATTTCGAGTTCCGGGCCAGATCTACCTAACCTACCTACGGAAAAAGCTTTGCGTGCGAGAGGAGGAGATGAAGAGCCAGGGGGAGGTGGAGGTCGGTGGCGCCAACGACGACGTACTCCGTGAGCCACCCGTGGGCTTTCTGCGAGACGGATCGCCGTCCTGGGATCGCGCCACGGGATGGCAGCCCACGAACTTGCCTTTCCGCCTGTATCGATTTTCGAGCTAATAAAGTTTATATAGGTGTGCAAAAGTTGCGCCCCGCGCTCGGGCATTCTCGCGGCGCGAGAACTTTCCGAACTTCATTCGCGCGCGGCTGCGACGGCGAACGAATTCAGCTCGAACGCTAATTTGTTCGCCTGGTCTCGCGGAGAATGAGTAATGATCCGATGTCTGGCCGGTTCTGTTGGCGGCCTAACGGCCACGCCGCGGGACGCACGGGAATTCCGGCCGAGTCGCGCGACTTACGCGGTTTAATGAAAGCCATTGTTCGCCTCGTTTTAACTTGAAGCTCGCGCAAATTTCCGCGCCGCGCTTGAATTTCGAGCAGCGCGCAACTTCTGCCACGTGCCCCTCGACGCCGAGTGCGTTGTTATCAGTTTTGCGTGTTCTTCTCGCCAATTGGATGTATTTATATACGCCGCGCTCGCGGAAAAATCGTGCGCGGTTTATTGCCGCGTAATTTGTTTCGCGCGGTTTGCGCGAGTTCGCCTTGTTGAAAGTTCGCGAACGTGCAGGCTGCAGATGAAGTTGTTGCATGATTTCGATCGCTTAATCGGATGTGAGCCCGACGATTCGTCCGGCAAACAACAATATTTCCGTGCATGTCCAAATGTTACATTTTCCGCGATTGTCATATAAACTTAATAATCTCCGTCGCGCCGCGCCGCGGCGAAATATTGTCCGCTGCTTGCGCTACCAAATTCATTCGGACAATTCGTTTTTTATTACGCCCCGCGCGTTATTATTCTCATTTCGCGGCGAGCAAACTGCGCCTCGTGTCGCCTCGTTTCGCTTGGCAGGGAGGGGTAGCATCCCCCTCGACGTCGCGTTTAATCGTCGCGCATATTCGAACGAGAGGAAAGATTGCTCGCGTTATTATTTTCCCGTTCGACGGCCGCTTCCTCCCCCTTCAATCCCCTTCGTCACGACGTTATCTCCGAAATTGTGTTGCGTGCATCGGCGGGATTCGCGAGCGCTTTCACAAGACACACGCACGCGTACGTACGCACATGTGGTTTTCTATTAAGCCGAGCGCCGCTGTGTCGGCTTTTCACGTGGATTATCCCGGCGCGTCGAGTTTCCCAACGCGAACGAGTGAAAACGGCTATTACGGAGCGCTTGTGGGGTCGGAAACGTCGCCAGAGGGCTAACGCACGGCACACAAGATGAAAACATTGGCATAAGCAGCGGCCGGTGATTTTCCGCGGGCGTGCTTGTTCCCGCATCGCGTCGTGTCGCGCTGACAATAAATAAAAGATGTCGCCCGATGCTGAAAAACGCGCGATTGACGCTGTCGGACGAGTCTCGTTCCTCTCTTCCGGCTATTCCCGAGTATTCGCGCGCGTGCGAGAGTATTCATCAACCCTGCCGGGCGCACACCGCCCAAATGAATTACGTAGAGATTTCCTCCTATGATGCCCAGTCCCACTTTAAAGCCGGATATGTATAACGCACGAGTGATCAAGTTAACCTTTTAATCGCATTTTTTCCATCCTCGTGCCCGGGATCAGCATTAATATGTTGATTTCGGCGCGAGCTGTCACGGGACGATAACCAATTAATGTTAATATCGCATCGGGTGTAATACCGGATGAGATTATGACGCACGCTTGCGTGTGCGAGCGCACATAGAGGCGTTGCCACGTGCATTTTGTGCTCTCTCCAAATTTCTTGAAGCGGAATGTCACTGAGAACGAGTGAAGAGTGGCAGTATTTTAACTCAAGGCGATCCTGAAAATACTGCCGCTCGAAATCGCAAGAGTGAATGTTTCACTTAAGCTCAGAATGGATTCTGACTCCGTACGAGTGAACGTTTCAATCGATCGGAGTGAATATGTCGCTGTGAGACGGTAGAGTATGTCAGATTCACTCTGTAATTTCAAGTGAAAATATTCATTCAACGATTTAGAGCGGAAAATCGCTCGAATTCGAGTGGCTGGCTGCGAGTCACTCTATACTTTGCGAGTAAAATTTCACTGCAAAAATTTCAGTTGAGTAAGTGCACTCAAATTTGATACTTTTATTTGCTTGATATTTAAATGTAAAATTCCGTTGGCAAGTGAATTTTCCACACGTTCGCGCGAGGCGAGAACGGGACCGGGACGCACTTGTGCAATATTAATCACAAATAATTGACATAGAAATTATTACATCGAAATAATCAGTTGATTATTCATCATTTGCAACCATTAGTTATAAAAGAGTGCAACGGCGCATAAATAAATAATAAAATGCAATATGCATATGGAACTGAATCGGAGTGAGAAATAGGCAGTTTGCACGTTGCCGTTATAGAGTTGGTGTGAAATTATCTCAGAAATACCCGCCGACGTGCTTCTTTCACGCGACGCAAAAGGAGTAGTAAATTCGAACAACGCGTATTTTCGCTCGCGGGGTTTCGCAAAATTTTCAGTTCAGCCCCGATGAGAGAAGTACGTGCGCTTACATTGAAGCGTTCTCTCTGCCTCTCTTTCTCTCTCTCTCTCTCTCTCTCTCTCTCTCTCTC
>NW_022639468.1:941804-942208 GCF_010583005.1 Odontomachus brunneus | reverse complement strand
CAAGGGCTTTTACTCTTTTGCGTGAAGAATGAATCATATTGAGCTGAAGATTAAGAAAATTATTTTCATAAAAGTAACGTTAACGGTACAATGGGACCCCAGACGAAAAACAAATACATATAATTTACAGCTACTTACAAATAATTCGATAATTTTTTCTCCTATCACACTGAAAACTGTTACTCGAAAGGTACTGAAGATATTAGCACCATACAGTGAATAGTTTAGGAATTTTCACGAAAATAAAATTAGTTGGGGTCCCTGGGATCCCATTGTACCTGTTACGAGTTAAGCGTTCTTAAGGAGTTGATTCACTTAAATGAAAAAATTAGCTTAAAATTATACAAAAATGTTTCGTAATATTTATGACAGTAAAACACATTTGTAATTGAAGTTTCATGCGA
>NW_022639468.1:941276-941794 GCF_010583005.1 Odontomachus brunneus | reverse complement strand
TCTCTCTCTCTCTCTCTCTCTCTCTCTCTCTCTGCGCAAAAAATAGTTTGCACGCCAGCTACTTTTATTCTCTCATTTGTGCGGTTACGTCGCCTTCTTGCTTGCTTGCGCGCGCGTGCTTCAATGACAAAGTTATTAAATTCCTCTCAATAGTGCTTCTCGCGTGAATGACCATTATTCACTGAAGATTTATTCTGCTCTCTTCCATTGAGATGCACTGTTGCACGTATATCGATTCCCAACAATAGAGCAGACTGAATTCGCTCGAGATTATAGGGCTTCGTAATAATAGCACTATCACACTTTATAAATACACGCGTACACACATACATACACAACATACGTGAAAGATCGCGTCACTGAACACATCTGCGCAGACTCGTACACGAAAGATTTATGTTTAGATTTATTTAGCGTAAAGTGATTTTGTTTGTACATGTAACACCGTGTTGAACAAAATTTTATGCGAAACGCTTAATAGATCGGCCGTAAAAAAAGAGACAGAGAGAGAGAGAGAG
>NW_022639468.1:936135-940574 GCF_010583005.1 Odontomachus brunneus | reverse complement strand
GAGAGAGAGAGAGAGAGAGAGAGAGAAAGAGAGAGAGCTAGTTGAAGCGTCGTCGAGAGCGAATTGAAAATACGTATTTTTCAATTTGGCGCGATGTCTATCGGCGAGCGCGGAAGAGATTTCGCAGAATTTCTCCTTCGGATATTATTACGGGAGAATATAACCCGGCGAAGTAACGATTGCGATTTACGCGTTTCCGCGCTCGCGCGCTTATCCATCTCCCTGGAAAGAGACGATGCAACTTTCTAACTTTGCCAGCCGTTTGTATCGCCGTCAGTTAAAAGTGTTGCTCGGCGAACTCGCGTTTGAAACTGTCGATCCCGACGGATATATCTGTTATCTGGATCGAAATTCTCTGATTCTACTTTACCGTTCGGCTAAGTCCATCGAACTGGAAGAATCAATCAAGAATCTTATAATCAACATTGCACACTGCACAATTGCATACGTTGCTTATTGAGATTAAGCATAAATATTTCATTTATGGTTAGATTATTGAGATAATGGAATATTCAATAATTCTTAGATAAAAGTGTTCTTTCAAGTCTCAACATTGAAGAAACGACAGTGAACAACAATTTATAGCATTAAACTAAGATGACAGTCTACATGGTGTTATATTTCGAGAATATTATAATTCTTTTCATACAAATTCTTTTCGATTTAGTATATGTCTCTAGTAGTGCAGAAGTAGAAAACATCAGTAGAATCTATTTTGCTAAGAAACATTTTTTAATAGCAAATATTTTAATAACACTTCAATTCCTAAAATATAAATAGTACGTTCACATTCATAATACGTAATATTCGTGTATGTATGAAATAAAACAAGGTAATCTATTACTGCAATATGCCGGTCCACTCGACGGTTACAAAATTCTAGTAATTTTTACTATGAAATTTTCCCTATGTAGAGGAGTTGTTTAACTATGCGAATAATGGTTAATCAGTGGCTCTATGTCGACCTCATAGCTGAGATGCCGTGGATAGCGGTAGGATAATATTAATGTGGCATTATTGACAATCGCGCGATTAATGAGCAAAATGAGTGTCACGTGTGATGACGAGAGGATCGGCAATAACCGGGCGATCACCGTCATACGCGACACAATCTGTGAGACTCTCTATATCACAGTCAATCTCTATATCCCAATATAGAGAGCCGTCGCTTCGCGTGCAATATGTGCAATGCCCTATTTTGGTATTACTTTTACGATCGCGTCGCAATTATTCATCGATGCCGATGGCGCTGTTATAAGTCAGTGGAAATGTCTCGTCAATGAAGTCTGATATTGACAATTGTAGAAATATAAGGTAAAAGTATCAGTCTAATCCTAGATATTCTTATTGTTTCCGTCTTAAAATGTAAATATTCAAATTGTCAACATAAAATATATATACATATATAATATATATACAAGTATTGAGTGTGTGTGTGCGTGCGTGCGTGCGTGTGCGTTCGTGTGCGTGCGTGTGTGTGTGTGTACATTCTATGTTAAAAGTTTAACTAGTTTAAATATTCATACTTAAAGACCAAAATAATAAGAATGCTCAGGATTAGGTGTCCGGGAATTTGAAAAGTGACAGTGTTTTCACTCGAGGCGATAGTCAAAATACTGTAACTCAATCGCAAGAGTGAACATTTCATTCAAGATTAGAGTGAATTCTTCACACGAGCGAATGTTTCAATTCATTAGAGTCAATATGTTTCTGTGACAACGGAGTATATCATATCCATTCTTCAATTTCGAGTGCAAATATTCACTCGACGATTCAGATAATTTCACTCGTATGTAAGTGACAAATCACTCAACTTGGTAGTCACTACTACTCTACTTTTCGAGTGAAATTTCACTTTAAGAAATTTGAGGAGTACAACGGAAGAAAACGACCGTACAATTGCGACGAGACGAAAAGTTATGTCTCGCTGCGTCGCGTGAGAAAGGTCGGTTTTGGTAATCTTTCGAGAAGCGTGTTGCAGTTATCGATAATCGATTCCGCGTCCCGCGCAGTAAAATCCATTTCTTACTCGACCCGCTACAAGTGCAAGTGATATTTCGACGTTGCAGCGGAGGGCCGGCCGGAGTAGCGCGATTGATTGGCTCCTCTCAAACATCTTCCGCCCGGTGTTTGCGAGTTTCGCGCATATCGAGTAATCTTGGTGTGAGTTGTACCGGAAGGAAGCGTCTTGTCCCCGGGGTACGGAGCACCCGGTTTCCAATTAAGGTCTGATTACAGTAAATACGCCAACGTGACGAGAGCAGCGCGGAGAAGCGTCGGTTGCCTCTGAGAGGCATTTGAACAGGAGGAGCGTCAACGACGACGTGGTCGTGCGATACGTGCCCGCGCATTGTTTATTTCACGTGCTTTGTCTGCACTCGGAGATCGTAATCGACGTAATCTTAAGGGAGTTGAATTTTCAGGAGAAACGCGAGAACCGACCGCCAAACATCGCGTTTATCCGCGAGTAAACGATCTCTGTTTACAGCTACGTCTAAATATACGCCCGTTCGGTATAACGACGTTTTCTAATCAAACAGTGATTTAACCCGTAACAGGTCAGCATAGAGCCACTGATTAAGCATTATTCGCATAGTTAAACAACTCCTCTACATAGGGAAAATTTTATAGTAAAAATTACTAGAATTTTATAACCGTGTGGACCGGCATATTGCAGTAACAGATACGATGCCTTTTTAGTCAAGCTATAGGTACAGTAGAGTCCGGGACCCCAATAAATATTTTTGCCATTTTTGATATGATAAAAGGTAGAAAGAAAAATGCTTTATCGAAAATAATACTTTACGAGTATTATATTACAACTAGATATATATAATAACAGTGTCAGTTTTTCAGTAATCTAAAAGAAAACGTTAATTGATTATAAAATAAACACAATGTGGACAGTGTTGAAATAAAATACACTGAAAGACAAATAATCGGAAAAAGAAAAAAATTTATGTTTTAATCTAAGTCCACAAATTATAGATTATATAAAAAATATAAACAACTATTGTTAAATTAAATACAATATTAAAATCTTAAAGGGTTTTTAGATGCAATTGTTACAGATAGTGCTTGCACATTTGATGCATACTGGTTCATTGCATCTAACATACTTCTTTGGACTTCATATTCTTTACTTCTTACATTTGTTACATCTTACTCTGAATGGCAAAATAATTTTAGATCTTTCAATTTCTTCAATTTTTAAAATAGATAAAATTATTAAATGCAATGGCTTATAAATATATTGAGTTGTAAGACATTTCTTAAGTTCAGGTCCTACTGACTGAAAGGCAAGGGCTTTTACTCTTTTGCGTGAAGAATGAATCATATTGAGCTGAAGATTAAGAAAATTATTTTCATAAAAGTAACGTTAACGGTACAATGGGACCCCAGACGAAAAACAAATACATATAATTTACAGCTACTTACAAATAATTCGATAATTTTTTCTCCTATCACACTGAAAACTGTTACTCGAAAGGTACTGAAGATATTAGCACCATACAGTGAATAGTTTAGGAATTTTCACGAAAATAAAATTAGTTGGGGTCCCTGGGATCCCATTGTACCTGTTACGAGTTAAGCGTTCTTAAGGAGTTGATTCACTTAAATGAAAAAATTAGCTTAAAATTATACAAAAATGTTTCGTAATATTTATGACAGTAAAACACATTTGTAATTGAAGTTTCATGCGATTGATCTGCATCGTTCATAAAAAATTTAATACTGTATATCGCAATTTTGCGCATATCTATATTGCTTCTATTATAAGATAGATGATCATTATTTTAGAAAAGAACTTGGTTAAAAATGATACCATCCAGATAAAAAACTTATCGTTATAAATGTTACATATTAGGAAACGCGGCATAGAAGAAAGATTTCATGTAATGGTCAATTGTAGGTTAAAAATTGTTGTTTTATGCTTTGACCAACATTTCTTGGAGTGGAGGTTGGTTCTAGATAGTCCCAGGAGTATGTTGCTCATGTGCTTTTTTTAGTATTTATCTTGAAAGGAATAGTTGATATACAATCGCGAAATGGTTCTTGTAGAACATAGATACTTTTTGCTTGAGTTTCATTGAAATCGAAGTAATATTACAGTTGAAAAATAGAAAATACTGATCTAGTAGTAGCGAAGTAGATCTTCGAAATTTTGCACTAATATTCTTCAATGTGAGTGAATGAAGTTGAGCGACGTGTTATTCTAGTTAGAATAAAGTTTCTTGCAAGTGTATGATGTTGCGGATGATAAAAGCAAAGTTTATTCGTAGAATGAGAAGAAAGTTGCCTCTGTCATGTTTATACAGTCAGTCACAATAAATTAGCTGTCTGAGAAGTTGTAATTTCAAGATTCCGAAATGTATGGGACATCAGCTCTGATTTCCATACTGAGCGAAACGTGGCAAGTACAATGGCATTCATATATA
>NW_022639468.1:935538-936125 GCF_010583005.1 Odontomachus brunneus | reverse complement strand
CAGAGAGAGAGAGAGAGAGGGAGAGAGAGGACGTGCCAGAAATAGCCGTGTGAGTAG
Organism: Odontomachus brunneus; assembly: GCF_010583005.1. Lineage (NCBI taxonomy): Eukaryota > Metazoa > Arthropoda > Insecta > Hymenoptera > Formicidae > Odontomachus > Odontomachus brunneus. The sequence continues at coordinate 936,068 of NW_022639468.1, read as the reverse complement.
ACAAATGGCGGCACAGTCGTAATTCATCAGCATTAAAAGAGTGGGCAAACTTTTATCGGACTTGTTGACGCGTTCGATCGCGCTGAACGCGAGTAAATACGAGCCGGTGACACGGCGGTGTCAATGAACTCTGCAAAAAGACGTGAAGGTGGTGGAAACTTTTCTCGAGTGATTCGTGAAAGCGGGAATAAATGACGGCGCGCAATTTCAGGAGGTTACGGGGGTGGTAGCGTGCGGCAGTGCGCGTATAGGACGTGTCAAAAGTAATGGTCGGCGTCTGTCAAACGGCGACGGTGTCGAACGTCGCGCGAAACGAACGAACGGACTGAATAAACGACGACGACGACGACGACGACGACGACCATGTCTATCCTGTGATTTTAAGCGTCACTCACGTCGGCGCGTACTCGTGACAATACGGCATCGTACGTTCCCCGCCGTTGCATTTCCACGCAGCACGCGCGCGCGCACGAGAGAGAGAGAGAGAGAGAGAGAGAGAGAGAGAGAGAGAGAGAGAGAGAGAGAGAGAG
>NW_022639468.1:930439-934951 GCF_010583005.1 Odontomachus brunneus | reverse complement strand
GAGAGAGAGAGAGAGAGAGAGAGAGAGAGAGAGAGAGAGAGAGAGAGAAAGAGAGAGAGCTAGTTGAAGCGTCGTCGAGAGCGAATTGAAAATACGTATTTTTCAATTTGGCGCGATGTCTATCGGCGAGCGCGGAAGAGATTTCGCAGAATTTCTCCTTCGGATATTATTACGGGAGAATATAACCCGGCGAAGTAACGATTGCGATTTACGCGTTTCCGCGCTCGCGCGCTTATCCATCTCCCTGGAAAGAGACGATGCAACTTTCTAACTTTGCCAGCCGTTTGTATCGCCGTCAGTTAAAAGTGTTGCTCGGCGAACTCGCGTTTGAAACTGTCGATCCCGACGGATATATCTGTTATCTGGATCGAAATTCTCTGATTCTACTTTACCGTTCGGCTAAGTCCATCGAACTGGAAGAATCAATCAAGAATCTTATAATCAACATTGCACACTGCACAATTGCATACGTTGCTTATTGAGATTAAGCATAAATATTTCATTTATGGTTAGATTATTGAGATAATGGAATATTCAATAATTCTTAGATAAAAGTGTTCTTTCAAGTCTCAACATTGAAGAAACGACAGTGAACAACAATTTATAGCATTAAACTAAGATGACAGTCTACATGGTGTTATATTTCGAGAATATTATAATTCTTTTCATACAAATTCTTTTCGATTTAGTATATGTCTCTAGTAGTGCAGAAGTAGAAAACATCAGTAGAATCTATTTTGCTAAGAAACATTTTTTAATAGCAAATATTTTAATAACACTTCAATTCCTAAAATATAAATAGTACGTTCACATTCATAATACGTAATATTCGTGTATGTATGAAATAAAACAAGGTAATCTATTACTGCAATATGCCGGTCCACTCGACGGTTACAAAATTCTAGTAATTTTTACTATGAAATTTTCCCTATGTAGAGGAGTTGTTTAACTATGCGAATAATGGTTAATCAGTGGCTCTATGTCGACCTCATAGCTGAGATGCCGTGGATAGCGGTAGGATAATATTAATGTGGCATTATTGACAATCGCGCGATTAATGAGCAAAATGAGTGTCACGTGTGATGACGAGAGGATCGGCAATAACCGGGCGATCACCGTCATACGCGACACAATCTGTGAGACTCTCTATATCACAGTCAATCTCTATATCCCAATATAGAGAGCCGTCGCTTCGCGTGCAATATGTGCAATGCCCTATTTTGGTATTACTTTTACGATCGCGTCGCAATTATTCATCGATGCCGATGGCGCTGTTATAAGTCAGTGGAAATGTCTCGTCAATGAAGTCTGATATTGACAATTGTAGAAATATAAGGTAAAAGTATCAGTCTAATCCTAGATATTCTTATTGTTTCCGTCTTAAAATGTAAATATTCAAATTGTCAACATAAAATATATATACATATATAATATATATACAAGTATTGAGTGTGTGTGTGCGTGCGTGCGTGCGTGTGCGTTCGTGTGCGTGCGTGTGTGTGTGTGTACATTCTATGTTAAAAGTTTAACTAGTTTAAATATTCATACTTAAAGACCAAAATAATAAGAATGCTCAGGATTAGGTGTCCGGGAATTTGAAAAGTGACAGTGTTTTCACTCGAGGCGATAGTCAAAATACTGTAACTCAATCGCAAGAGTGAACATTTCATTCAAGATTAGAGTGAATTCTTCACACGAGCGAATGTTTCAATTCATTAGAGTCAATATGTTTCTGTGACAACGGAGTATATCATATCCATTCTTCAATTTCGAGTGCAAATATTCACTCGACGATTCAGATAATTTCACTCGTATGTAAGTGACAAATCACTCAACTTGGTAGTCACTACTACTCTACTTTTCGAGTGAAATTTCACTTTAAGAAATTTGAGGAGTACAACGGAAGAAAACGACCGTACAATTGCGACGAGACGAAAAGTTATGTCTCGCTGCGTCGCGTGAGAAAGGTCGGTTTTGGTAATCTTTCGAGAAGCGTGTTGCAGTTATCGATAATCGATTCCGCGTCCCGCGCAGTAAAATCCATTTCTTACTCGACCCGCTACAAGTGCAAGTGATATTTCGACGTTGCAGCGGAGGGCCGGCCGGAGTAGCGCGATTGATTGGCTCCTCTCAAACATCTTCCGCCCGGTGTTTGCGAGTTTCGCGCATATCGAGTAATCTTGGTGTGAGTTGTACCGGAAGGAAGCGTCTTGTCCCCGGGGTACGGAGCACCCGGTTTCCAATTAAGGTCTGATTACAGTAAATACGCCAACGTGACGAGAGCAGCGCGGAGAAGCGTCGGTTGCCTCTGAGAGGCATTTGAACAGGAGGAGCGTCAACGACGACGTGGTCGTGCGATACGTGCCCGCGCATTGTTTATTTCACGTGCTTTGTCTGCACTCGGAGATCGTAATCGACGTAATCTTAAGGGAGTTGAATTTTCAGGAGAAACGCGAGAACCGACCGCCAAACATCGCGTTTATCCGCGAGTAAACGATCTCTGTTTACAGCTACGTCTAAATATACGCCCGTTCGGTATAACGACGTTTTCTAATCAAACAGTGATTTAACCCGTAACAGGTCAGCATAGAGCCACTGATTAAGCATTATTCGCATAGTTAAACAACTCCTCTACATAGGGAAAATTTTATAGTAAAAATTACTAGAATTTTATAACCGTGTGGACCGGCATATTGCAGTAACAGATACGATGCCTTTTTAGTCAAGCTATAGGTACAGTAGAGTCCGGGACCCCAATAAATATTTTTGCCATTTTTGATATGATAAAAGGTAGAAAGAAAAATGCTTTATCGAAAATAATACTTTACGAGTATTATATTACAACTAGATATATATAATAACAGTGTCAGTTTTTCAGTAATCTAAAAGAAAACGTTAATTGATTATAAAATAAACACAATGTGGACAGTGTTGAAATAAAATACACTGAAAGACAAATAATCGGAAAAAGAAAAAAATTTATGTTTTAATCTAAGTCCACAAATTATAGATTATATAAAAAATATAAACAACTATTGTTAAATTAAATACAATATTAAAATCTTAAAGGGTTTTTAGATGCAATTGTTACAGATAGTGCTTGCACATTTGATGCATACTGGTTCATTGCATCTAACATACTTCTTTGGACTTCATATTCTTTACTTCTTACATTTGTTACATCTTACTCTGAATGGCAAAATAATTTTAGATCTTTCAATTTCTTCAATTTTTAAAATAGATAAAATTATTAAATGCAATGGCTTATAAATATATTGAGTTGTAAGACATTTCTTAAGTTCAGGTCCTACTGACTGAAAGGCAAGGGCTTTTACTCTTTTGCGTGAAGAATGAATCATATTGAGCTGAAGATTAAGAAAATTATTTTCATAAAAGTAACGTTAACGGTACAATGGGACCCCAGACGAAAAACAAATACATATAATTTACAGCTACTTACAAATAATTCGATAATTTTTTCTCCTATCACACTGAAAACTGTTACTCGAAAGGTACTGAAGATATTAGCACCATACAGTGAATAGTTTAGGAATTTTCACGAAAATAAAATTAGTTGGGGTCCCTGGGATCCCATTGTACCTGTTACGAGTTAAGCGTTCTTAAGGAGTTGATTCACTTAAATGAAAAAATTAGCTTAAAATTATACAAAAATGTTTCGTAATATTTATGACAGTAAAACACATTTGTAATTGAAGTTTCATGCGATTGATCTGCATCGTTCATAAAAAATTTAATACTGTATATCGCAATTTTGCGCATATCTATATTGCTTCTATTATAAGATAGATGATCATTATTTTAGAAAAGAACTTGGTTAAAAATGATACCATCCAGATAAAAAACTTATCGTTATAAATGTTACATATTAGGAAACGCGGCATAGAAGAAAGATTTCATGTAATGGTCAATTGTAGGTTAAAAATTGTTGTTTTATGCTTTGACCAACATTTCTTGGAGTGGAGGTTGGTTCTAGATAGTCCCAGGAGTATGTTGCTCATGTGCTTTTTTTAGTATTTATCTTGAAAGGAATAGTTGATATACAATCGCGAAATGGTTCTTGTAGAACATAGATACTTTTTGCTTGAGTTTCATTGAAATCGAAGTAATATTACAGTTGAAAAATAGAAAATACTGATCTAGTAGTAGCGAAGTAGATCTTCGAAATTTTGCACTAATATTCTTCAATGTGAGTGAATGAAGTTGAGCGACGTGTTATTCTAGTTAGAATAAAGTTTCTTGCAAGTGTATGATGTTGCGGATGATAAAAGCAAAGTTTATTCGTAGAATGAGAAGAAAGTTGCCTCTGTCATGTTTATACAGTCAGTCACAATAAATTAGCTGTCTGAGAAGTTGTAATTTCAAGATTCCGAAATGTATGGGACATCAGCTCTGATTTCCATACTGAGCGAAACGTGGCAAGTACAATGGCATTCATATATATCTATTCTATATATATATATATATATATATATATATATATATATATATATA
>NW_022639468.1:921716-928543 GCF_010583005.1 Odontomachus brunneus | reverse complement strand
TCTCTCTCTCTCTCTCTCTCTCTCTCTCTCTCTCTCTCTCTCTCTCACACACATACACACACACATACACACACACACTCTCTCTCTCTCTCTTTCACTCTCCTGCGCGTAAAAGTGTTTTCGAATCGATCGTTGTATCGGGGCTTGGTGGATGATGGCGAAAATAGAAGCGTGAGATTCGCATTTGTGCTCGGTGCTGTAATCGACGCGTGACCCAAGCTGTAAAGATGGTCGACGGCGAACTTATTAGAGGCTTCGACGGAAACAATCTAATTGTACCGTAACGCGACGTAAAATCGATTTCGTTGTTACTGGGTGGTGCCTCTTTTCCCGAAAAATCTCTCTCCCTCTGCCTCTCTCTTTCTCCCTCTTCCCGTGTCATTCGCACCTCCAGAATTGATACTCGACGTTGGTTCGACGCGAGTAATAACATTTGCATGCACCACGTGCTTGCGAGCGCAGCGCGTGAACGAGAAAACGTAACTAAATTACAAAGTTTATGCCCCTGCATTTTCCAGGACGCGCGGGACAAATTGCTACGCCGAAACGTGTTACCGCCGCGAAAGTGAATTAACATTTCGGGACTTTTCTTGTCTCGCTAGCCGAGCAGCGGTTGCTGCGCGACGTTTTGCGACACCCGCAGCGATTAAACTGAAAACGACGGTGTATTCTGTAAGACACGCTCTTGCTTTTCCCGCGCGGCATCGGCTTGCGGGTTCCTCTCTCTCTCTTTCTCCCCCCTCTCTCTCCTCTTTCTCTCTTTCTCTCTCTCTCTCTCTCTCTCTTGCTCTCTCTATCTCGCGCTTTCATTCGCACTCGAAATGCGGTGTGTTCTCGGCCGCTTGTGATTCATGAGAAAATTATATCTACAATTTGATATCGTATTTACGGGCACTTGTACACGCGGCGAGAGAGATCATGAATATTAAAACTTCCCCGCGCTATCGTGCGCATTTTCTCGCCGGGCCGCATTGCGTAATGGCGTTCCTTCCTTTCGGTGGAAAGTCACACAAAACCGCGTCACGCGAAAATCTATCGCGCCTGGGAATCATCACGTGCGTGTTTCCTCCCGCGAACATTTAACCGCGCACGTCGTTTGCATGCATCGTCAAAATTGATACCCGACAGTGCAATTTACGCTGATACATATGCGTATATTCGCTTAACATCGGCTAATGATACTCGCCATGCGCGCATACACACACAAGCACAATAAGCTGCACGCCGCACGCAAATGCACGTCTATGGATGCTGACGTCGTGAATAGATCGATTCAGCATTTCCGGTTTGGTTTGAGGCGTAACACGTTAAATTCTTCGTCATATTTAGACTAGAACGCACCATCCAATTCTCTCGGTGAAGTCGAATTCACAACTCGGAGCTGATGGAGTGATTTAAAAGCTTCCAGTACTTTCCTCAGGTTTTTATCCCAAGTTCGTGAGCCGATCAAAATTTTTCTTTGACTAAAATAATCGGCGGATCAGTAATCAAGTGTAATCAAATGTATCATATGTTGTCACAAATAATTTAATCGGTTTATGAAATTAATTATTAATCAGTGTACAGTCAATCATATCAAAGTTTGATTGATAATTGACATCGTCAATAAATTTATTTACGATATTATGCATGAGAATAGCGATTAATTCTGATCATTGACTTGCCGATTTATTTCAGATTTCAAAAAAGATTTTCACCGATTAATGTCCAACACTGACACCAAGAAACGTTGAAGGAAGCGTCATTATTCTGCACGCGTCGGCAAATACTGACAGTTATTATTCTGCGTCTCGTGTGCGTATGAGCGTGTGTAGGCGCGCATGAATATTTCACGCCGCGACCTCGTAAATGTACACTTTCGATGCCTTATTCATAGAGCGATCGCGGACAAATATTAATTAATCCGTGTTTACTCGCGCTTGAGAAGAAAACACGCGGTGCGCGTACGCATGTAAACAGATAAGTACGAGCAGCCGTCTGTAGCGTATTTGCAATGTCTATACAGCCATTTGTCCATATGGACATTTCCCTGGACGAGTATTCGCTCGCTATTTGGTTCTCTACATGTATATCCGCTTTACGTCAGCTAATGATCCGTGTCTGCATATATATACCGAGTATAATACGTACACAGAGAGGAGAGAGAGAGAGAGAGGGGGAGGGAGGAGAGCATTATGCATTTGCCGATGAACAGCGCTGATCTGTATCTATCACGCATGATGGTTCAGCTCTAATACTCGACTCAAAAGCAAATTAGTTACGCGCGGAATAAGACGTTCCCGACGTAACGCCGTGCGTTTAATAGTCGTTCAAATTGTGGAATCAATCTTGGTGTAAACAGTGAAATATATATGTATATATGTAAGAAACTTAGAGAGAGAGAGAAAAAGAGAGAAGCTTCAGTGGGCAAGAGCCTTCGACTGCCAAGTTCCTAAAGTCGGTTCCCTTTTATTTTCCCGCCTCGGTTCCTGTTTTCCTAAAAGACGCTGTGCCTATTTGCGCGAGGAAAACAGTAGGAAAGTCCGCGGCGTCGCGCCGTTCCCCGTGACTCGTGTGACGGCTTGTGCAAATTGAATGTAAGAGTGGCGGTAGGTAGCACACCGGCGATTTCTTCAATTTCGTCTAGTTGCGACGGATTGCGGGCCTGCCGGGCGTGTCCGACAACGCGATCGCTTAATTGGACCGTATGCACGCGTGTACGAATACCAATCTCGATATAACCAGATAAGGCAACGGTGGGAAATGTTCACGTGGCACGCCAGATAACCGCCGTTATTGCCGCTGTTCTTGTCGCCTGTACATGTCAGAATTGGCGGAGAGTTCTTGGTAATTTAGCCCGGAACTCGAAATTAGCCCGCGCACGAACGTCCGCCGTTTCCGATCATATGCCGGCGGCTGCGCTAATTTTAGCCTGGCCTTTTTGTCTCGATTGTCGACACACCTCGTGAGAACGCGCTTGGTGGTATCGCGACAGTCTTTATTGGCGATTGTGAGAAATGAAATTTCGGCAAAAGAGGCGTGCGGCTTCGCAGTTCGGAGTTCTCAGCGCGAGTCGGATATTACATCTGACATTATCTTGATTTATCTCTCTCCGGAGTAACTCTTCGATATCCCATTAATTAAATCTCTGCTCTGATATATTTTCGCCGTTCTTTCGCCGACTATCGTTACACTCCCCTTCGCTTGCTGGAAGAAATCACGCCGTGATGGTTTAAGTCCCGAAACACTGATTGAAATGTACCTATACACGCAAAAAGCCCCATACCTCGTGTGCGTATAAATTAAATCGAACTGAATCAAAACTCCTCTACCATTTGGTAGACAATCACATGAAACTTTGAGTTATTAATTAAGAAGATTGGCAAATAATCCCGTGCAAATAATAACGCATCAGTTTTCTTTGATTAATAACTCAGAATATGACGTGGTTTACAAAATAATAGGGGAATTTTGTATTCAGTTTGACCTGATCTACATGTACACGAGATACACGGAACACTGCGTTAGACACCCTGTATATATTCATCCCGGTCTAGTAAGTTGATTCGCGCGTACGCCATTGCACGTATATCCCATGAATATAAACGAATATCGCCGAACTTTGTGAAAACATTGATCTAGAATGGAATTTTGCGAAGTGATTCTATAGACGCTATCAAAATTTAATTTCCGGTAGGTGAGACGGACATGCACGTGCGCGCAAGAGAGAAGAAGAGAGAACATCGAAAAATTTCCGCACATCCGTACGTGGGAAATTGTCACGTGTACAATCGGATGTAGAACCGTTATTGTCGATCTTGTTATCATCTCCTTCGAATATGGAAGCCGCGCGCGCTACCGGTAATTTATCCTGCCTCAAAATTATCCCGGGCGCCGGATGTCTCTCTACTTCTCTGTTCCTGAGCGATACGAACCGCGCGCGACAGCCGAGGCTTCCTCCGTCAAAATAATTGGAAATCCGAGCCCGTTCGGTCGAAACGAGCGGGCGACTGTCATCGCAGTGATATGTAAAATGAACAGCGCGATATAAACCCAACCGTACGTCGCGTTCTTGGATTTAAATAAAACCCGTAACGAATGTTTTAATCGGCTTTGTTAGAATGGTCATGTTCTAACGGCCTCCACCTCGATCTGGAATTTTTCTTTTTTATATATATATATATATATATACATGTTATCGATGAATTAAAGTAAAAATTTTATGGACGCATATCGAAAATCGTACGGGGTAAAAATACGAGCGTAGTTACGTTTGTTGATCTCCGGGTGGTCTCGCTGTGCATAAACGTGACGTAACGTTATACAGGCTCACGTGCTATCAGATGGTGATCCGCGAATTCGCGTGGCTTTATTAATTATCGTCGCGCGCCGTATCGCGCACGGCGCTTTCGCAACCTCGTTAATCTTTATTTAACGTCATGAGCCTCTGTAATAAATTATTATGCATTTAGAATTTATCAAAAGCTCCCGTTCTCCGACTAATGGCTTACCAACGCGTTAAACGTCATCGAACTTTCTCCCGGAGGAGTCATTTTTCCTTCAAAATATATCGCGGATAGAGACCGAACGGTGGTAGCATAAATTTCATATATACATCGCGAGGGAAGGTAGAGACAGACAATCACTTGCACGAAATTTAATCTGGAACACAACAACGAAGACACTCGACGGACAACCCGGTACTGCTCGGAAAATAATGAGCGGGCTGCGCGCGGACCCCAGGCAGTATTGACACTCCGCGTTCATTTACATCGTAATGATCCCAAAGTGTCAGTGCTGTCAGGCGCACGATAACACGGCGTCGAGGGGCGACGAGAACGTGTACGCGAAATGGGGACAATCGTGCGATCGGGCGGGAGCAGAGACGGAGCGACGAGGGGAGCGAGAAGAGCGATTTCGCGGTCGGCTAAACAAATTATCGCATTTCGATAACGAGGCCACTCATAAAGTGGTGCGCATCAGCCCCAATCTCGCAGCTGTACGCTGCGCCCCCGAAATCGCTGGTAACCATCATCGTCGTTGTTGTTGCCGTCCTTGTCGTTAGAATGATGTAAGACGATCCACTAACGTTGATGGTGAGGTCGATCGCGTGAGTAATTATTCTCCGATGGGTGGAATCGCGGGAACCACGATTTTATATCGATAGGACTGCCAATTACCTCGCTACTGACTGCACGCGTGAGCGTCATAAAGTTGTGACCGATCAGTCACACATTTGTGGACAACGATTCGTCCTGACTGAATTTAGTGCACAAAGAAAATAATATAGCAAAAATTACGGTAAAATTATATTCCTCTTTTCGATATTTTTTTGTAAAGCTGAACTATATTGCGCGAAAAATAATTTCAGTTCGGGAAACGGGAACCAGACGAAAAACTCACTTATGAGAAATGATATCCCTGTTACCGTGATCGAAAACATTCGTCTGAACATGGAAACTCGGTTGAAATAACTGAAAGCAATTGGCTGAGAAGGAACCTCCTGCAGGTGTCTTTCTGTTCCTACAGTTTTTCTGTTTCGAGTTTTCCATCTGGCCCCCAAGTAATAGAAACTTCAGTCACGCTAACGAAGTTGTTTTTTCTACGTAAAATTGCAATTACTTTATAGATATAGTAAATTTGACGATCTTTGGAACACGATACAAAAAACATTCAAGTAATTATAATAATTTTATAGTAAAAAACGAGCATAAAATTTTTAAACAAATGTAGGATGTAGACCGAACTAAGGTAACACGCGGCATCTTGAGAATAATATCAATAAGAAGACGAGAGTGAATGTGTTGGAGCGGGAGCCTAGGTAGCTCAGTGGTTTACAGTCGCCCGTCAAGCGAAAGACCTGGGTTCGAGTCCCAAACTCTGGCTTTCGATATACTATTCTCCCCGACTCTTACACAAATATATAGTAATTTTGATCATAACTCTGCCTGGTTTACATACAAGATTACAAATATCTTGTAATTTTTACTAGAATATTTTTTCCGTCTGACAAATCTGAAAGACTACCTTCTCTCTTTCTTTTTCTCTATCTGTTCTCTTCTGTAATAAATTACTATACATTTATATGTAATAAATTATACATTTATATTCTGTAATAAATTACTATACATTTATATCCTTTAGAACATGGAACTCATATTAAATTAATATTGGAAATTGAGAATTGTAAATTAAAAATTAAAATTCGATGAAACAATTAACTTCGATCTTTATTCGTGATTTCTCGATTGGAGAAGTTTCAATTTTAAATCATTTAATAAGGTTTTTACGTGAATATCTATGCAATTAGACTAAAACAGAGTCCTGTCCTGTAATCAATTATTATCTATTTAAATTCTCTATAATTATACACGTGGAGTTCCGTATCAGATTAATATCGAAGAAAAAATTGAGGATCCCAAGTAAAAAAATAAAACCTAATAAAATAAAAGAGTTAACTTCGATCTTTGTTTGCATTTGGCCAAGCTCCAGTGTTCAATAATCTAATATAATTTTCACGTGAATATCTCTCTTAGAGACTCGATTCTGTAATAAATTATTATGCATTTAGGTCCTGTGGAGTCAGCCACGTGGAGCTCGTATCAGATTAATATGGGAGATTGAGGATTGCAAATTAGAAATTGAAATTCGCAACCAACGTCGATCTTTATATTCGCGTTTTCCCAATTGGCCATGGTCCAACGTTAAATGATTCAATATGATTTTCGCGTGAATATTCTTGTAGTTAGAACAAGTTGAAACAGAGTAGACGTTTTTTGGACTTGCTCCGCACTCTCTAAATCGACTTCGGGACGAGTCGTTGTTCACGGATATACACCCCCCCCCCC
>NW_022639468.1:920080-921200 GCF_010583005.1 Odontomachus brunneus | reverse complement strand
TATATATATATATATATATATATATATATATATATATATATATAGTGAAATAAATATATAACTACGTGATTCCGTCCAATATAAATAGTGCATTTATGAGTAGCTCCGTTGATTGCGCCATTGAAGACTCGGGATGCTCAGAAAATACACATCTGGTGAATATATTCCTTAAATTTCGCATCATACGATGCGAGTCGCTCCGCGTTCACTCTTCCGATGCGCCCGAGGAAGAGAATTCTGCGTGGACAAGTGCAACTTTATCTTACGCGTTCCGGACGCCGTGTATAATGCGTCCGTTCTATAATCGGATTGAACTTTATGTCGCACCGTGCGGCTTTGATTTTCGTTACAAGCCAGTTCTCTTTGATCCAAAACGGCCACGTAACGAACGGATTAACCCAACTTAATACGAAATTGACAAAGGGGGGCGCTCAAACTATTATCGAGAGCTGTGGTTTCCGATCTCTTTACCGCTGTACCGCGCATTACGTTCGACGAATTATCAATCATACTCTCGCGCCATAGCAATCGTACCTTGGTGCACTCGGAGCGCAATCCTCACAGCGGCGTTACAAAGCGATTTGCGCAGTTTGCATGAATATTCGGCATTTCTGAGCGGAGCATATTTTCCTGCCGTATGTGGGTTAATCGATTTCCGAACACAACACCATACATATCGCGCAGTGTGCGCGTGTCACAAGCGCGTCTGCGCTACTACCGTGTCCCGCAAACCCCGGCGCGCTGTTTTTAATTTTCATTTTTACTTCGATCGTCGATGACAGAATGTGGTCTTCGGTGAGAGCGAGCGAGAACGCGAGAGAGAAAGAGACGCGGTATACATACGACACAAGCCGAGCCACCGTGTAATCTTTTTAACAGCTGCTTTCCTTAATTCATTTGCCTCAGTAGCCTTGGCTGGAAATGCTAAGAGCGCGTATTTTGAAAGTTGTCGTTTGATGCACGACGTGCTTAAATGTAGTACCGAGGAGCAAGAAAATCTATAGTATCGCGACCTGAATATTTCATGATATGAGTATATTTTCGTGTACTTTTAGCAGTCCGATAGGAATGTCTCCTCTCTCTCTCTCTCTCTCTCTCTCTCTCTCTCTCTCTCTCTCTC
>NW_022639468.1:912075-913552 GCF_010583005.1 Odontomachus brunneus | reverse complement strand
CGGATATCCCCCCCCCCCCCCCTCGGTGTAATCCTTCTCGAGAATTGTCTGTTATCAGCGTGTAGCGTGTGCTCCACGTCGCTCGCGGAGATTCCTCTTGAGAATCGATCGATCATTTTGCGAGAGGATTTAATTAAATCGCGATAACGCGTCGCGCGGAATATCGATAAAGCCGCGGAATTTTGTGGGATTACCTGCCGACGCGCGGCGAGTAAGACTTAATGACGCCGGTAATGAGCCCTCCGCGCTTAGAGCGACGCATAAACATTCCTGTTCTAATTAAAAGTAACTGCAAGACGCGCGCCCGTCACTCGGCTCCGCACCGCGTTATCGCGCGTTCGTTCGTCGTCAGGAGCGTTCACGTGTTATCGTTTGAGTATTTACGCGAACGCCCTTAGTATAATTAACGCGTCACCGTGTTGCGTGGGTATTTGAGTAATTAATTGCCTACGGCTAATGCTCCGCGCTCACATGAAGGGAGTGACTTGCGTGCTGTCGACGTTGCAGTATTTAGCCGACGTCACGCGTATCGCTTTATTTACATAACGAGTTCTTAATTTAGCTGAGGTAATTTTCTTTTTTCCCTTTTTTCAGAAAAAGCGAACGTTTTAATAATAGCATTTTCCACGATGAGACAGCCTCGTGCAGGAATCGAGAGACCGGTAGCCAATATAAGCGATCCGCGCGCGATTTAATACTTTCGCGGAAGCGCGACAAACGACGCATCTTCCGACGCGGTATATTTATCTTGTTTGCCGACGTAATTTAATAACGCACAGCGGCGGCGGCGGCGGCACGGCACGACGTATGCAAATAAGGCCTTTGCGTTATCGCGCTTCGTCCCGATAATCACATGCTAATCCCGGCAAGTATCCTGTATTTAATTCCGCGCGAATTCACGGTATTCATTACGCCGAATGGCATTGTCTAATCCTTTATTAACGCTAATCTCGGAATGAGAATTAATGCATTCCGAGTGATTTATTAACGCTCACGCTAATCGCCACTAACACCGTGGCAAGTACATTCGTTAATATTCGAACATTCACGAGTACCGTGGCTATAATTAACGAGTCCATCCCCGCTGCTGCTTCGGTAATTAATTGCTCGCGGCTAATACCCCTCCGATCACAAGGGAGGGGGTGGAAGCAGGGGGAGGGCGGGGGAGGGCGAGGGAAGAGAAGTGACTTGCAAACCGTCGACACCCCCTTCCTCCCTCGCTGCCTCCCTTCCTTCCCCGGCCCCTATCAGTACGATACGTCCCTGGGAGCGAGCCCTGACCTGGGACAACCGGCGGCGCAGTGACGTTGCGGCGTGACGTCATCGGGTGCATCTGTGACGTCAAGAGGGTGCGGACCGACCGAGCGGTGGGGACGATTCTATCCAGGTGAAACATCCTACGGTCAAGTTGCTTAACCTCTCGCTGTCGCTTCCGTCTCTCTCTCTCTCTCTCTCTCTCTCTCTCTCTCTCTCTCTC
>NW_022639468.1:899411-911187 GCF_010583005.1 Odontomachus brunneus | reverse complement strand
CTCTCTCTCTCTCTCTCTCTCTCTCTCTCTCTCTCTCTCTCTCTCTCTCTGTCTCTTCTTCTTTCCTTCCCTTCTTCTTTTTTGTCGCGCGGAATGCTTTACGAACTATTAGATTCTATACGATCTATCTACTTTCAAGCTGCACTGCGTTGTCTGCATCTGCGCTCAATTCCATTCCGGACATTGTCGAATTTGTCATTGCCTTGTGAAACTTTAACTTTAAATTGCCTTTAAATTAATTTCCGCGATATTCCGCGCGATCCCGAATATGTAAAAATGTACACAAACGTAATTACGCACGTGAAATATTATCGTAACAAGTGACTTCCTTCTGAAAGGGAGGAAAACGAATTTTTGCCGAACATTTCAGCGCGGCGCGTTATTCGCGTGACGTATTCCAGTCGTGCTGTCGGAAATCCTAATTCAATCCGCGTGCGTCCGAGAAATGTTCTCCTCGATTCCGCGACTTTGTTCCGGCCGGCGTCGAGCCACCTTTGACCTGGTGCTTTCGGGCCGATGGGAAGGGCGCGGGGGGCAGAGGGGACAGCAGCACGCCTCTCGTGCATTTGTTGGAAATAAAATAACTTACCTGGGAGACGGAATACCTCCGGACGCGGAAGCCAATAAAAGAATTTCCCGCGGCGGCGAGGCAAACAATGTTTGCACCGGGCGAATTGCGTTACACGTCGCGACGGATGTCTGGAACCGTGCCGGTCCCGCGAAATCAATGTATCAGAAGGCGAAGATTTATTATTATTTGTGCCTCGCGAGGGGAACCATTCTCGAATCGTTCTGTCGTGATATACACAAGCATCGTGCTTATGGCTATAGATCTTGTGAGACAAAGTTGAATGCAGTTTTTTTTTGACAAATATGTTACTCTCGCTTTTTCACGTTGGAAATCTTCATGTCCGAGCTGTGATTTAAATTTCCACTACAGATATATCATCAAGTTTATTTTCATTTCAACTGCAAAACGCAACTTTGATATCTGCTTGCGATTTCCACGCGATTTTATTCGAGCAAAATTTTTATCTCCTTATTATTCCTTATTTCTCTATTTATTCTTCGCCATTGAAACAATCACCATCTTTTTTTCGTTTTAGCACACGGAAAGAATGTTAGTCTTTTTTCCATATAAGTTCTCTTCAACTTTGCTATGTTCCTAATAGTGCAAGAATAGACTGTCAATAGAGTCTATCTTGTTAGGGAACACAAGTAATTTCTCTGGAAACATGATTTAACATTTTTTTAGCATGTCCTCTAATGATATATTTCAGTTCCTGAAATAGAGAAGTATCACATATGAAATAAAAGGACAGTCAATTACTGCAGAATGTCGTTCTATTGCTCGGTTACAAAAAATTAGCATAGTAATTTTTCTATAATAATGCCGATCTATTGCTCGATTACAAAAACATGCCATAGTAATTTTTACTATAAAATTCCCTTCGTGTAATATCCGCGGTTTAAAGGACACGCTCAACTATTCCGCGACGCCTCGTGTACGTTCCGGCATGCGTGCGCTCGCGGGAAGTTCGCCGACGCGACGTTCCGTTCTTCTTTCCCGTCTCTCGTACATACACCACGGCTCGAGTCGCGGTCGACGAAAGGAAAGCTCGAGGAATTTGCAAATGGAAGCCTCTTAGGGAGCGACAGTAGAATTTTCGTGCTGCATCCCGGCGCGTATCCGCTTTCCCCCTTCTCTGGAAGGGACGCTCTACCCCTTTCTTGTCTTAGTCTCTCTTCTGCTTTTCTTCGTTTTCCTCTTCCTTTTCATCGCTTTCCTCCTCCTTTTCTTCGCTTTCTTCTATTTCCTTCTCGTCTCCTTTCATCTTCTCCTCCAACCTCGCCCTTCCCGTCTATTTCTCTTCTTTTTGGAAAAAAAAAAACGTTCTGTTCATCCCTAGACGCTGCTTCATCCCCTCACTTTATACTTTGCTCTTTCTCGACTCTGTTACTTCGATGCTTTCCGCCCTGCCGTCACATACTTTTCCGTCCATAATTCAAGATTCACTTCCTTTCTCCCTTTCTATCCTTTTGCGATAATGGCGTAATCGTGCGACAACGTTCCGATCATTATGCCACTGTCCACTCGACAGTGTCGGCGTTCTTCATCTCGCGAGTCAGTCTTCTTCTCGCAACTTCTCCCACGCAACTTACTCCGTCTATCACGGCGTTTTGCGCACCCTTATCGGAAACTGTTCCCCGCTTCTTGCGCTGTTAACGTTTATAGCTCGAACGTCGCGTCGCGTCACGCCGCACCGCGCCGTGCCGATACGATTGCCCGAATAAAGCCATTCGTACAGTTTCATTTCTCTCGGTAGTTCCGGCGCTCTCTCAGTATGTCACCCACGTTTTTGCCATGCGTCACCGTCGGCTTGCCGCATTGACATCGCTCGTATCCGAATCTTCGACCCGCTCGTCGCGCGATTTATTCCTTCTACGCTCGCCTCTTTCGTTCCTCGGTGTTCTCTTCTTTTCCGCGATGCAGCGACTACCCTCTCGTCTCTCTCTCTCTCTCTCTCTCTCTCTCTCTCTCTCTCTGTCTGTTTCTAGGTGTGTTCCAGCCCTCCCCCTCCTTTTTTTTAATCAATAACGCGCCCGGTTGCGTACGTAGAACGGGTCAAGTGGCCACCCCGCGGCCCGTAAAGCCGGTACACCCGATGCACGGTAATATTACCGGGCTAGTTTCGGCCGGTGACTCGAGCGCGGAATTGCCAAGTCAGCTCATCGGGATTGAGCTTTGTTCCGCTCCGGTGAGCTCGGCGTATACCAGAGAGCAGCGTCCAACG
This sequence comes from Odontomachus brunneus, assembly GCF_010583005.1. Taxonomy (NCBI): domain Eukaryota; kingdom Metazoa; phylum Arthropoda; class Insecta; order Hymenoptera; family Formicidae; genus Odontomachus; species Odontomachus brunneus. Next base: position 908,392 of record NW_022639468.1, on the reverse strand, counting down.
TTGCACCCGGCTGCATCGGACCATCCCCCTCCTTCTGTCCACCTTCTGTCCAAGCTGCACCCCCATGCGTCCATGGCCCATCTCTAGATGACCTCTCTCTCTCTCTCTCTCTCCCTCCCTCCCTCCTTTGTTTTCTCTCACTGTTTCCTCTCCTCCGGGCGATACTCGTGCCGGACTTTGCAACCACCGCACGAAAAACCGCCAACCGCACGATGCAGTGGTAGTTTCGACCACCGCGGTAACAGCAGCCGGCACGACGACGCTTCTTGTCGACGCTCTCCTCGCACATGTCGCCGTCCCCCGTGCTCTTCTTCGTGGTCGTGGCGCGAGCAAGAGCGAGCGAGCAAGCGAGCAAACTCGTCCGCGCCGTGAGATTGCACGAGCACCCCCGGCGCAACGTTGTCGGCGCGCCGGCTTCTTCCGGCCCGGCAAGAAGCGCGATGTCATCGCGTTCGCCGCTTTTGCCTTTGCCACGTTGTAATTTGCTACCACCGTGGGATACGTAGGGATATCGCGTAACTACACGCTCCGCGTTTTTGCCCGGGCAAGACACTTTATTACGTCTTATTTCGAGCGCGGCATATTAAAGTACCGACGTCGTCGTCGCATCGCGCCGGACGTGCGCATCCAGCAATTTCCGCGCGACGTAAGAATTGGTGTAATCCTAAAGGCAGCCGAGCCCCGGGACCGTCGTCCTTGTGGACATAATTAAAAGGTAAGAGGAAAATATGCGCCGGACGACGCGCTTCCTTTTCTTCCGGCCACCTTGACCAGAGATGAGACAGCTTAGAGACGCAAGCGTGCTCGAAAATATGTTTCGTTGGTCCAGGTAGAATTCTGAATGTCACAGCTGAAATTTATCGTTGTTTTTTGTATTTGCTAGAAAATTACCGGTGCTACACAAAATTTACAACACTTCAATGATAAGTGCAAGCAAAATTTCTTGGGGGTAGGTGCAGGATTATGCATTCGTTTGTCATTGTCTTTTTTGTCTATCACAGTCGTTTTTTGTAAGAAGTGTGACAGACTTTAATCCGAATGAACGCCACAGAGATAGATAGATAGAGAGAGAGAGAGAGAGAGAGAGAGAGAGAGAGAGAGAGAGAGAGAGACTTTTTTGTACTAAATTTTATAAATAGTTCAGATAGAAATTCTATCTCTGTCATCTGTGTTGATTAAGCACATATATGACATATGCGATCGCAGTGTTTGCCAGTCACTTAGCATCTATCTTAGCTAACTTCTCGTATCTAGATCATCTTCGTTATGACTGCAAGTCATAACAACTTGCTAAAGATTATTTTGTTGGGTGCGAGGGATATTAAGTCACGCGTTCGAAAATTCGAGCCGTTCGTCGACACCCCAAACGGTGAGGGTCGTGTGACACAAACAACCATTCTTAAGATATACGATACTTTAATCCGTTATTACGCCGACGCACCTGGCTCGTTTTTATTATTCAAGCTCAATCTCGGCGCGGGGATTATAATCGCGCGTCAAAATCGACAGGATAATTCCAAATCAAAGTTCCAGGGGCGGGACTTAAAATTCTTACGTAGTATTCGACGGTAGAACTCTTTGATATTCAGAAGAGACTCCTTTGCATTAATTAAATTCGCGACGAAGGGAAAAGAGAAAGAAAGAGAGTGACGGGGATGGGGCCACCGGCCGGGAACAAAAAGATAAAGAAAACGGGATGAAGGCTGGATTCGTGAGAAAAGAAAGCGAGAGAGGAATTAGGGAGAGAAATCAGGGTCGTAGGGGACGCATCAGTGACGTTGATCATCGGTAATCGATGTGTTTTTATACACACACATATATATATATATTACACACATATACACATCTCCGCCCGCTACTGCGATATGAATTTAGCGGAGCGAAGAGTAGGGCACGCCGTGACGTCATTGAGAACCGACGACGGCGGCCGCGATAGCTGAGGTGGAACGACGAGGGGACTGAGGGGTGGCGATAGGGGTGAAGCGGGAGGGTTGAGGTCGGGTCTGCCACTGACGTAACACGCAGAGTCGGCGGTAGAAAGCACAGGGGGAATGGGTAGTCGGTCGGCGGTGGAACAGGGCAGAGTTGCGGGGGGAGAAACCGGGACGGGGCAGGAGGGTGTACGAGGGTGGACGGGACGGGAGGGTACTGCCTGACGGGCATCGGTATCGACCGACCGAGAGACGCGATGGAGCGTGTAGCCGAGGGATGCTGGAGCATGTTAAGGGATGTTAAGAGTACTCGCCGACCCTTACGCGCCGTCCGGATATTTTTTCCCGTCGTCCTAACCGGCGAGTGTATCGCGCAATGCGCGAGCCATCCCTGTCCGCGGGGGTGGTTAATGTCAGGCGTATACGTAAATGTCAGATGTGCTTATATCTCGACGAAAAACGGAGCGACTTTTACGAGCCGTAGACGCGACCCGAGGCTGCACTGGATCTGCAATCACGAATCTTACCCGAATCTGATTTATCCCGTGAGTTGAAATTTCGATCCTTTAGTCAACTTCAGTATTCCATTTAACGCTTACTTTGATACTTTGAAACCTATATCAAGCTCCTTTGATTCTATTTAATCTGCAGCTTTGCCGAGAGGCTCTTTAGAACCTACAAGTGGTATTTCGCGCGTTTCCTACCATTTGGAGGCGCTAAGCAGAACTTCTGTTTCCATGTGTATTATATAACTCTCTGAAATACAGTCAGTGTATTCTTCATTGAAACGTGCTATCCTTATAACCGTTAGTTGGCAGTTGAAAGTGTAGCATTGCAATCGGTAAAATCTCGCTGAAAGAATCAGTCGAATGCAACGACTTGATTGTATTATCGATGCAAACATAGACAGTGTCATTGCGTCCGAGTCGCATAGAAGCCGGTAATTCCATCGCTCGGTAATTCTCGCAGAGAATTGGATTAGACGCAACGCATAATGAATTTATAGTATACAGATTTTGCGGTGAATCCTTATTTCCACCGATCAAAATCAGTGAGATATAAGAAGAAACAGTACAATAACGTTCTCGCTGAAAAATCAGTGAGCATTCACTGATTATCGGTGAAATAGTCCTTTTATTGATCGATGAGAAATACTTCTTTTATTAATTTAATCGAAAAAATTTTTATGCATTCATTTAAAGAAAGCAACATACATTTCAGACTCTTCAGGGCACATAAAAGTTAAAAATTTCAGATTGAAAGTAGGCCTTAAATCCCGATTAGGGATTATTCGCAGTTCTGTGAAAATACAAATCAGGAGTAGGAGGAGCGGGAGGAGGAGGGAGGGAAGAAGGAGGGTGAGAACGCGGGCGGGAAATCCTGTCGCGAAATGGTCAACAAGCGTGTTGCGATACTGCCCCTCGTACGTTGCATCTGCCGCTCTCTGCGAGGCGGCTCTTGACTAAACTGCACTGTTCCGTGCGATTTTACGGACTGACGTGGGCAAATGGATAATCGAAAATGCGCATGTAAAATTGTCGTGCCGTACGTATCGGCAATCGTCGTCGTCCGCTCGACAACGCACACGCACACATAGAACATAGAACAAAGTCGCGATATTTTCGTGAAAACGAGGCGGTTCGTTATCGTTGAATAATTGACTAAGTTAATTATTGTGAAACAATCGCCGAACGAATACGCAGTAAACGGCGTTACCTGCCGTTTAGTTCGCACGAAGTAACCGCTGATCGTTTTGATAGATTCGTTAGTCTCCGGATACGTCATCGCGTGTTCGGACTGGCCGATGAGTCCCAGGAAAACAATGCCGGGTTGCGGTCAATGAATAGTCTCAGAAACTACCGCAAGCTCATTCTTGCAAGCTCTGTCCCGCCACGCTATCGTCTTATTCTCGACTCGGTATCATCGTTCCCTCCCACGCTGCCTTCCTCTGCTTTTCGGGAGCAAGAACATTGGCGCCTCTTCCATCATTTCGGTCCGCTGCGACGACGGTGGTTACGGGGGAGGGCCGGCATCGGGACTGCGAGCATGAAAAATTGCAGGTGCAGCTGACGACACGTTAAAGCCTTATTAATTACATTCTGCTGGAGCGCATCCGTCTCTCCCGGCTAGATGCGACGGCCATTGTTTGACGCGGCCGCGGAAAAGATCGCGCGCGTCCGGTGGCCGTGCTTACGTGTAATTCGCCGTTCGTGATAATTCCATAAGTGTGTTTTAATTACAGGCTGATGACACGCGCATCACATGCGCGAGAAAAAAAAGCAGAAAGAGGCCGTTTCGTTAACGGCGCTCGAAAAACCGTTTAATCCGGTCCACGATTCTCGCGCGTGCGCGCCGCATACACTCGAGCGCGTTCATTTATTTCGAATTGGTATTTATCAATTAGCCGGCGGAATGTCGAAATTAATGAGCCATCGCCGATCATAATGAAAGACTGATTAACTAGCAATCGTGCGCGGATCGTGATTACTTGGCACCTGCTACACAAAGGGCTACTCGATTAAAAGAGCCTTTTTCTTTGGTCGAATTAATATACGGGATATTATCTCTCCTCTCTAGCGGAAAGACGGCGAAACAACGAGAAACGACGTTTCGAACTTTTGTAATAACTTGGACGGAGAACGAAGATAAGGATAACACCGTCGTGCTGTAGAAAGTAGGAATTTTCTTTCTCTTTCTCCCTCTTTTTCTTTTTTAAATATAGTAGATCGCAAATTCTCTCGCTGCTTATCGCGTTTCTCGTCAAATCGGATAACTTTTATCCCGGTTATTTCCCTCTGTTACGAGGCAGCGACTCGGAAGTCAAGTTTCCATCGGCACTTTCCGCACGGCTATCATTTCAATCGCGTCCGGTTAGAAAGAGAGAGAGAAAAAGAGAAAGAGAGAGAGAGAGGGGTGGGATAGGGAGAGGAGAGGGAGAACCGTCAAGAACGTCAATGGGACCTTTGCTAATTGTCTCCGAAAATCGACCACCGACACAAAGCGCAGCAAATCCGGCGTGCAATAGCCGACACAGCCGGATTAAACAATTTCCCTCTAATCAACGTGACGTAGCGACCATGCCCGTCTCGCCCTTTGAGCGTGCGCTACAATCGCGCTGGATTAACATCCGCGATTCCTTTTGTTGTCCCGTATTCTTTACGCGATTGTCTAACTCGCGTCGGCGAAAAATGCACGAACCGGCTTAACGAGTCAAGGCGAACTTTAAACTCCCGGCCGCTATGTTTTATAATGAATTTTCGTTCCGTTTCCTGAGATTTAGCGAAGTCAGTCGCGTAAACCGGATTTGCGAGAATTAAGGGGGCTTCCGTGCCGAGCGGACTGCGTTTAAATTAGCGCTTAAATCAGCGAGCGCGCGCGCACGAGAAAACGAGACGAGACGAGAGAGAGAGAGAGAGAGAGAGAGGGTTTCAAGAACGTTTCGCGTGTGTTTCGATCGCGCCAGTAGGGAGAACGGTGTAACCGCTCTCCCATTTTCCCGTTTCGTGCCGCGTATACGATTCGACGCTCGACAATGCGCGCATACGGCGTGCACGGCTGCGTCGCGATGTAACGCAATTTGAGTGACATAATACGCCCGCGGAAATGCGCGCTCGCGCGCGAACGAATCGCGCGGTCTTCCTCGATTCCAGACGGGCCGCAACGCGCCGCGGCAAACTCGATCGGATATAAAACCGCTCTCGTTGGTGTGTGTCTTTCGAGCGCCGTCGCCGACAGGCGGCCGGATTGTAGATAACGCTCGTTTATTATTTTAAGACACGCTATATCGCGTATAACGCGGATGTTAATTAATTTCGCCGCGAGTAACCTGCGTTCAAGTGTGATTCAGCGATGATTCGCGAGGAAGCAGCTCTCTCTCTCTCTCTCTCTCTCTCTCTCTCTCCCCTCTCCCTCTCCCTCTTTCTCTCTGTCCTTGTTTGTTTCTCTTCTCTCGCTCGTCTCTAATTACGCGAAAGTAACGCGGCCGAGAGACAAGCTCCCCCGCAATCAACGCGAGTACCTTTGTTAATTAAACAAAAAAGATGAGACCCACGCGTTGAATTGACCGAAAACCCGGCCGCGAGAGATCGACCGAACTTCACGCAAAGGAGCTTATCTTTTTTGCGAGAGAGCTCGCGCACGCGCGCGCACCGTTGCCGTTGCCGTCTAAGCGGATCGAACGACAGCTTGTTAGCCTAATAATTTGATTACTTGGCGCTTAACCATGCAGTTTTTCTCATTCGCCTCCTTCCTTAGCACTTTAGCTTCCATCGTGCGGCGCGAGTGCGCGCTACGTAAGTGCATGATTGCGTGTCACGATGCAACGTGAATTATGCGCCGAGGAATAATGGGGCATGGAGGCCTTACGATAAATTAGTAATGCCACCGCCCTCTCTCGCTCGCTCTACACATGTGGCGCGTGCATATGCACGTGACATAACGCCGTGGCTGTGTAAACGCCGTTGTTAAGATGCACATTGAAACGTATCGATTTTTTATTACACGGCTAACGTGCACGAAGGTGCAGCGCGGTATTTCTTTTAGAAATTTCCCCGGACGTTCGTCTCTTCGCAGGGAGTCATCATCAAAATGAGTTCAAATGAAGTTTCTCTTCTGTTTTTGTCATATTTCCATGTGTCGGACATAACTTTGTTGCGTGCGATGGTAATTCAGTGCGAGCGAGCGCATTTCTGCGTGCCTCTTAAAATGGAGCAAGCGTTTTTACATACACACATACATATACACACATACACACATACATATACACACATACACACATACATATACACACATACACACATACACACATACATATACACACATACACACATACATATCCACGCAGTGAACGTATGGACATAAATACGTATAATGCACGCAGACATATTAGCCTTAACATATGAAGTTATAACATTCAGAGTTCTCCAGAAGAAATATGCAGACTGACATAATAGGCTTTATGCACAGCGCAATTAGGTTATTATATGCTGAGAGACAAAATTCTCCAGAAAATAAAAAAATATCTATAAAATAGCAAATATATCTGTAGAATATAGAAAAAATATATATATGTTTTCGGATATTTTAATAATATATTTAGATTAACTTCTTTTTATTCAAGTCGAATAAGCATTTGCTTTAATAAAACGTTACAGTTTTAAGAAAGTAAACATTGCTTATTTGAAAAAAACAATTTTCTCAATGTAAAAATATATATTCAATACAAGTAAATATATCATCGGTATACGCGCATACGCGCCGAGAAAGCAGTTTTTATTTTTTAGATATTTTTTCTCTGTAGTATTTTCCAGCCGTATTTGTTTCTGCACATTAACGTAAAGCCATCACCATGACAGATGCACTGCCTAGGTACATCGTTCCCGTTCCTTCGAATGATCGATAAATAATAAATTCATAATACGTACGATTAGAACATCCTAATAACCGACTGGCATGACATGCAATCTGAGATTATCATGCCGGCCTGTGTACATTGTGCGCTCTCAAAAGGTACAACTTCGCATGTTAAGGCTATTATGGCCGGTTTGTGTACAACAAATCGTCAACAATACATCAAACATAATGGACGGGCGAGGGTCATCTAATAAATTTATAATACAACCACGCGCGCTAACTGCAATTACAATCATCGATTATAGCCGGTTAATTATAACTGTTTGTTTGCGAACCTAATTATTACTTAACGTCATCATATCGCTATTGTTTCATAAATTGTGATAATACAATATTATTGGGCAAGTTCGATCGTCGATTACATGATAAACAAACCGAGTGATCGTAAATTTGTAATCGAATATTATTATAGGCTACGTTTTCCGTTCCACTTCAACATCTCGCGCTCTTCTTCACCTATTTTGATACTCTGAAACCTACATCAACCTCTTTTGATTCTATAATATTTAATTTATCAGAGTCGAAATTTTGATCCCACTTTCAGCCTCATTATTCCTTTCAACACTTATCTTGATATTCTTATAATACAATCTATTTTGACGTTAAAGAAAGTGGAAAAGAATATTTCGGACATCATCAGAGTCAAGGTAGGAGTAAATTGTATCAGAATTAAACTACTTTGCTGACTTTGTCCCTACTGCGTTGTAGAATTCAAGTTTTATCATAGAGCAAAATTTCGACTCGGGAATCCCGTCGGTAATGACTTGCAATTTTGACATTTTGGTGAGGTCTTAGCTTCATTGTGTCTCCGTTCTGCAATGCGACTTGTACACGAGGTAGACGTTGACCGGCGTGACGCGTCGTGCGCTGCACTGCGGCGTGGGCGGGGATCTCACGATAAATTACTAATATCACTGCAACGAGTTGCATGTCGCGTCCTCTTCCCCCGGGAGCGTAGGCGGCGGTGGGCGGTGGGCTGGCTGCGTCCCTTTCGTTATTTACAGCGACCGAACGCGACGGCCGCAATAATTGCAACGACGCGTATAATTATTACGTTTTCACGGGCCACGCGCCGGGCGATCGTTCAGTTCCGCGAGACGGACGGACACACGTCGGCCGGCTGCTCCGCGGGTGAAACGCGCGAATAAATAATGACGCCGGTCGCGCGTCGAAAGTTCGCCCGCGATCGCCGGAAATGAAGGGCCGGACACGGGCCCGCGGCGGTTGACAGCAGCGTGCGGCATAAATTAATCGCCGCCGAGATTTAATAACGTATACGCTGTTGTTTGGCGAGCCGTCGCGCTGCTCGACGTGGACTCCAATTATCGTCGAATATAAATGACGATCGTTTGACATTTAGGACCGTTCGCGGTGACACATATATGTTACTAGCTGAAACTACCCGGCGCTGCCCGGGTTATCACAAAAGGGGGATGAAATCAGAGGGAGAGCGTGGAGGATGTTCAGGTTTCACGGTAGCCTGCGTTTTCCGCAGGCTTCTGGAGAGTAACTGTGCAAAATTTGGTACAGATCGGTCAAGGGATGTATAGGGAACACAGACAGGCAGACAGACACCCTATTTTATACATATTATATATATATATATATATATATATATATATATATATATATATATAT
>NW_022639468.1:893684-898265 GCF_010583005.1 Odontomachus brunneus | reverse complement strand
TATATATATATATATATATATATATATATATATATATATATATATATGTGCGTGTGTGTGTGTGTAGATACTTGGCGATACGCGCGCGCGTCAACGTGTTGTGGAGCGCGTCGAGTCGACCGATTGCGACCCGGTACTCGATAATTCCCGGTGTGCCGACTCGTATAATGCAATTACAAACGAGTGCACGGTCGGAACGCGCCGGTTACAAGATGTTCGTCAAGTTGATTAGTAGGGGCCCGCACTCGTCCGCGGCGCGATATTGCATATACAATGGAATGCCGCGATGCTTCGCTTTGATCATTTCGCCGGGCGACTTGAGTAGACGGCGCTCTATCCGTCATCGGAGTGGCTTTACAGTTTCAGTATCGTTTCGCGATACGTGTCGATAGCGTGTATCGTTCATTAAAAGCACAAAGGAGAGCGCAGCGGCGCGCCGCTTTACAACTTTACGGTGAGAGCGCGAGGCGTTTCGTACGACGTGGAGTTCCATTTATACGCGTTCCATTTCCGCGCGTAATCCAATCACACGCCCTTCGCGTCGCATTGTTTGTTTATACTCGTGCGGTTCCATTGCGGTGGCGGCTTTTAATTGAATACAATAAATAGGGAGCATCCCGCATCCGGATGCAGGGAGCGCGGCGACTTTTTCCCCGAGCGAGCGCGTCCGGCGCGCCGTTAAGCGCGCAATTAACAGAGCTAACGCGACGGTATCGCGTATGCTAAATAGGACTTTAAGGTATAACGACGCGTAATGCTCATGAATCCCGTCGGAGGCATCAACGAACGATGTAATTCGCCGCGTGACTTTCCAGTGCGCGGGCCGCGCACGGCCGGCAGATAGAATTTGGACCACGCGGCAAATCCTCCGTGAGATATAGCCGGGAATAAGCAAATAACCGTGAAGTCGACGACGTCAGTGTGTTGGATTAAGGGCACGTGTTGGGTGCGCGACTCTCTCTCGTATCGACCCGACAAACAAGAGGCTCGATCCGCGTAAGAAACGCGACTTTTTGCGGCTTGACGAGGGATCGCGATTCCCTACTAGAAATTTATTTCATAGCCCTGATCAAGTTGATCTCAATCAGTTATCTGGTTTACAACGTGACGTTATCGGGTCCTAATTATTAATAATCCTTATTATCAATCTTTACAATCCGAAAAGCCGGAAAACCGCTATAATGGTGCGGTGAAGGTTTCATATTTTTTAACAACCCATCTTTTTATATATATGAAAAAGTTGTAGTTTAATGATTATAAAACTCGCCCAAAAAATTTCTCGGATTGTAAGAGTTAATCAGATGATTGCCACGTTATATTACATAATTTATCAGTACCTAATTATTTATCAGTACATAATTTATCAGTACATTATTTATCAGTACATAATTTATCGATAATATCATCTTATACCAGCGGGCACTAATGAATGAAAATATTGTTCAACTAAAATAATCGGCAAATCAGTAATCAAAATTAATCAACCGTCATACATAAAATCACAAAGAACTTCATGGATTGATGAAATTAATTATTAATCAAACTTTGATGTGATTAATTACACCCTGATTAATAATTAATTTCATCGATTGATTAAATTATTCGTAATTACGCGCTGTAAAATACTAACGCAATAAAATCAGGGAATAAAATAGATTTGCGCTCTTTCGAAATTCTTTGCAAAAAAACGATCGAATATTTATTCGGAGCTCACCGATTCAACATTGTGCGTGGAGGGTTAATGCACTTAAGGTCGGTTGTTCCAATTTTAACGCATTAACTGTGAAATATGAATTACCTCGTATAGCTGACGTGCGAAAAGAATTCTGTTTATATTAATCATGTTACTTCGATAAAAACACATTTCGATATTATATCCATTTATAAAACTTCTTTCAGTTATATCTGTTATTTAGAATTAAAAATTTTTTTTCTCTATTTTACTTATTTCTATTAACCCTTTAAGTATCATTATATTACACCAATAGGGACTACTTAGGATCGGGCAATTCTAACGCGCCACTTTTGGTTTTAAAGACAACTGATAGATGCCATTAGTACAATTACTAGATTATTGCACAAATTATGCGCCTTAACGCGCCCTTAACGTGCCCTTCAAGGCGCATAACTCATGGAACATTCTAGAAACTTTTTTTAAATGAAATATTGTCAAAAACATTCTAAATAGCACATTTATAAGGTTTCAACTACCCGATCCTAAGTGGTTCCTGTTGGTACCAGTGATACTTAAAAGGTTAAATGGTTAATTTCGCATCCTATCTCTCTCTACTTTTTCCACTCATGGCTTATGTTTCGAGGGGGGAACATAAGCCATGAGTGACTAAAAAGATTCAATTCTTCCACCCAAATAGGATCACCGTGCGCGCGTCTGCGTTCGTGCAAATTAGTCTCTTCGGCCTCTGGCACGCTCGATGCTCGTGTGTTAATCGCAAGACGCGAGATACCATAGTTCTCATGCCGTTTTTCGTCCAGTGTATAACAGTAATTGCAGCATGTTACGTATTGATATTTTGTTGTTCTTCCGTGCGCAGTTAGATCGACAGAACAGAAAAGAACTGCAAATTGATGTCCGGAGCAAAGTTCCCTAAATGTCACTGTGACAATCGACGTGTTAAATCGCAGCGCAAACAACACGTATGTTATATGTATGTGCGCGCACACGACTGCCATGTGTGTGTGTGTGTGTGTGTGTGTGTGTGTTCCGAACGGCCCGGAAATGACGATGACTTCGGGCGCTAATTAGCCGTAGAGCGAAGTAACGACACACTGAGCAAATCGTTCGCGACGAGACGCGCGGGTGCGCTCACGACCGCGCAAATATGTCGCATAGTTGTTGCGGAAAGTATGCTGCTCATTAATTAATAAACATTCCCCGGCACGTACTAAATTGCTCCGTCGGGCGCGGGTCACGTACGTGCGTGACCCCGCACGTCCGAATGCACGTCGGGGAGAGCTATCCGCCGATAGCAAATACCGAGGTGTAACGTTGCGATAGAGGTCACCGCCGTTGGATCGGCCGCTCCCATGACGATCCGCCGTCTACTCCGCACGGTCAGTCGTCATATTTCGCGTGCTCGCTTGCCGGAGCAGACGCGGAGATCTCATAATGAACACACGCCCGGAGGTACGCGGCAGTTAATTTGATAGCGCATCGGCAAAGAGGCGAGTGGTCACGATCGCAGCGTAAATATGTCCGGTGTGGCGGCGCGCGCACACACAGCGGCGGTAATTGACTTACGTCAATCACGCTGCCCTGCAAGATCTCTCCGTTAGGTAATTCGAGTCCATCAACGTCGCATCCTACGGCCGTAGTCGGCCGTAGTTTCTCAAAGCTCACGTCTCGGTGTTCTTTCCCTCTCTTCATCGCGCGCGCGCGCGCGCTTTTCATCCCCCGCTCTTCTCATTCCCATTGACGCGGTGGCAATTGTTTCGCGCCGGGGGACTGTAACAACCCAGATAGACAGGATAGACAACCAAGTAGACGTGAATTTGCCAGCAAGTTTATCAGTCGATTTTTAAAGCACGTATACGGAGAAAACACTAAGGATATCACTTGCCATAACGTAATATTAATGTTATTCTTCGGCCGTGTACACACAAAATGGTTGTAGTAAGCATAGTACTCTGGAAGTGGTACATTGCCTCTCTCTGTTGCTTATCCACGTGTTTGAGCGGTACTCTCAGCACTGTATGGCATAACCAAGTTCTTCGAATCTCTCAATCATTGAATTTGTTTTGCCGGCCATAACAGAGAGAGAGTAATATCCCTTTAATTGAGATTGAGTAACTATGTATGAGAATATATTGAACATTACGTATCATAAGAACAGTGACTGTGAGAGCTGTATCGATGGGCATATAATAACAGCAACTTGTAATGCGATATATCTATTTAACTTGAAATCACATAAATTGTCTCTATAATCACAGAAAATGTGGATGCAGCAACCATAGCGATTTTCTCCATGTAGCCCTCACATTTATCACATAAAATAATAAAATAGAAATACGGAAAAATTATAGAAATTTGCTCATCGTACAATATATCATGTGAGAAGCGTAACCTCAAGTGTACGTCTGTTGCTCCAACTCAATATAACAAAAATAAATTGCATTATTGCACGATGTGAATTTAACGATTAAGTCAAGAGAAAATTGTAGAGTTTCCATCATCCAATGTCTCACATCGTAATAATCATGAAGGCTATCTGTGAACATTCCGCGCGATCGCCTGCTTCCTCGTTCGTGATCGTTTCGAGCGCTTAACAAACTGGATATCGACTGACTTTAACTCCGTTCTCGCACGTCCGATTTTAATGAAACGCGTCGATGAAACGGGACGCCATACGCGTAATGATTATTTAAATAGTCGTTCGTATCTGGAAACAGCCACGGATTACATCGGCGTGCGCTTATTCCGACGCAATTTCCATGCGTCACGCGGGCATGGCCGCGGCGAGCCCAAATAGGATAAATTTGCTTTAACGCGAAATCTCGTGTCTATGAGAGCGCGAACGCTCTCTCTCCTCCCTTCCCTCCCCCGCCTCTCTCTCTCCTCCC
>NW_022639468.1:873985-893607 GCF_010583005.1 Odontomachus brunneus | reverse complement strand
CCCGCCTCTCTCTCTCTCCTCCCTTCCCTCCCCCGCCTCTCTCTCTCACTCTCTATATTATCGTGTATTCAGACGCGCTCACAGACGTGCACACTCAGAGCATTCACACGCGCGCAGGGGTGCGTCACCTTTCATTGGCATCGGAAACACATCAGCCGCGGGTGCGCGGAGGGTCGAAGATCGACCGGGTAGTTCGGATAACCACACGCGAGATTGATCGCGTTAGTGCTATTAATAATTCCGCTTGGCAGCGACTGAAGCTCGCTCGCGCGCGCTCATGCTCACGTCAGCGAGCGCATGCACGTTTAGGGTGCGCGTCATACGGCTGCATTAGGATAAAATTCGATGATCGTGCGAACGATGCCGTGCAATTTGCGGGTTTTAACAAACCGGCGCGTCCCGGCGTATCGCGCGATCGATACGGGCCCGGTCGAGCGGCAGTCGCTTGGTGTTTCGCGTGTTGTTTATGCGATGACCCTACAGGTGACCATGAGTGCGCGCTTCCGCGGAAGCGTACACCCTGGATGCTCGTTCATTTTCGCAATTATTATTGCAGCCCGAATTTAACGCAGCCGACGAGGCGAGGGTAATATTTATGCGAGTTATTGTTTATTGTACGTTACCCGAACCGTTCGCATTACGGATCAACTGCGCCGTATCACTTGGCTCGGTTCGAGCGAGTCGCGTAATAATTAAAAGCGTCGGGGTGACTCGCAAATCGAGTGGATCCCACTTTCTTCCCTCACCATTACCGCGAATTTCTTCAAACGGACGTAACGCCAGTGAATTTACATGATGCTCTTTACTATTCTGCGTGCAATTCAAAGATAAAGTATTCCCCGAGTATGTTCGGAAATTGATCGATTTAACTTGCACGCGTGTGTCGGTGATCCGAGCTTAATTCGATACGCCAGATTTTCGTCTCGTCCACGTGACACCGGAGGCAATTTTTTACTTGCTGGCGCGTGAAACGCTTTCGTAGATACGGCCTGAAATTGACTGAAAACACCGATAAAACGGCGACTTGGTGTTTCAGCCACCGACACGCTGAGCTTTCACACGCGCGCGTACGTGTATACCTGTCCGTCGACCTTCATTCAGAACGCATCGCGCGACACGGGACATTGAAGATCGCGTGAGCGACTCGGACAAAAGCTGTTCGAAGATTGATCGTGTTAGCGTTATTAATAATTCCCGCTTACGCTGGCCGGCGTTCTAAATCCGCACGGCCAGCAGCCCCTGCGAGAATTCGATTTTTCGCCGTTGAATCTTTAACGTCGGTGGAAACGTTACGCGCTGCTAGTCGTGAACTAAAATAATTTCCTTCGGGAGTTTTATCTTTGTGTCCAAGAATAACGATACGTACAGGATGTCGGACACGAGACAGGCCAATGCACGTGTGTGGATAGATCACGTCAATCTCAGCAAAAAATACCTTGCCATTTTCCAATCACGTAAAATCTCGAGTAATTTGTGAAAGAAGTTTAGCGAATCAGTGCGCGCTGATCCTAGCCTCTTGTCTCAAGTCTCGGGTCCGTGGTTTCTAGTCCCTAACTTTACGTCTCAGATTCCTAATTTCATGTTATAGTTTTCAGATTTCAAATCTCAGGTCTCCTGATTGCTGGCCTCTGGTCTTAGATCTCAGATCCCTGATCCCTGGTTTCAGGTCACAGGTTTCAGAGTTTCAAATCTTAGGTCTATGATCTCTGATCCCAGATTCTTGGTCCTTGATCTTAAATCTCAGCTTTCTGATTCCTGATCTCTAGTCTCAGATCTCAGATCTCGGGTCTCTGGTCTCGGATCTCAGGTCTTAGATCCATGGTCTCTGGTCCTTGACTCTCAGGTTTCGCTCTCTTTTTTTACTCCCCCTCCTTTTTTCTTAAACGTCTGTGAGTTTAAGACATGTCGTAGATAAATCCAAAATTCTCGCGATCACCCAATCCTAGCGATAAAAAGAAAAAGCCAAAGTTAATTGGGTTGGACGAGTGTCAACGAAGGCAACGTCGGACGTTTAAGTTTGATACGGTGAGTAATCCGCGAAGTGGTTCGGCTAGCGAATTACCGTTCGATAGCTAATTTCTGCACCATGTCACGTGTATTGCTAGTAACAAGTAGCGGCAGTAGTTACCTCCCGGCGATACATACATAGACACATGTTGTACAAGATGCATTAGCGCCTGGAAATAGTACACGGTGGCGGTAATGCGTGCGCGGGGGCGAAAAATATCTTCGCGGATTACAAGTTGAAACTGCCCTTTAACGATAGCCGGCGAATCCCGGTCAGGACGGAAAGGAAACGCGAACCGGCGCAACGAGATCGCAGCTTTCGGCGGAGGTATTAGCGTGATTACGAAGCCGCCGCAACTGGTTTCGCGAAAGTTTCACGCGATAAGGGTTTCCCCGCAAAGTAGGCACTTTCCTCTCCTTCTTTGGCACGGCGCTTGTTCCTGGGGTCAAATGGCCTGCGGATGCAAAGTACTGCCTTCCGCGTGTATACCTTCCGGCAAACTTTAATACGTCGACTTCGACGAGCCCCGCTTACCCCACATGCCCCGCTTACCCCTCGCCGCCTTCCCGCTCGGCGAGAGGGTGGAAATGGTGACGTCATTGCGAAAGCATCACTTGAAACTTTCATAAAGCTTCGTCGGCGCGCGGCACTTCTCGAATACGCAACGCGTTTCATACGTTCATACGTTTCATACGTTCGCACGGATAATTTTGTGTGCGCAGCTTGTGCGACGAGAAACGGCATATTTTGCATATTGCCTTTTATGAAACACATCTCTGCTGTGCGCATTATTAAAATTATCCGAATGTTAATAAGTGTTATTAGGGACCACCGACATGAGTGACATTTTCAGTCTCCCGTTTCAGCTCCGAAATAACGTCCGTATAAAAGATTTATCATAGCAGATCTCTCTCTAAGAAAGATTCGGAAGATGGAGTGTCTCGATGAAAAGCGAGAAAGTAATATTTAAGGTAGTTATATCAACAGACAAGTTTCATGATAATTTGATGGAACTTGCACCGCATGCACAATGAAATATTATCTAACTGTTCTGGTGCGATCAGAGAAAGATTGACTATTCGAGAGCTGAGATGTTTGCAACAAAAGTTGACGCTTTTTATGTGTTTCTTGAGGCTAGCATGCCAGTTTTAATTTATAATAATTATTTTTATTACATCTTTTAAGTATCTAGTTTAAGTGATACGGCTGCCTTAAATTTTCATATGGTGCATTGAAAAGTGAATGTGCATGGAAAATTTTATGCACACACACATTGCTAATTCATAGTGCTCCTATATTGAAGTACAGGCAGTATATACGAGTATACATTTCAGTTAGGTTAGGTCACAACAAACAGTAATCTAATTATATTCGTACGCAATTTTCCTGCTGATAATTATCGACCGTCTATCCGTCGTTAATGGTAATTAATACATATCAAATGATATAATACAAACAAATCGACCTCAGCCCGAACACAACGCGTGGGCGGCCGTATGACGTGCAATTTTATACTCGTAAATTTTGTATCGTCTATCATCGGGCGCAGCGTAAGCTGATACAACGTTCAATGATATCCTAGTATCACCTGTGTTCTAAACGTTCGGCCGCGTTTCCATTATGGTAATGAACGTACAGCGCTATCGTGAATTATTACCTTTCAAATCGCGCCGATAAATACGCCGAAACGCTCGACACTTTACGCGTTTCGGACACATTCGCAAATCCGAGATTCGATAATTTGCGGACGCGTTATCAGCGTCGAATTCGTCTCGACCGTGTGAATATTTAAAGTTCGTCAGCGAAACGATATGACGAATAAACGTATTGACCGGCGTGTCCACTGATCAACAACTAATCAAGAATTATCCGCGCGGAAATCGGTGAAATGTTTATCCAATACGTGCGCTTTAAATGCGGTTCAAGTCCTTTTATACCCCTAATGTATGGACGAGTAATATTTTACATGTGTGTAAATATCAAACGTATATTTTACAAGTACATGTTGCATCCGTAATAATTTCATGGAACAAATTCCCTTATATCGAACGTCCCTCCAATCTCCTCCTCCCCACCCAGTCTCTGTATCTTTATTTCTCTGATATAATCTCGATATAAATATAAATCTCGAAGTAACATAATTTTAAAGTTCGAATGTCGCTTTCAGTAGTATTGGTTTTAATTCGACGAATCTCTGTGTCTCAAGTAGTTCTTGTGGTTCTTGTCGCAGAGAACTTGGCGTATTGACTTTACTTCTTATTTCGTTTTGCACGAGTTTTGCGCCGAATGTAGAACGAGAAAAAAAAATTGACTTTCGCATCAAATTGAAAGTTTTCCCCGTTCGCCGGAATTTCGGGCGTTTCTTGAATCGTTTCCCTCTTTCGGCGCGCGCAAATCGTCAATCGCCCCGTATTTACGGGACTTACAAATGTCCCGCGGCTTTTTTGAAGCGACAAACCGAATATGTGGAAACATACGATTTGCGTACACAGCGTATACAGCGTACAACGAGACGATATATGTTGTTTATTTGCCGGTCGCATTTTCGTTTTATGTTGGCGTCAATTCGTCGGCTTTTGAATATAAAAGCTTTGCAATATAAAAGATAATCCGCACGTCCCGTTCCTCAGCATTTCCTCGCTTTCTCGTTACTAAAAACAAGAATATTGTATGCATTCACTGAAATTCAGATATCCGATATAACTAATGTATATATAAAAAAAACTAATGGATATGAAAAGAATTAATGGGTATATGGAAAAGACAATTTTTGTTTCTTTATAATCATATATATATATATATATATATATATATATATATATATATATATATATAAAAAAAAAAATATATATATATATATATATATATATATATATATATATATATATATATATATATATATATATATATATATATATATATATTAAAAAAAATATATATATCACTGTTACAATAAATCTGAACAATTCGATTGTGAATGAAAGAGATTGCGTGTGAACGTATTTGCGGCGTGTGGCGGACAGTGCTCTTCAAATAAGCGCCAGTGACAACTAGCCCCGCCTGATAAGCCGGCCCGGCCGTAACTGACGGCATGCTTATCTGGCAAACGCTCTGTTCACCTCGGCCTCAGAACCATCAACTCCACACGGAAAAAAAAGATTTGGTTGAATTAACCAATTATCTGGTTGAATATGAACGACCTAGAAATTTCGATTGAAGTAACTCGAATTCTGTTTAAGTTAACAAGATTTTTGGTTGACTTAAACAGATTTTGGGTTACTTCAATCGGAATTTCTGAATCGTTCATACTCGATCAGATATTTGGTTAATTCAACCAAATCTTTTTTTCCGTGCATGAACCTTGCGGGACTCGCTTTTTGTCCCGTACGAAATTCACTTCAATTAATCTCATTTATATGTAAAAAATATACATTACATATTCTCTAGATTTGAAATTTCTTTAGGGGTGAAATTTCACATGAAAAGTAGAGCAATTATCGAGTCGCTTGAATTCGAGCAATTTTTCATTTAGTGTGGATTCTCCACTCTGAATCGAGCGAATATTTTCACTTAAAATTGAAGAGTAAATCTGATTTACAGTGCATTGCACAAGACGGTTTAGACATCATGAAGTCGCCAAAGCGTCAAAAATGTGAGTCTTTACTGACAAGTTTTAACAGTAATTGTCTAATTAATATTATAACAACAATAATTATTATTATTTATAATTTTTAATTATGTTATTATTGCGTAAATTTGCCGGTCTCTGAATTATCTGAAATGTCTCTGAATTTTGACAGTTTGGCGTGCTCCCAACCTCACTGTCTAAATTATTTTGCAGTCCACTGCACTCCATTGTCATATTCGTTCTAACCGATTGAAACATTCGTTTATATGGAGTCAGAATCTACCCTGAGCTTAAATAAAACATTCATTTTTCCGATTTCATATAGTAAGCAATATTTTCATTGTCACTTCGAGTGAAAGTATTGCCACTTTTCACTCGTTGTGACCCACATTCCACTCTAAGAAATTCAGAAAATAGCTTGTTAGTCCGTTTAGTGCCGATTATCATTAACTCATAATGCTCCAGTGTCGAAATTCACGAATCTCCGCGTACGACGCGCTTCGGATGCGCACACATGTGTCTCTTTCCGCGACATACAGATTTATTGGCACTTACATGCCAGATGTTCCCGGTATCATGAGGCTCTCGGTCGTTAGACGGCTCGTCCGTGGCCTCCGTGTCATTTCGTGTACGGTAGCGTGAAAGTGCTTCCGATTTCCAGCGTGCGCGACCTCTTGTCTCGGGCGACGTGCAACATAAATCCTGCTTCCGTTTCCAGTTTATCACGGACGAGTGTCCGCGAACGAAGGGTACGATGATCTATACTTCGGTCCCGTATTCTCGCCGCACATTTATCGCATAAATGTGCCTGTCCGATTCTCGTCTCGTGTTGACACTAGAGGCGATCCTCCGGCCGAGCAAACAACACCCGGGACTCGGGGACGGTCACGTTTAGCGTTAAATGCGCGGCGGGAATATGGACGCTTTTGTCTTCTGCCACCCTCGCCCCACGGCTGGAATTTGAGCGCCCCTTCGTCTCCTCTCTATCTCTCTTTTTCTCTCTTTCTCTCTCTCTGTCTCTGTCTCGTTGTCGTTACAGCCGAGTAAATAATGATGGAGTTAGAACGCTACTATTATGAGCATTAATAATTTCATGCAATGGCAAAACTGCACGAAGATGGCGATATCGAGCCGCCATATGGCGATGTTCGCAAAATACTCTCATAATTCACGCTTAACGGCATTAACTGGTTAAAACGCTCCGCCGATGCGATCAAATTTCATTAAAACTTTGTTTGTACGCCACTGCAATCGGCAGTAGTGGGTCGCGCCGGATCATGTAAAGCCGATTCGGATTTTTCGCCGATAAATTGCGCATTCGATACGCAATGGCGACGCACAACGGCGTCATTAACAATTTATGGCGGAGCACGCGAATTAAATGTATCGCCCGCGGTCGCGGGAAAATCTCTGTGCGGGTTAATACTTAACATCGAGCGCGCGACGCACTCGCGCAAAGTATAAATTACATCGACTTTGTCCCACGGATAAATGCGAGAATCTCTGTCGGCTTAAGGGGATGCTAGAGTCGATGTCGAATTCGAACAATGTCGATAATGCAGAGATGATCTTTTTCGTATTTCTTATACATATAGAACTTACATGAATGTGTGTTGCTTTGTTTTACCATACTCAACCATATATGTGTAGAAATCTTTCTGCAAACTTTTTCGATATTCTTAAACTTCCAAATGCGAATGCGAAGGTAGAGCAATGTTTTTCAAAATTTTTCTGCTCGGAGCATCCACAATTTTGGTATGCACAAGCTGCGGAACTTTTGGATTAGGCAAATATTACGTTAACTGACAGCTTGAGGTTTTACATTAAAAATTTTTTGTTTGTTTTCGACACATATCGAGCAATGCTCCTATTTATTTTTATACGTACTTTCACTGCGTAAAAGCATTTGTAATTTTGTGTAACCAATACGACGTAAACTTTGCAGAAAAATGTCAGTGTTCTGTCGGTAAAGGGTTTAGCTTCAGCATCCTTTTAAGTGGCGACGTCGCACTCGACGTCGTCGTTTTAACACGCCGATGCGCGGCCGAAATTTACATCGCGCTTCACAAAGGCCCCCGGGATTTTATATCGCGCTTTATTCCTTCGCGCCAGCGTGACAACGGAACGAGCTCTCGCGAATTTTACGCTCGTTCGTGCCCTAAAGAGGCATCATAACGCGCGTTCGCCGCGGCCGACGTGTCGCTATAAAAATCCCCGTTGGATGCATCGCGTCGCATCGCGTTCGCATCTTCGATGCCGTGCTCCACGTTAAGATATACCAGCGATCGAAGCTGAGATCGGTTTCGCCCGTAATCTTTCGATTTTCGTTTAAATAAAGTACCGATGAAGAACAGAGGACTCCAAGGAGAAAGCACGAAACTTATTATTCTTGTGATTCATATTAAAACGTTATTATTAAAATAAAGAAAAGCTTCGCGTATTTTGAAGATTCTGCGCGGAGTATCAGAAGGAGGGGTATTGGATTCTCGCTCGGTGTACTCGACTACACACAGAAAAAACGTACAGCATTCAAGTAAATGTTACAAGTATTTCATAAGTTTATATATCCACTAAAATCTACCATAAGTTCGTCATAAACGTCAAATTTATTCAAATTAGATTCTGGAATCTAGTAACCTAGAAACCTAGTAAGTTCAATCAAGAATATTAAAATAAAAATTCAGTTTGCTTATACTGTATAGAAAGTCTACACGGAATCGGACCAACTTTTCCTTTGATAAAGTTTTAATTTTTTTAAAGAGAATATAATTTTTCTGTTAGGCATTTGATAATAAACGATTTTAATATTCATGATGAGTACATTTTAAAACTGTTATCAAGAAAATATTCTTTATTGAAGGTAATCATTATTTAAAAGAAAGAAAATAAACTGAATCTTCTGTTAGCAGCATATTTTTCTGTGCGTAGGAAATCACTCTACGGTCCTAATCAAGTTGATTTCAGTCAATTAAAAGGATATAATGATATAAGGATATAATGGATATCATGACGATATTGGATCCTAATTATTAATGAGATTCTATTTATTAATTCTTCATTACTAAGGAAAAAATTATTATAAAGCCTCTGATATTAACAGTCAAGAATAATATAGAAAAACGCATAGAAGAGCCAGATATTGCGTAGAAATTGTAAGAAAGATGTTATTTCTTCTGCAAAATATAATATAAACCACCCATGTTATTGATGAGATCTTGATGTTATGCTGCGTTATGTGGCCCAATAACATCATCTTGCATGAGTTAAATCAGCGGCATGCAGTGCTTGTTTTTGTGCTGAATTGCTTGCTGGATGGAAATAGTCTGTTTTGATTGGTATATTTCCATTCATCTTCAGAAATGTACTAATCAGGATAGAGTATTTCCATCCAATAAGTAAACCAGCACGAAAACAAGCATCGTATGCCGCTGGCTTTAGATAACTGATTGAGATCAATTTGATCAGGATTATGATCAGAATTTCTGCTTTTATTTGTTTTTATTTGCGTTTCACAATAATTTCGGAGCACGCAGTGTACGTTGATGTACAGATTTATCGGCACTTATAGGACAAATGTCCTCGGATGACGAGCCGCGGTCGGCCATTATATTCATTCCCAACGTCATGTCATGTCCCGTAATGGCAGAAAATGCCGTGCGACTCGCGTCGTCCGTCACGTCGTACCGTGGCATCTTCTTCGCGAGTTCGGCCGTGTGCGCGCGTAAGTGCTGCTTCCGTTCTTTTCGTCCATAGCGGCGGAATAACAGCGACCCGACCAACGGAATACCGCGGACCGCAAGAATCCTCTTCCTCGTCCTCCGTCTTATGTGCGTCTCTTAGTTTCCGCGTTTCACCCTCGCGTTTCTCTTTCTGGTTTTTTCTCGTCCGAGTTCTCCAGCGGCTCATCCGGATTCGCCAGCATTCAACACAGCTTTATAAGCTTTATGACCAATGCGGGAGACCAGGCTATCCAAGCTTTATGAGGGTTGTTTAAGGGTCTCCCGCGCTCGTTCCTCCGACCGCTGCTGTACCCCTCCGCTTCTCTCGATTCCGTCACCTTCCTCAGCGACGATTTTCTCACTTGTCCTCGCGGCATGTGCACGACCGAATCGTATCGGTTGCAATTTTACCTCGGCAACCGGCGTCGTTTATTCCCCGTGAATGTCATTGAGAGTTCGACTTGCCTCTCCCCGTCGAGATGTCTCCTGACACGGCGTGCTGCCGTGCATTCTCTCTCTCTCTTTCTCTCTGTCTCTCTCTCTTCCTTCCTCGCTGATCGTCGCTCATGCCGAACACTTTCTGCAACTCGAAACCGCGTTCTAACGTGCAACGTAATTTCCTACGTGCCTGGCGCGCCCCTGCTGCCGGAAACACGCCGGGCACCGACAATGCGGGTGTCTCGACGCCGTTCGCCACCAACAACCCCCCGTGGCGCCGCCGTCACACGCCTGTAATCAGGAACTGAAGATACGCGAAATGTATCAAGATCACAAGAAAGGTCCTTTCTTTGGACATTTATCACGTATCTTACAGTCGCGGCTATCAGTCGCAAGATGACATGAAATTTCAGAGAAATATTTTCAAGTCGGTAAGAGCCACGCAGGATAGGAGCTGCGAGTAATTATGTTTGTAGAACGAGACTATATCGATACCCCGTGGCTATATCGATATGCCGAGGGGTTTTTAGTATTTCATATTATATTTCCATATTTTTTATATTATTTTTATTAATCCCACCTCATGTTTTTTTTATATTTTTACATATTGTTTTTATTAATCCCATCCTTTCCAAAAAAATTTGATCTGCTATTTTGTACGCAATGTTGCGAAAAATATTGTCTGAGCCAGGAGTGCTGTTGAAGCCTCAGTGACCCAACTCGGTTACCCATTCCAACAAATATGAATATCCAGGTAATTTCCTGAAGTAATATTTTTCGCAAAATTTCATACAAAAGATCAAATGATCAAATCAATTTTCATTTTAATAACTTGGAAGGATAAAATTAATATAAAATAATTTATAATATTAATTGAAAAAACAATAACATTTAATTGGTTAGTATAAAAATATAATTATTAATATAAAAATAATTATGTTAATGTAAAAATATTATAAATATATAAAATTATTTATTAAAAATTTTACATGTAAAAAAACTTAATATAAAAATATTAATATGAATATATTAAAAATATACGAACAATTCGGATGTTGAAGAATCACGCTACAAAACTCATTAATAACTCATGTATATTAAAGATCAAATAATCCATATTTGCGAAATAATCCTCCTCGCAGAAATAATTATTCGCAAGTATCATCCTGCGTAGTTCCCATCGGCTTGTTTTCTCCTTGATTGAATATCTGAAGAACTTTAATACTGATTGATTTTGCAATAAAATTTCTTATCCCGAAGATAATTCGCGAAACGAAGTCTAAGATGCGAGGCGATTTTCAAATTTCCCGAGGCTCGCCTTCCGCAAGCAAGCACAGCGCGCAGAACATTTCGAGCTCTCTTGCCATTCTCTGTCCCGTGTCCTTAAAACTCTACGTGCAATAAATCCAATTCGCGGTGCCCGAATTTCAGGCCAGCGGGCGTAGAGAAATCTCGGCTACGGCGAAAGTTCCGGACGCGCACATAAGAGCAGCCCATAAGAGAGATCGGAAATTTATTAATCGTCCTCGCGCGGACACTCCCAGCTGCCGTAAACGACCAGGTCGTCGCGGTTCTGCTCGTCGGCCGCGACGATGCCGGATCCCACGGGTCGCACGAGATCGCGGGAGTCGATCCCCGGACCAAATCGAGTTCGTCGCATTAATTCGGTCGCGGGCGAAGGAAACGACGCGATGCGGTGTCGCTCTCCCGCGGGGCGGTCGGCACTCCCGCTCGCGTCGCATATCGCGATTCGTTCCCGATGCGTTAATAACGCCGCGAGATAATTCCGCCGTCGACGTGTCCCGCGGCGAATAGCCCATTCGGCCGCGTTACGACTTTTCGTGAACTGCGGGTACGTCGAGTGCGGTTCGAGGGAAACTTCCGCGCCCCCCGGCACCGAGATATAAACATCAGACACTCGCGAATCGCGATATTACGTCGTATTTTAAAATGAAATTTCAAAGGAATGTTACGAGCGCGTTTCGTGTATGTAGGGTGGAACTCTCGACCTTTCGCGGGTGTCCGATAAACGAAACGACGTGAAGAAGAGAGAGAGAGAGAGAGAGACAGAGAGAAACAGAGAGAAACAGAGCGTTTTACGAGCGATCGCAGCGCGAGAAAGGAAGAGGTAAAAAGCCCGATCGGCCAGAAGTAGAAATCGGTTGTTATTTCCGTGAACGGGGGATCGAGTGGATACGACGCGCGGATTAAAAGCACGGAGAGGCGCGCGCAACGACCTGCCCGCCGCGCTCGAGTTCGTTCGCATGGACGGTCGTTTTGAATTTGCTTTCGAGTGGGATTTGCTCTCTCCGCTGGCGTGTTATACCGAATTATTTGAGCGTTCCGCATATAAATTAAACCGATAATGCAACGCGATTTTTGCGGCAGCTGGAGATCGGGTAAAAGAGAGAAACTGAATATGCGATTACGCTAAACTCAACGTCCCGTTTCGCGGGACATCTGTTATTCCTCTCCCGCCTCTCCCCCCCCCCTCATTTTTTACACCAAGTGCCGATTTTAATTGAAGCGGATTAACCCCTTAGGTGACATATACATTCGGAAAAGTATCGTGGTAAAATGTTAAATTCCTTCTTTGATTTTTTCAACTTGTAGCAAACACAAATTAGATATATTTTATATTCTACCTTTTCAAATTTTTGGACTATTTTTGAAAATAGCAAAAATAAAGAGAAAAAATCTAAATATTTAAAGAAACCTCTTACCTTGGGAAGAGAACACAGTCATTTTAAATTATCATTTTGAATGACCACCAATAAAAGTTAGTCTTTTTTGATCCTGAAATTTCCGATGCGTGCAGTGCGTTATGCAGAAGCGCGTCGGCCGTCGCTCAAAATGCGAATACGCGCCGATACGCAGCGTCGTTTTTCAGCGCGTAAATCGGCCGTCGCGATCGCTTATATACGGGTGATCAGTAGCGCATTTTCCCGCCGAGTAACTTACCGCCGATAAATTATGCCGGTCGCGGAACGCGGCGGCGTGAACGCGCGATAATTCACGGCGTTTCCGCGCGAGCACGAACGCGAGCGCGAAAAAGGGAACGCGAGAGCGAAGGCGTGGCACGC
Organism: Odontomachus brunneus; assembly: GCF_010583005.1. NCBI lineage: Eukaryota > Metazoa > Arthropoda > Insecta > Hymenoptera > Formicidae > Odontomachus > Odontomachus brunneus. Next base: position 880,731 of record NW_022639468.1, on the reverse strand, counting down.
CGGAAGTGAGACGGACGGTTTCGCGCGCGCGAAGTAGCCGTAGCCACCCTCCGAGCCACCCTTTCGCCGGCGCGCCTCGAGATGGCGAGCGGCCGCGAGAAATACGGGATACTATGCGCCGGACCGAAGGAAAAAGGAACAGACCGGAGCACCCCCGTTTTCACTCCGGGGACACGGTGCTTCCCGGGTGAGATACGAAGGTAAAGTGGAGAAAAGAGGTAGAGATTGAGGATAAGTAATAAGATACCGTCCAGCGGGATAATTAAAAGCGGGGAGAATGAAATAACGTAATAATCTCCCGTTGATAAAACCAGTTAAAAACTCGCTAAAAAATGACGAGCCGCCACTTAATCGTCGCTGTGAAATAACGCAGGGTACCCCCACGGCACGGCTGGTCTTACATCGTTCGAGACTGAATCGCGTTATCGGGAAACTGGTGCCTCCAGGACAGTAGGAGGGTTAAAGCTCCTGTGTCCTCGCCGCGGCGGCCTTGATTAACGACGCTGAAAGTGAGAAAACGTACGTGCCGATTTCCTGCGGAATACATCGAAATGAAAGATTGTGTCCGTAAAATGACACTTGCGATCGATTTTGGAAAAGTTTTTGGAATATTTTACAAATGTACTCGCGCAATCGATTTCCAAGAGATTACTTTGGGGGCATATCTTTTTGTTTTAGCGTATTTCGCAAGAATCTTTGACATGCATTTTCTCGCTTTGACGTCATGGATCGAGGGTTCCGCGACTAGAGACTAGAGGCTTTAACATCGGTAACGAGAAGGTAGGAAGAAGGAGGAGAAAGAGGAAGCATTTCGACCAAATTCCGAGCTGCGAAACGAATGTACGAGCTGGTTCAGTAATTAAGAAGTAAGGTGGGCAGGTCGACCCGACAGATAAAACTCGAGCTCACGCTTCGCGCAAACGTGTTCAAGCCTTGGCTACACCTCTACAGACCATCCTGTTTCATCGTCAGCTCTCTCTCTCTCTCTCTCTCTCTCTCTCTCTCTCTCTCTCTCTCTCTACATTTCTATCTCTATCTCTCTCTATCTATCTATTTATCTATCTTTATCTCCGCCCTCTCTCTCTTTCTCTCTTTGGACGAGAGTTCTAAGCGAGATACGATGAGGCTTCGCTGGCTGCTATCTCGTTTCCTCTCACCTGCAGCTCCTGTTTCTCTCACCGTCCGTTTTTCGGTAGTTTCTTCAATGTTGCCAGCCCCGCGGCCCCTTCCGTCGTAGCTTGCCGTCTTAATCCACAACGATATCACTGACGCTGATCCGCGAACGTGTCTCGAATCGCCGGGGGCTCGAAGGGGGATTATGCGGCCAGGAATATCTGCTAGGGTGGCGAGGAGAGTAGGATGGTAGAGGGGAGGTAGAGAGGAGAGTAAACCAGCTTGTCTTAGGGACGACCGACGGCATCGTGATTTCTGGATGCAGACGGCGCTATTGGATTCAGATTAGTAGTGCTTATTACAACTATACACGGACGTTTAATGCCCCGCTCGCGCGAATTGGGTCTCGCAACAAACGGCAAACATCCGTTATATTGTCATGTATACGATTTGTCAACAGCGTCCCTGCTTCATCATCATTCCCCCGTTAACTCAATCGGGAAAAAGGCGATTTGCGCGCGACGACTCGAATTTTAAGTGCATAAATAAAGTTTGCACAATGGGCCGGCGTAATTGAAATAAAAACTTTTGTGACGTGTCGGGACGCAAAGTTTGCGTCACGGCTAACACCTCCGTAAACACACCGAATAGACGACGAGTCGCGCCGTGTGTTTGGGCAAGTGTTGTACTTCCAATTATAACCGTGCCCGCGCGAGTTTGAAGTCTACCGTTTCCTATTTACTTGCAACTTACGAGAGAATGAGAGAGAGAGAGAGAAAGAGAGAAGACAAAAAGAAGCGACGCAATCAAACGTAATGTAATATGTTTCCCCGTATGCATGCGCGAGAGTAAAAAAAGAAAGCGAGAACCGACGGACCGGACCGCGCTATTTTTCCGCGTTTTGTTTATTTACCGTTCCGTCGCGCGGCGAAAGGGTACATTTGCATGGAAATTCTTCCCGACGTTCCCCTCGAAAGGTGACGTGTACAAATCCACTGTCCCCATTTCGCGCCCCAGAAAAAAGATTAAAGTATTTACCTCGGGACATAAATTGTGACTGAAAAAGAAAAGAAAAAAAAAAGAAGAAAGGTATATTGTCCCGCGTCTCGCCGAATTCCCGGCCAACGAGTACGTACGCCTGTTTTTATTCGACTTTTTTTCCGTCGAAGACTGCGTGTGAGCTTTTTGCGCGATCCTCTCATTCTTTCTCCGACTCTCCCTCTCTTTAATTCCGTCGTTCATAAGGTTCCGCCTGCGGCCAGAGCAGATGCCATTATCGGCGCGATTCCGCGCATAGAGACCTTCAACGTCGGCGTATTTTAACAAGGAAATCGATGGGGGTTGCTCTCCTTGGAACGAACGAAGACTTTTTGCCAAGTACAATGATAACGCGGAGCATGTTTTGGAACTGCCGTTACAAGAGCGAAAACAATGTGTATTTTCTGGGCAATATTAATAACTCGTTTTCAATAATATTTAGATTCCCTCTCTTCTCGTCCGATTCGCTCCGTTGGATAAAACGCATTACAATTTAGCGAGGTAAATATACTCTCGCTGTTATGCTCTAATAAACAGGAAAACGTTACCTCGGGGAAATTGGATAATATTACAATTGAAAAAAACACGCGCGCGCGCACACACACAGATATCTCTCTTTCCATCTATGGAATTTTTTTCCCAGCTTATGCGGAGTGTTTAAACATATTCATCGGGTTGTGTGTGCCAAACTCGTAGAATTGCACGTACGTAGGATATGCGTAATTGAAGTAATATTTATCCTCTCGATACGCGTACCTCTGCGCGCGCGTGTATATTATATTTCTCGCCGAATATATTTCAATAAAATATACGCGAAATGACACGGGGGACTTGCTGCTCCGGGAGCCTGATAAATAAATAAATATGCGCGTCGCACGCGCGACACAGCTTCGTCGCATTTATTATGCGCGATTCTCCCTTCCCTTTGCCGGCTTGAAAAAAGATGCGAGTGAGAGAATTCGCAAATGGAAATTGGCTGCACGACGGAGGCAGAAAGAAATATTTACTGCGCGAGGGTGGCGCAAGTCGTAACTTATGCAGCGGTGCTAGAAGAAACATAAATAGACGGCGGCGTATCGAAACGCGAGAATGATTCCGCACCGGTGTGAAAAATCGCGGAAGGGGAATAGGGGAGGCGAGGACGGCGCGTAGCCGGTTCCGGCCGGAAATAAAACCGCCCGAAACATTTATGACGATGAACATAACGGCGAGATAAAGTTTATCAGCGAATAAAAATCGACGCCGAATGCCGTGGCAACGCATGTCGGCTCGACTCAAGCGCCGCGAATTTCGCGATGGTGAATTATTGAAACTACGTTGAATTATTTTTCACTTTTGCAACAAACACACACATACACACACACACACACACACACCTCTCGCTTTCGTGTTCATTGTATCTGGGACAACGCCGTCACCATCGCGGCGCGCAAGTGTCGTTTTACGTTTTTGTTTTCAGTTGTGGCGCTAAAACTCTAAAACCTCGAAACCCTTTTAATTTTACTGTGCCCACCCTTCGTGCGTACAATACCGGCTTGCGGCGAAGGAGAGAGAAACACGACCCTGGTGGCGTGCATCGGGTTAAGAGGGATGAGAGAGGAGAAATAGAGATAGAGAGAAATAGAGGGAGATAGATAGAAAGAGAGAAAACGCACGACCGAGCTAGCCGTGCCGAGCCGAGCCGAAGGGTGAGAATACGTGCAAATGGAAATTGGTTGCAAAGGAATATTTACTGCCGGCAGCGTGGTTGGATAAGAGGCCGTAACTTATGCCGCGGAATGAGAAGGAACGTAAAGAGGAATGCACTGACTCCGGTGCAGTGACTCCGAGGTAGCGAGAACTACGCAGGGCGTGTGTTGCGGCGTGTACGTGGCGAGAGGGATCGTGAGACGATGAGAGAGGGTGGAGGGAGAACGAAAGAGAGAAAGAGCGGTGATCCGCGCGCCAGCATGCGTACGTGTTAAGAGGGATGAAGTACCTGAAAGGCACATCATACACCGGACACATTGATCGATGGACTGGTTGGGCTCCGAGGCCCGCGATAGAAGCTAAAGGGACGAAGATAAATTAATACCGCGGAATTTCGGGGAGCTGAAAACAGTTGAGCCCTCTCCGCGCGCGCTCTCGGAGCGCCGCGTATTTTCGACTTTTCACCCCGTCGCGCTCATTGCGCCATCTCTCTCAGTCCGTTTCCGATTTTAGGGGGCTTCTAATTTGCCTTTCACGGACCGTGGGTCTCGTTCAAAGGCCTGTCAACGCGCGCGAGCCAATTCTGGCCGTGAGCGCACGCGAGCGCTCACTGTGCGCCCGCCGCGCGCATCGACCACTATCTTCCACGATCGGTTCGGTAACTTTGGATTTCATTAGGGTCTGCGGATCCGCCAGAGCCGGCTATTTGCGCGTGTTAATCGCTCCGAAAGTGGATGCTCGAGATCGGATATACATGGCTCCCGTAGGATACTCGCAGATATAGCTGCTTGCTTATTAGAAATCGATGCGCTCAGTGTAGTGCACGTGGACGTAGTCCCGGTTGCGTGAATCTCCAATCCGATCCAGAAAGTCGCGATCTGTCGATTGCAAACTCGCGCACAAGAACGTCGAGCAATCTACAATGCTAAATAAGCTATCAAGCGGACGCAGCACCAAGCGAAAAAGAAATTACCGCGGAACACTCGGTCCTCAGGTGAAATTACATTCACCCGACTAGAAATTTACCCCATCAGATCCTGATCAGGTTGATGTTGATCAGTTCCTTGCAGATAAATGCACTGCAGTTTGTACAACGTGTTATCGGGTCCTGATTATTTTAGATCCTGATTATTAATCCTTATGTATAAAATAGAATATCCATCTGTCTGTTCCTCATAACTTCTAAATCCTTTGACCGATCTGGACCAAATTTTGTATAGTTATTCTCTAAGACTCTGCGAAAAATATTGGATACACGAGAAACCTGGATACTATAACCTACTCCCTCCTCCTGATTTCATCCTCTTGACATTTTATGATAACTCGGGCAAGGTAGTTACTAATAAAGACCTTATTATCACGTTCCGTTATACATGACTTGTCAAAACCCAACATCACTTTATAAATAAAAGAAACAATTCCGTGTTACTATAATTGGATTTTTCTAGTAAAAATAGAAACTCTGGATAAAGGAAAGGAAACAGAAAGATTTCTGTAACAGGTTTACACTCAGTCGATTGTTCTCAATTATTACAACCAAATTGTAATACAGCTGAATGTTGCAGCTATGTTAAGATAATGTTTTTGATTGCGCACACAGAAGTATCGTTTCCCGTTATAGAATCTTTACCTGTTCCCTATTTAGCTGCAACCGTGATCTTTTTCGTACAAACCAAATAACTGATCGAAACCAATTTGATCAAGACCATGGGATAAATTTCTTGTTGGGCACCTGGAGAACTTCACGGTTCCGCCAAGAGCAATAACAACGACGACCGAATTGTTTTACCGAAACTGTGAAAGAGTAGCCGCGTCTTCCATTTCCGTTGGTAATTCGCGGAATACTTGACACAATTAGAAGCCGACCGCCGAAGAAGTGTTACTCGAAAATTCTAACATCGACGACCACATCTAGCCCTACGGAGTCCGTAATGTTCTGATTCCTTCATCCTGCCTCTCCCCAACTTCGTTTATCGAGAGAACTTTTGCTTCCATTAGCCCATAATTAACTGAGTCAAGTAGCCCAAGTCGACAACGTCTACTCGGTCGGTCTTCTCGTACTTGCCTAGAATCGACAAATCGTGTCTTCCATCCGGTGACTGCGAACATCGACGAGAAGAGCCAGAGAAAGAGAAAGAGAGAGAAAGAGAGAAGGGGGAAAAACGAGAGAAATGAGCAGAGTCAGAAACGGGGTTAGTCGCGCGGGGGAGGATCCGAAAGCTGGGGGAACCTTTCGTCGAATTCGTTAATCCCGCTGCCCGGTCGCCCTTTGTGGCGGACTTCGGAATTAAATTTCCGGTCTTACGGAATCCGAGGAATCCTCCGGTCGTCGGTCCGCCGGTAATTCGATCAGCAATCATCCCTGAGGTCGGCTGCCGACGACGACACTGTCGTCGTCGTCGTCTTCTTTACGTGACAGCGTATACAACGTCGCTTATGTACATCCCCCGACGGGATAAGTAAATAAATGAAAGCGATGCTGCGTATGCCGAGGCCGGTGCTCTCTCACGCATCCCATGCGAATGGACGCGGAAACGATATTCCGCGAGATAAAGAGACAGATGTGTGCATATGCAGAGAGAACGCTGAGGAGTCGGAGGAGGAGAAGGGGTGGGGGACAGAGGAGGTAGGGGCATGATAGACGTAATTACATATTATCGATAACAGACTGACCGCGATTGCGCCGGCTTTCATTTGCACCGCAATTGGCACGGGAAGGACAGTGGATAATCATTAATTAATGGGCAACCGGATAGACAGCTTTTGTAAAATGCATTATAAATGCGCGATACTAATCGCGTCATTATTGAACTCGTTGATCGAAACAATTTCTCTCCTATTCCCTCTTTCCTTCCATCTCTTTCTCTCTCTCTCTCTCTCTCTCTCTCTCTCTCTCTCTCTCTCTC